>NC_045586.1:1190326-1490326 GCF_009819795.1 Aythya fuligula
GTCCTTGCTATAAACAGTTCATGACTGTTTTCTTCAATAAAGAAGTATAAAGTGAAATACAAATTTATAGAAAGAATACATGATTTCATAAGCCATAAAATCAGTGTAGATTTGTCATTTTCAGTTACACATTTTTCTCAGGTTGTTCCAATTCTGTCAACGATCAGCCTTAATCCATGCAAAGGATTCCTCTGTCTCTATTGCGGCATACCCCTAGGATGCTTTCTTTTGGGTGTCATATTGGGCTCATGTTGAGAAGCTGAAAGTGCAAATGATAAAAAATGATGACCTCCAAAGTTGCTCCAATTAACTCCATTTTATTTCCAGATAACCTAGTTTTCTAATGGAAAAACATGTGCACATTGGGTGACCACAGCGCTGATGAGCTGCACATTAAGCAGCCATGTTTTACCATTAATAATGGAGAAGCTACGGAAAGCATTAGCGTTATTCCTGTTGTAACACCAAGGATGTGAATGGAATGATAACAGGAATTAATATTATATATAATCTTTTGAGATGAAAGAGACTATTGTGATGAAATGCACTTATCATATTTCATGAGAGTTCAAACCAACAGTCAGCAAAACTTTAAGGACCTATGTGTCACATTAGTTTTGGGTTTGCCCCAATTATGCATATGCACAAATTGTACCTTAGGTGATCCCCATCATCTAGGGAATTGTATAAAAACTCTCCTAGTCCAGGGCTCTTCATTCCGCTTTGCTTGCTTTATTCTCCCCTGTGAAGAGGGTAAGTATCATTCTATGTGATCTCTTTCCTAAAATCGAAGTATGTTTTTCCAGACTATTTTAATTCAATATTTATGGAATCATCCATAAATGTACTAAGATTCTTAATAATGTTGGATTATTTCTCTGTGATTTTTTTTTTTATTTAGTGTTGGACATCAATATATTCAAGTTTAAAGTGGTAAAGTTAGGATTTTCAAAATTGGTCATTTCCTTTTAATACAAACTTGAGCTAGCAAAACAGCGTCCAAAACTTCAGCAGAAAGTTGTTCTTGTCAATAGGAATTTTTAAAGGAATTTGCATGTACATTTTTTATATGTGTCTATTTAAATGTATGTATATTTTGAGGGGACAGGCTTACCCAGAAGGGATACAGAAATATTGTCTGAAGAATGTAGAGATGAAACTAGGAAATCTTAACTTACTCTTCACATTGTCCTTACTTTGAGCAAGGAGTTGGACTAGATGACCTTCAGGAATATCTTCTAACCTAATATTTTTTATGGTTCTATGGTTCATTATAGTTCTAATGAAAAAAAAAAAAAAATCACAGGAGGTACTGAGTCACAATCTTCCCATGTTTTTTATTGGAGACTAGATGGAATCCTATGGTCATATTCATTCTGAAGTGCTCAGACCCCAACACACTTATCTGCAGTAGTGACATAGCTGTAGCTGAGTGTACCAGGTTCACATCTGGGAACTAATCTTTTTACCTACCCTGTGACTCTCAAACTACTTTGCAAGCACTTCAGGGCAGGGAATGCCTTCTTTAATCTGTGTTTATAGGAGGCTCAGCATACTGGTAGAACAATTTTAGGTATTGCATTTTGAAACAAGTTACAAATCAATATCCCAGAGTTGTTATTCCAGCTACTTTTTTTCCAGCTAATTTACCACATGAGCTTCACTGGTATTCAGGTTACTCTGCTTTGTTTTTGCTATTATAAAACAAGCATAAAACAACCTTTTAGACATGGACAATGTAAGAGTGACTGCAAAATATACTGAAAGTAATTTGCAGAGTAGGTGCTAGATAATATTATTGTAAGTGATCAAGAGTTGGGGAGAACAAAGAGCTACTTCTTACAGGAGAACAGGCATAAGAAATTAGGAATGAGACTATAAAAGAACTGACTTTTCAGTGTGCAATCTGGACAATGCTGATTTTTACAAGGAGAGTTTTTGCATAAATTATACTGAAGAGAAGGAAGCCAAGATCTGAAAGATAAAGCCACTATTCTAGTCCACATGTCCAAATTTTAAACCCTTTTTCCAACAGAATTTGTACTTTTAATTTACTCTTCAGTGTGTTTTGCAGACCTCCATCCCTACAAGATGTCTTGCTACGATCTGTGCCCCACCTACAACAGTGGTATCAGCTGCCCCCAGCCCATCGCTGACAGCTGCAATGAGCCCTGTGTCCGGCAGTGCCCTGACTCCACGACTGTGATCCAGCCGCCCCCCGTCGTCGTCACCTTCCCTGGCCCCATCCTCAGCTCCTTCCCCCAGGATTCAGTTGTGGGATCCTCCGGAGCACCCGTCTTTGGGGGCTTTGGGGGCTCCCTTGGCTTTGGGGGCTCTTCCCTGGGCTATGGGGGTCTGTCTGGCTATGGAGGCTCTTCCCTGGGCTACGGGGGTCTGTATGGCTTTGGGGGCTCTTCCCTGGGCTATGGGGGCCTGTCTGGCTATGGAGGCTCCTCCCTGGGCTACAGGGGCCTGTCTGGCTATGGTAGATCCTTTGGTTCTGGCTATTGCAGCCCTTACACCTACCGGTACAACAGAAACCGCCGTGGAAGCTGCGGGCCCTGTTAAACACAAGAAAATCCACTGAATAAAGTACCTGTGAAAAACAAAATGCAGATTCACCAGTGAGTGAAGGAGTGTCAGCTTTGTGCAAGCACTTGCAAATCCTGCTCAGTGTTTCACCTTCTGCAGGCTCCAACCTCTCCTTTTTTCATTTGAATTCTTCTCTGATATATTCATGGGTTCAGTTCCTTGTTATCTTCTATGTTATCATACTGGTGTCTGAATGCAGTGAGACATGTAACTTGGTGTCTTTCAAAATGCATTTGACTCTGACATCTTGGATATACATTCTTGATATTGTGATACGTGTTTGTTCTTTTCATTCTCATTAAAATTCCATTGCATCATTTAAAAAGAAAAGTGTCTTGTGGTTTACTGTTTTCATCCATTCTGAGTTTGCCAACTTTTTTGAGTAAAACTGCCTGTTGTAGTTGGAGCTGCAATAATATTGTGCAAACCCTGCTCACATGGTGAAAGTCTTCACAGGGCACCCTTGCTAGACCTGTTTCATCACTGAACTACAACAACATGGTCACAATGTACTTGCCATAGATGAAAATTGGCTTTCTTTGCATGTTACCTTATTAGATTCCCCACTCATTAGTCTGTGAGATAATACTTTGAACTACATGTTCACACTCTGAAGACTGAGCCCTTAGTTATTGCACTACAGACTTGTAATCCAATGTTGTACAATTTCACCATGACAGCTCTTAATTGAAGCTTGGTGGTTGATACCAAATGAATTTCAGATTCTGTGTCTCTCTAGCACAGATCAGCCTGGGTCCATACTGTTAAATTTTCTCTCTCCAGTAATTTTTGGCAGTAATTTTGTGTGCATGTGACAATTCAAAACCACAAGGACCATTTGCATAATTTCTAAGTATATCTGTTTGAGTTCCTTGGTTTGAGAGTTCTTTAGATCCGTTTAAGTAATATATATATAAAGTATACATTTAATTTATATAAATATTATATTGGTATCCTCAAACCAAGTAAAAATACTGTACCACACATTTTCTGTCTTCTGTACCACACATGGTCTATCTTTTCTTGTTATCCGTAAGGCATGTAACAGTCTTCTGATCAAGCAGATGGTTATCACACAAGATGTTTTTCTTTCTGTGGTTCAGCTGCCAAAAGATCTCAGGCTACGTATTTTACTAGAATAAGAAGCATGGCTAACCATACTGTAGGAGTGCTCAGTGAATGTCTGACTGGAAGCTGAAGAGAGAATATAAAGAAAGCAATGCAAGAGCTGCTAAGCATCTCCAGCTCCTCTCTCCATTTACAGAGACAGTATATACTGCACTTCCTCTGCACCCAGTAGCCAAAAAGCCAGGTATGAATCTGCCTTTTATTTGTTCTTATTTTCTAGTCATCACTGATAAATTGACTAGCTTTCCAGCATTAGCAAGACTCACAGCTTCCATAATGGTATCCAGCACCAAAACAACAGCCAGAAAGAATGTACAACTTGCCTAGTCCTGAAAATCTGAGAAAATCTGCTGTGGTAAAGACCACCATAACCAAAGTTCCCATTAACAAAAGGAGCCCTTAAGGATGGGTACTGACAAAGATCCCGCTATGCTGTCCTGGAGGAAGGAACTAAGCATCTGGTCTGGCAAGGTGATGAGAGCGAGTGGTGGCTGAATCACTACCCTCAGGTCAGGGCAGTCAGCTCATTGCAGCTCCTGGCACTGGGTCCAGATACAGACTGGTCAGCTGACAACATGACAACGTCTAACTGCAGCATAGCCCAAACCCCCTGCAACAAAAAGCTTTGAGCTCATGGTTATGGGAAAGGCCCAGTAGCCTGTATCCACAGGAACACTGACTTGGTTACAGATCCATCCTACCTGACTGCAGCTACCTAGCCCAGATCTACTTGGTCAGATCAATGTAGTTCCTCATATTTGTATGAGCCTTCTAAGAAAAAAAAAATTAAGTAAGAATGAATTATTGCTTAGAGGAAACACAAGAATATAGAAGGCTACATGCTTCACCAGACAGATGGCTGCTCTTATCCTAAGCCTTTTCTCTGATACAAGTCAGTTCCATGTTGTCTGAAATTTAGTGCAAAGATCCTGATGCTGTCCATCACTGAATGAACTGCCTAATGGCTCACTGGGCTCCTAACACCCAGAAGGCCCTTTTTGCACTGAGTAAGGGAGCTTTCCTTGTGTCCTTTTAATGCCTGGCTTTCTTCCATACAAACTAAGTTGATATGGCATTTGGAAGACCAAGAAACTAGGAGGACATGTTCTCCGTTCGACCTGACTGTGACTAGGAGTGTAGGAGTGCAGAACAATTTGTAGGATTACAGTCTGAGGTTTTGGCTTCTGCTTAGAAGATTATAAACCAAGATCTGGGCTAGTGGAGAGCTGATAGCTCCTGACAATAGATTTAAAAAAATACCAGTTCAGCCCTAAAAGACAGCATATAACATTGCTGCCTTGTAAATGACAAAAGAGGAGTAACTCAAATTTACATAAAACCCAATAGTTTGATATCTAAAGAATATTTTTTCTCCAAGAAGAAGGCAAGAGAAGCAAATCGCAAGGCAGCTTTGAGGAGGGACTTTTATACACTTCTCAAACTGCCTGAAGGACCTGAGGCTCCCATTAGCACCAGCCCACATTTATCACACATGGTTCACCTCAAAATGATGAAACAGTTTTGCTCAATATTTATGTTTATTAGTTGATTCAAATTCTCATGCTGCTTGAAATGCAAATTACAAAACAAATATTTCTTTCATCTTAACACTTAATTGGCAAGATTCATATTCCTGGTAACATTCCACTAACTCCATTAGAATGACAGGAGGAATTATGCTGGCTTCACTTACTTACCTCTTGTTTATATAGTTGACATAATGATGGTGGCTCAAATGTCAACCACAATTGACATCTGCTTTCATACGCAGGTTTTCTTTCCATCCTTCCTTACCCATGCTAGATAAAGTATAATTGAGACAAAACGTGGTGTCTTTCTTGTGAAATCAACAATCTTTGCATGCAGTTGGAACTTACATTTGAACATGACCACCTTGCATTTTTTCAGGGGAAAAATCAAAAGAAATATTGTAAAGTACTTTTTAAAATCACCCAGACTCATGCCTTATCTGCCAAATATCCAGTTCTTCTGTTTCTTCATATCTGAGAGGTAAATCCATTCATCAAAACAAAGGTAAATGGGGTAGACAGTTCACTGAACTTGACTTGGAAAGTCCTAGGAAAAGCTTTCAAAACACGAGGACAGAGGCAGGTGCTGCAGATCTTCGTGATGCAGACAGCAAAGGGTCTGTGAATTCACGCAACATCAGCATTGAAGGAGTCTGTACACAACGAAAAACAAATAAATACAAACCTACTTTGTAGTAAGAAATCAGCTGAAATCCTAGAGTTAGAAGTTATGAGCTGGTAATAAGAACAGGAAGAGTCCACTTGACCAGTAAAATTTCAAAAAAATGTATTTCAAATGCTGGGCTTCTTGAATACAACCACATACTTATGTTACAATAATGACGCACCAATTCATGCATAAACCATTAGAGAGGCTTTATGAAGTGCTTAAAAACCACACACAAAAAAGCAATTTAAAATCCTTTGTGAGTATGATTGTTCTTGTGATCCTCCAGTGCTGTCTCAAAGTCTGGAAGAAGAATCTCATAATTTAAATATAATTTCTGTTAGAAATGTTGTGGTGTTTGTAATTTAACAAACAACTGATCTGTAAGCAAACAAGGAAATCTGAGGTTGAATGAGGCACTGTTTATTAGGGAGAATTTCAGAATATGGGTGGGATATATCTATTTGAACCTTCCCCATTTAAATGCTGGGTGTTTCATTTAAGCTTGTTTTGTGTGTCAATGAAAGCAAAATTGCTATGTTTTGAGGATGATACAAATACTGGTAAGGTAAGCATCAGGATGAATTGTCTTGCAACAACTCTTGTTCCTCACCGGCAAATATCAGGAAAGCCTGAATAAGTGGTTCAGACAAGTCACTTGAGATCTGGGAAGTCAAAACAGGGCTCTGCAAGAGTATGCACTCTGCAGGTGATGTTCTGCTAATCAGGAAAGAAAGAGGAAAAAAATCCATTGCCATAATATTCCATTCCTTTTGCTGCCACTTACCCAGTGTGTCTGTGAAGAAAACACTTAAAAATGGCTTTCTGAAGGTATGGGTTCACTCTTGTATTTTATGACTGTGGGTGGGAACAGGATCAGAAGGTGTCTTCCACCTCACTGAATATCTCATTGCAAAATGTGTGAGTAGATTAGATTCTAGCCTAGTTCTGAAGTGCTTAAATATAAACACATATATGACAGCAAGTTATAGCACAGATTAAAATCATTACGGGAAGTTAATGAAGGAAGTGCTAAATAAATAGAACCAGTTTAATTCTGCTTGCAATGCCAGTGAGGAGGGTGGAATGATACTAGCAAAGAAGCTGGTAAATTAAGCTCTAGATGAAAGAGACCTGGGAGCTGGAATGTGCATATCATGCTATTCAGAGATTTAGGGTGATTTTGCAAACAGCGAGCAACAACAATTTCATCATTTTGGGAAGTTAAATGCTTCAAATTTGGGCTGGTTGGTGATTATGACCTCATGTGTACACTGCCTCAGCCCCCCCCAGGCAATCTGAAAAGCTGTATAAAAGGAGTGGGTACTCAGACCTACTTCATCTCCTCCTACAGACTCTCCTCTACATCAGGTATGTCTCATCTCTTTCTAAATGCCAAAATGTTTTTCTACTGCACCTTAGAATACAGTACCCCACTACCATGTTAAGTTTAAGTTTGTAGAACTATTTTGTTGTGTCGTACCCCCCTCCCCCCCCCCCCCCCCCCCCCCCCCCCCCCCCTTGTTTAAAGTATATTTGCAAGTTTTAGGAGACACAAAAAGGATTGAGGCATTTATTTCACTATTATTCATATTTTGGCATTTCTGTCCTGTTAGCAGATTGAAAATATAGGAAGGCATAAGCTTTAAAATGCAGAGTTCTCCTGTACCATTTCAGTTAATAACTAAATCAGAAAAACATGGCTATAATCTAAGCTGTTCAGGGACCCAGCTGAGTAAAGAGCATTATCTACATGGGAATTTTATTGCAAAATAATCCTAGCTTGCATTTAGTTTATACGGATAGGTAAAAACTGAATCCTACTTATTTTAAACCCTAGTTATTTTCCCTAGAGACAATAGCAAGGAAGGCAGGAAGTCTGATCTAGCGTATTTGTCAAATATCCACTTGCAAATTGAGATCCAGATTAGCTATTTGGATACACTGAGTTCAATGCTTTGATTCTCTGCATTGCATGGCTATTATATGAACAAAATATTTCCTCTTTTTTACTGGAAGCAGTGGCAAGCCACAAGCTTTAATAGCCAGTCTTTCTGTGGAAATGGTAGTTTGCAAACTGGATTTTTATCTGATGAAGAAAATCAGCTGCTTATATTTTCCCAATTTCCTCCACACTCAGTATAAAATTGTACAGCTATGACAAGAAATATGTGGATAGAAATATTTCATACGGTAACTTTATATATCAAGTATATGAATCTCTCTTTGGGCTCAAATACTTTGAGGGTTTTACCACAGGTATTAGAGAGATTAAGGGAATGTGGAGCTAAAAAGGAACAACTGGAAGTAAATTATCCCAGAGAGCTTAAAAGTAGACAGGGACCAGAAAAGAAGCATGAAAATCTGCAGTTAAAATAGTGTTGAGTTTATGTCTCCATTGCATGTTTCCTGACTCAAAACCTGCTTCTGTCTCATTTGGTACAATAAAGAAGTCATGTCTGGTGTAGATATTACAGCTCTGGGGTTTCAAACTGCATTGCTCAGGGAGGAGAACTTCTGTTTTCGTAACACTTACTGCTGATGCTTTTGTCCTCCAGGAGGGAATTTAAAAAAAAAAAAAAAAGAGAGAGAGAGAGAGAAAGAAAAAAAAAAAAGAAGAAAGCAGCAATTTCAGAAGGCTTGGAGGATGATACAATTGCAGGGATAGGATAGGGAGAGGATAAGGATAGGGAAGATCAAGGTGATGATGATCAATGCAAAATTTTGTGAATTCATCAATTTTGCCTGTGCATCAGACAATCATTTTGCTTGTTCCTCAACAAGCCAGCAACAAATGTCGTGCTCCAGTACAACTTGTGCTTTGTGTTTCCTCAGCTCTGTGCTCTGTGTTTCAGGTTCACCTCCCCTGCAGAGAAATGTCCTGCTATGACCTGTGCCCCACCACCAGCAGCATTGCCTGCCCCCAGCCCATCGCCAACAGCTGCAATGAGCCCTGTGTCCGGCAGTGCCCTGACTCGACGGCCTTCATCCAGCCGCCCCCCGTTGTCGTCACCTTCCCCGGCCCCATCCTCAGCTCCTTCCCCCAGCAAGCCGTGGTGGGCTCCTCCGGAGCACCCGCCTTTGGGGGCTCCCTGGGGCTGGGGGGCCTCTATGGCCCCAGGAGCTCTTCTGGTTATGGGAACTCTTTGGGATATGGAGCACAGTACAGTTACGGGAGCTCAGCCCTCTCCACATTCGGCAGCGGGTACTGCAGCCCCTTCTCCTCCCGACGTTACAGCCGGTTCCTCCGTGGCAGCTGCGGGCCATGCTAAAGGTAGAAGAGCATGGAAGAGTCTCTCATGAAGACATAAATGCAGAGCAGTGAGGATGGGGGTTCAGCAATTTGGCAGCCCTGCAGTGGAGCTGCTGCCACTTAGCATTTCTGATCTTTCATCTTCTTTTGGTTTTCCCTTCAGTTTCTAGTTTATTGTTCACTGTTGGCACCTGTTCAAGCTTTCCCATTTAAAAAAAACTATTGTGGGCCAGCATATGCGATATAAGCATCCCTCATAATGGCAACTGTCTTCATTAGGAGTGGCACAACAGACAGAAGAAAGCCAGCTGAGGACAGCAATATTTCTGAACAGGACATTTGTTGAACATTCTCTGAAACTGTCTGGAAACAGTTTTTTGTTGGTTTTTTTTTGTTTTGTTTTGTTTTGTTTTTTTTTCATATTCTGTGATATCTTGCTTTGCAAACAAAGGCATTTATTTCTCATTAAAGTTTTGTTGCATCACAGAAAGCTTTCTGGTTTCCCTTGCGCTTGTTCTGGGTGGTGTTCTGCCATGGCCAGGAACAAGCTGTTAACTGAGAATTACTGCTACAAAGCATTTTAGTACAGATTGAATTTACACAGTGTCATAAACATTTCCATAACAACACCCTGAGGAGGAGCTGTTCATCCTTTGAAAATGTTAATGGCTTGAAATAATGTAGTATCTTAACTTCTGTTATTTAAACATTATTTCAGTGGGGCCTTTCCAAGAGCATTCAGACAGATAAGTGTGGGTTTCCACATTGAGTTCCGCATGACCACAAATGCCACTGAGGTATTATCCAGCAGAGGACTTTCCAAAAGTAAATTTGCACCTGTAAATTCACAAATACAATGCTCAACTTACAGCCCTGACATTGCCCAGCAGTGTTTTAACTCCAGACATCGCAAGCAGCGAATGCAATGCTCATCCCTCCTTGTAGTCATCAGCCTGTCTGCCCCAGTAGGAAAGAGGAATAATCCCTGTTTCCTTTAAGAAATAACTAGTTCAGTAAGTATCGGGAGCAGAAGACACTCAGAGCTTCTGAGCTGTTGGTAATATAGCCAATTGTAATTGCAATGAAGCTGCAAATGAGGCATGTTCAGTGCTATGCAAACAAAGAGTAAAGCCAAACCCTGCCCTCAGGTGCTTTCAGAGTAAACTGACAAGACAAGCAAAGCATGAGCAGCCTTGCTCTTTTCCCTTTTTAGCAGATAAGCATCTTTTGTACAGAGATTAAAGGCTATGCTTTCCATACTGAGAAAAACATTAGTTAACATTCTCCCCAGGTGACATGGGAAATGCTTGGTAAAGCCCAGAATTGGATTCTCTCCAATGTCCCCATCTAACATTCAATGTACAGTCTCTGCTTCCAGAGTTCTATGCCATTGGTTAGCTCCAGGTTTGGTCTTCAATGGTGCTCACATCTCCTGTAGGAAGAGGAGGAAAATAGCAGGGATAAGGAGCTCACAGTGGAATATTCCTGTCTGGCATACATCAGGATGGAGAGCATTTCAGTAATGCTAATTTCTGTCTTAATATTCAAATTTACCTGTAGTCTAGTTCACTATTCTCACTACCATTTGTTAGTCAATTTGTTGGTGTTTAAAATTGAATATATTCCATTTACTTTATTTTTTTTTTTCCCCACGATAGAACTCTGAAAATGAAATAATCAAACTGGCATGTTTCCATGGACTTCTGATTATATTAGCTGAAAGACTGCATTACATGGCTAGTATACAGGACAGAGGAAATTTAACAGATTCAAGACATGACTTCTGAGATTGTCTTTTAAGTAAAAGGGGAGAATTAGCTAAAAAAGAGACAATTCTTCAGGTTTCTCTGACAGAACATTTTAAAATATCTGAAACATTCGAGTTCAGATCCTCTAGCTGCAAAACAGGTGAAAGGTTGACTGTAAGTGATCGATTTGCTAATTGCTCCAGGTCTAAACCCTGGAAGGAAGCTGGCATTCAGCAGGGCACATTTCTGGTTCTGCTATGCTAAGCAATTGCACCTACAGGACATTTACCAGTGGTGAGAGCCTGAGCCATGTAACAAACCATTAGGCTCCAGCAGTGAGTAAATATTTAGTGAATCCATCTATTTAAATCAAACATGAGAGGCTTAACTCCCACAGATATGTCTTGAGCTGTAATTTAGTGTGGAGGAGGATACACACTTTGGGCTATGTTTGCAACATCTTTATGAATCAACTTCTAATTGCATCTCCTTTAGTGATAGAATTACTTTGTACTAGGGTATAAACACATTTAGATGAGAGGAGAGTGTAGTGACCTCTATAGTTCAAGATGAGACAGTGACCTGATTTCATTTATTATTGCTTCCCATTTCTGGTTGTTACTTGTTTCACTGACAGAAGGAACAGGAGTCTGAGTCACTGGAACTAAGTGCCACCATCCTGAACTTCCCACGGCTGACCAAGAGCTGTGGGGGACCTCAGTCAGACGTGGTCCCTGTGTTGCAGTGGCTGACAAACTGTCAGGATCCCAGCACTCCTCCATAGGAACACCAGAAAGCAGCCGGTGTTCCTCCCATCTCATGTCTGCATGTGGTCTGACCTGAGATGCATTCCAGCTGCTAGTGAAATTAGTCCTCTTATTTTTCATCGTGTTCTTCTGTGATTACACCCAGGTGCAAGTGTAATCAAAGTTCAGCCTGATGTGCATTTAGGAAGTGGCAGATTGCTAATGGTCAGGAGCAGAGCAGAACAAAGGAAAGTGGTTAAAGAACTGTCCTTCTGTCTTTGCTCTGGTGTATGCTCCTAACATGCAAATTCAGACTGGCAGATGAGCATCGGTAATGCCAGTTTTGTAGCTCCTGCTCTCCAAAGGACTGTCAAATAACAGTGGTGTGCTCTGTCAAGTGCCATTCAAAATCATTAGAGATCACTGTTCAATTAGTACTGACTCCAATTATCTATTTATAGCATAGACTCCAGCGTCTGCTTCCCATGCCTGCCTTTTCTGTAGCATAGTAGGTGAAACATCTTCATCCAGGTCTGCTGACACCATTATTGAAAAGAGCCTCTTTTGTTGTGATCAATACCATAGTAATGTGGCTTAAAAATATCTGATTTGGTTGCCTTAGTGCTCTGCATAGCTGTGCAAATGAGTGCGCTTTTTTGACAACATCTGTGTGACTCCAAGAATAATCATACAGAGCACTGCAGACAGAAGAAGCATAAAAACAAGACAAAGCCTTCAGACACATCCTAACAAGAAAGAGGTGTTGGCTGGCTACCTCGTTGTAGCCTCATCTCATTTCAGGTACTTTTACAAGTGAAGTCACACCTCCAACCTCTTTGAAGTTATTACCACATGCTTGATCCTGCCTAAACAAATTTCACCAGCATGACGCTGGGCTTTACCCAGAATCAGCCTGCTGAAGCATGGTGAGGTTTGCCAGTGCAATACTGGCGTTTCACATGGGGAACAGCAGCAGTGCTGAGCAATGTCTGACCTCTGGTCCCTCAGAGCCCTGGCTGGTATTGCAACTGTAAGCAGTGTCAGTAGGAGGTGAATGCCTCCAAATGATCTCTTCTTCCCTATGCATGCAGGAGGCCACCAGATGACCGATAGCTATGCTAATTTTATGCAAACTGTCTCTCTAGAAAAACAGCTTCAAATGACTTGCTAAGCAGCTTGGACTTGTGCTGTCATTTATGAGTAGGTTGAAATTTAGGTGTAAGCCTGAGATGGAAATTAGTATTTGACATGAATTATACGTATGGCTCTTCAGAGAAGACTAAATGTTTTTTCTTTTATTTATTTTAACTGAAGCTGCCAAGAATTTAGAGGTATTAATGGGCTACTTCAAGAATGCATAGAATTTCAGTGAAGATTCACTATGCAGTTAAAATTTCCTGTTAGCCATTCAAAGGAATCTACCCACAGATTATTACGTGCTATTTTTAAACAATGGAAAATATCGTAAAACCAATCTAAGAGGTGTTATTAAGTCGGAGCCTTGGGCAAGTAGCGAGACACAGGGAAGATCTTCAAAATTACTTGTGTATTTAACTTTCTTCGCTAGCATGTAACAAATACACATTGAACCACACCTCTCCTGGAGGAAATTTCAAACTTAGTTGTATGAGTTACAAAAGCATGTTTATCCAGCATGAAATTACTTTTGTGCAGAAGGCAGTCATTATGCTACCTCCTGCTTAAAAGGCCTGGTCATCTTCCAATTTGAGGTGTTGAAAGAATGTGAACACTGTCACGGCTGGCTACAAAGACTGATGCTCAGTCAGAATGGTATATAAATAGAGAATGGTGGGCAAATAAAGAACAGGAAGCTCAGAATGTTGATGCAGAACTATTTATTGAGAGAATAAGAAGGAGAAGATGTGATGGAGCATGAAAAATTTGTCAGGGTCCCATTAAAGACTTCAAACAGAGAATTGTTCCCAGGCTGTGCATTCCACATACATTACTCTTTCTTTTTCATAGCAGAGGAAGATTTACACAGTGCTGTCCAACTTTTAAAAAGCCAAAGATTGGTGATACACCTAGGACATTATTATATGGAGCCACTGATAAGAATAGTCAGAGAACTGAATTAAATCATTAGCCTGATAAATACATGTAATTCTGGTGTTCAGAGATGGTGCTCATGCCCCAGAAAAGCCATGCCAGTAACAGAGTTTGTGGAGATGCATCTTCCTCTGTGCTGAGTGATTGCTCCTTTTATTTTATTCACTGCCCATTTAACATGGTCTGCACCTCCCAGCGCCATAGCCACTGGACCCATAGGAAGAATATGACTTCCCATAAGTGTACAGGCTTCCAGAGTCATAGAAGCCCCTGAGACCCTGAGAGCTCGTGTATCCAAATGAGCTCCCAAAGCCAGCTGGTGCTGAGCTGCCCACAATGCTCTCCTGAGGGCAGGAGCTGAGGATGGGTCCTGGGAAGGTCATGACAACAGGTGGTGGGTAGATCACAGCTCTCGAATCACCACAGGATGTAACACAGGGCTGGCTACAGGCATTCACCATTGGCTGCGGGCAGGTCACCTCGCAGGGTGCAAGGCAGCGGGAGCTGATCTGTCTGTAGAAAGACATCTTCTGAAAATGGAGACAGATCTGAAACACACAACACCGTGGCAACTTGAGACTGAAAGATCAAGAACCAAAATAATGGAGATTAGGCTAGGAAGAGAAAGAATGAAAGACAGGGAGAAGAGGTGGAACATGGAGATTTCAGCTGTCCCTTTTCTCATCTTCTTTTTATGCCCTCTTCCTTTCCCAAAACAATCTCTGTTCCTCCTGGGTCCTAATTTGGTACCTAAAAATATTATTAATGAGCAACGAAATTGTGTATTTTTGCTTGAGCTATCCCACTATCTACTATTTCTCTTTTCTGCCATTCCTTTTTGTACCTGAATTCTGTGACACTTGACTATTTTTTTACAAGTATCTGCAGAAAAGAACAGCAATACCAGCTAGCACTTATGTAGTAGCATCCCCTGCATCACCTGTAATCATTGCAGTATCTGCATGAGGCAAGTCATTGTTTTCCCAGCTTTAAGGAAGAGGTAACTGAGGCTGAGGAGTGAATGCATTGCCCAGAGCCATTTGATGAGGTAACAGGAGAGACCAAGTTAAAATTTGGGCAAGCCTGATTGTCAGTGATAGTGTTATTCCAGAGCCCTGCAGATGCTACAGCTTGCATCAAGATTCCCTGCAATCACCTTGCAGCTCCTCTGGATCTCCACCCTGCCCTACTAAAACCCATAATATGAAAAGCTGGAAATAGAGTAGGAACAATGTCCTACTGTAACAACTACATCATGTGATGCCTGACAGGCTTCAAATTAATTCAGAAATAATTGCAAGGAACAAGAAAAAAAACATAGCTAATGGTGGCTTCCTTGCTCAGTTTCAGAGCCAGAGTTAACTTTTTTTTTGGTAGTCACCATTGCAAGTCAATGTATCCAAAATAAGGCAGATTCCTGAAGGAAGAATGGTCAGGCTGAAGGGCACAGGAATTCAGCACATCTCACTATACATAAATTTGCATATCCTAAACTATCAGCTGCTCTGAAAATTCTTTTCCTGTTTTTTTACAGCCTGTCACTAAATAAGTAGGAAACAACTCATGCTGAAAGAAAGCTTTAAACATTTTAAACATTTCTTAAGTCATAGTTTTGTGTCAAAGTCCTATATTGCTACAGCAATATCAAAATAGCTGTAAGGAAAAAGGCTCAGACTTACCCCTCCACAGCAAAGAGCAGGTAAAGAGAAATGGTTAGAGCAGCCCAACACTATGAGCGCTTTTATGTCTTTTCTTAGGCAATCGGGAGGATGTGAGACATTCTTCATGTATGATGTCCTAATGCATTATCAAACAAAAATTCACTCCACCTGTAACTGCCCCAGATAATGCAATTATTTTGCTCAGCGACAGTGATTAGTATCATGTTCTTGTCATTATTACTCTGACAGACAAAGCTGTATGAAGCCTTTCCTCACTAACCTTCAAGTGCTAAATTCCTTTCAGGTATTTTTTTTTCCTCATTCCACAATGAATCTGTCTTCTTTTAATTGTTTTATTTCCCCTCTATTTCTCTGAATGCCTCATAGAGCAAAGATTGCTCAGAAGTTTAACAATAAACAGAATATGGTGACATAGCCGGAATACCACACCACTTTTCCAAATCATCTTCCAATAAGGGGGCATTGTGCAATTTATCCCATCATACTCATGCATATTATTTCCCATGACTGATATAAGACACATTAAACTCTATCCGCACCTTCCAAGACCACGT
This sequence comes from Aythya fuligula, assembly GCF_009819795.1. NCBI lineage: Eukaryota > Metazoa > Chordata > Aves > Anseriformes > Anatidae > Aythya > Aythya fuligula. The sequence continues at coordinate 1,206,296 of NC_045586.1, forward strand.
GAAACTGTGCATCACCCTAGGAAAACCTTGGGCTGAAATCTCAAGTCCAGTTTCAGCTGATGCAGAAGACTGGTGCTTATTTCAGCAGATATGTTCCTCTGCTCTAGCACCCTGTCTTCAGTTCTTCAGTTTTTTACTAGTAAAATTATTTTCGATAGAATCTATGCATTTCGTGTGTTCACACTGACATAATTTACAATAGCTTATTTTTATCCTCAAGAAGGTGTATTCTTTGCCTCTTTTCTCCTTCTGGGGAATTGAAGGTTTAATGACTGAGTTTGAATAACTTTCAGACTCCTGTCCCAAAATGCAATTTGTGTTCCAGTTTGCCCACCTGCACTTGGTAACCGTTTGCAATACAGTAGTGTAACGCCGTGCAGGTGAAACTTGCAGGAAGGCTGGGGAAACCTCTGTCCCAAGGACGCCTTGGGATTTCTCTCAGTGTTTCCCAGCACTGCCTATGGAGACGCCCTTCATGCTACTGATAGTGAAAGACTCAGATTAAAAAAAAAAAAAAAAAAAAAAAAAAAAAAACAAGGAAGGAGGGAACGTGTTTTCGGCAAACAAGCCACACGGTCTTCTCTTCCTGCCTGAACCACACCTGGTTTCACTTTGTCTGGAAATGGGTGATGACAGGGATGGTGCTACCTGCAAATGAATCACATTGTTCTTAGAGATGCATCCCTCTCCAATCCATCCTGCTCTCCTGAAAGGGCAGAGAAAGCAATGAAAGGATCTATCAATGCTACTGACACCCCAAAGTACTTCTCTTGATTCATGATATTTAGGGTGACATCCATATGCTTTAATTTTATAATTGTATGGACCCACAAATCAGGGTCTGGATTCCTGTCGTTATGCTTTTTCCAATATAATGGAAGTTTTGGGTGTTTCACTGACCTGAACCATTCTGTGATTTTGGCCGGTGCAAATACATTACAGAAAAATATTCAGAGACAAATAGCTCTTTGAAAAGCAAAGTTAGCACGACACATGGAATACATCTACACAGGTTGTCAAATGACAATACCCCTGTGGAACACTTACATCTATTTGATGTGAACTATCAGCAAGCACATTTACTAAATTAGCATAACATTTTTTCTATATCAAATATATAAATATATATTATTGTAACGCATCAAAAAAGACTTTGAGATGTATCTGCAAAAACTTCCATGCATTGACTTTGGATTATTGAACTACAAGAGCAACTGAAAATTCTTCCTGGCTGTCATGAAGTGCCACCACAAGAATAACAAACAGACACCTTTCATTGCAGTTTCTAATTGAATTCTTAACTTTGCTCATGATGCCCAGATATCTCTGTATGATTCTTCCAAGCCCATGGTGGATAGTTATGGAATCATCCACCCGAGAGCACATCTCATACAGTGTGGGTGGAATTTGTCTCATCTGGTAATACAGCACACCCAGGTTGCAAGGGCATGTCTACTACACCCTAGGAGGAGTCACATAACAGCACACTTGGATGAGCCACCTGAAAGAGAGACGGGAAATGCAAAAGAAAAGGAGCATTTGCTAAGGAGGAGGGGTTGAGCAGCACTTTCTGCTTAAGCACAAATATTTGTAAGTGCTTTACAAATAATTCTTATGCCTTGGCATTACTATAACTCAAGCCCAAAATCATGACTGTTTTTGTGGCCACATTAAGCTGTGGCTGGGATGGCCACAAAGCCTAGCCTGGACCACAAGATAAACATTTATAGGGATAAGAGGACTCAGCACTGCACTCTTGTGGCTTCATGGAGAGCGTGACTCGAGTGGAGTAAACCTGAGTTACTTCAGGAACTGCCAGAGGAGGAGGAGAATTCACAATTCTGGGCTGAAGTACTGGCATACCCTCAACTTGTCGTGAAAATTGCAGTGCCCTTTCCAGATCAGAATTAATGATGCAAGTCTGGGACTTTTAAATCATCCTTAATTATCAGAAGTGCTTGTATAGTTCTGTTGATTTAACTGTGTAACAACAGATTATTTTGTCTGATATAAGTAGAATAAAACCCTAATAACCTAATGAGGCACAGACGTCACCTTAACACAGTCTGTTATTAAAGTCCTTCTAGGCTATATTCCCTTATGTCCTATGACACGATAATCTTGGCATTTCTGCAAAACATACAGTGAGTAAGATTCAGCCAGCACCTTGTGCACAGTGATGGTCATGATACAAAGTGAGGACAATAGTAAAGTGACAATATGTATCTGAATATAAAAATAGACCTATGTTAAATGTTGATATATTCTAACCCAAATAACCACACTCAGCATCTATATTTTTTGGCTGAGTCATGAGGCATATGTACTTCCCAGCAAAAAGGGAATTCTGTGATGACATTCACTATTGTAACATGATAATTCTGGTTCCAGTGGCTGGGAAGGGGAGAAATTATGCATTGCACATGACTTATGCTGGCCCTGTGTTTGTATGAGGGTTTCTAATCACTGTTTATATAAGGGATGGATATAAGGGTGAGAGGTGTGAAGAACATGGGAAGAAAAATGAAAGCAAAATGCCAGTGGTAGGATGCAGTATGATTTTTTATTTGGAACAAGAAATGGCATTTACAATAACAAACCACAAAATGTGAAAGAAAGCTTCCAGTTTCTCAAACAAGATTATAAACACTTCATCAGCAAGCACCGAGCATTTCACACAAGGTACTTTTTCTTTCCTGTGACAGAGCTAATTTTTTCAGCCAAGTTCTGCTCTGGAATATACAAAAAGGTTTTGCTGATGATAAAACCTACCTGGAGAGCAAAGTAACTTTCCAAACAGGAGTTATGTTACATCTTCCAGGTTAAACACAAAACCAGAAAATCAGTATGTGTGTTCTCAGACAGGCTAAATAACAAATTGCTCAGTTTCTAACCCCTATCGCTCTGCCTCTGGCCAGTGAGGATAGAAAAGACACAGTTTGAGAAAACAGTGCATGTTCACAGCAGCAACTTCAAAAGCAAAAAGATAAGAAAAGCAATCAGAAGAGCGATTCCCATGGGTGCTGAGCAGCACCCACAGGTTGCAGAGGATTAGCTGGAGTCGTGGGTGACCAGGGCCTGGGGGAGCTCCTCAGCTCAGATGCACATCCACGTCTTGTTGTTGGGTCCCCGCTGTTTCTCCAGCCATCCACACGCTGCAGTGCTCAGCAGGGCCTGCAGGGCCTGCAGGGCCTGTAGGGATACCTTCTGGACTGCTGGGAGAAGGAGGAAGAGGAGGAGGAGGAGAAGCCCCCATAGGAGAGGGAGCCCTGCAGAGCCCTGGGCTGTTCCAGCCCCAGCCCCAGTGGGGCTGAGCTGCCCACAAAGCTCTCCTGTGGGCAGGAGCTGAGGATGGGGCCAGGGAAGGTGATGACCACGGGTGGGGGGTAGACCACGGCGCGGGAGTCCCCGCAGGAGGTGACACAGGGCTGGCTGCAGGCGTCAGCGTAGGGCTGCGGGCAGGTCACCTCGCAGGGGGGGAAGCAGCGGGAGCTGAGCTGCTGGCTGAGGTAGGACATCCTTCGGGTAGTGAGGTGAACCTGCAAGGTGATAGGAGCCTGAGTCAGCCCGGAGCCACCGCGGGGACCTCCTAAGGAGCTCCACCAGGCTCTGTGCACCTTATGCTGCCAAGGTGGCTGGGAACTTGTGGCAAGGTGCAGCAAATCCCTGAGCTCAAAGCAAAAAGCATGCAGGCTGACCCCATTCATTCCTGAGCCCCTACAGCCCACACTGCAACTGCCCAGTTTGGCCATGAGAATACCCAGGAAAAGGTTTTCACACAAAGCTAGGGACTGACAGTGCTGCAGCTCAGGAGTCGGTTAAGAACATCCCAAACCCACTGTCCCTAAGTAGATAAAGGAGGGTTAAGGGATCAGACTTACTCAGATCAACAAGGAGGAGAAGTGGAGAGCTGTGGTCTGAGGGCTGCTGAGCCAGGAGCCCTTATATACCATCCACCGGTTTGCCTGGGGGGGTTGAGACATCCTGTGTGTTTCATGTTTATTTTGTTGCAAAACACAACAGAGCTTGGCACTCCCCAGGCTCCTATGATTGCTTGATTCACCCTTTGTCTGGTCAATTATCAGTTTCTTCCTACACCCTCTTGTTTCTTCTTTAAACTTGAAACACCTTCACTTCCTGAAACGCTTTGCTGATTTTTCTGGCATTCCAAATATGCTGGAAAACTTACTTATGCGATTGCTCCACTAAGCCAGTATTTTTCACACACTCATCAGTATCACAAGTAGTGCAATGCTCCATGGGCTAAATGTCTTCTCTTAAATCCTTGCTGATGCTGAGGTGAAGCATGGTAGGGCTTATACCTAGACTAAAGATGGTAGATTGATTCTACCTGCCTTGTTTCTCATTCCGGCTATTCCCTGCAGGTCTGATACAACACACTAAAGCATAGAGTTGATTTGTTTAACTAATTCTTGCAGATCTGCTGTGATTTATTTTGCCCCTGAATGCTACACATTCCCTCCTGTGCCCCTCTGAAACCTTTGGACCACAGACCTGGCTAGCACGTCCTTCTGGCTGCAGCAATACTGTGAGCCTGTGTCAGATGTGAACAAAAACCTCCAGTAACTGTTAAAATAGTGCTTTTTTGTTATTATGTTATTAGCTTTTTTTTTTTTTTTTTTTTTTTTTTTTTTTTTTGGCTTGGATGTCAAAAAGAGCAAGACAATCAGATTAGCACAGTCTCATGTGACTTCAATTTGGTTTTTCTTAAGAGAAAAAAAAAAAAAAAAAACATCAGGAGAGCTGACAGCACTCCTGCTCTCAGAACTGGTACTCTACTTTGGGGTAAGCAACGTTGTATTGTGGTGTGTCACAGCTGCATTGCAACCACCTGGCTCCATTACCAAGAGGGGAACAAGTGTGTCCATCGGTTTGTGCTGAGCGCAGAAATCTTAAATCTTACAGGAGACTGTTGCAATGCCGCAAATCACTTGGAAGTTTTCAGTGTCCTCAGTGATTCAATGGATCATCACTGACCTGCATCAGGAAAAGAAAGGGATTAAAGCTTTCCATGTCCCTTTACACTTCCAGGGAAAAAATAATAACAGTCCCCAGGAAAGTAACAAGATATCTGGAGTTAAAGCACAATAATGAATACAGTGTATGAAAACAGCTTCTGATACAGAAACTTCAATAGCTCTAAGATAAAACAATCAAAGAGAAATATTGCAAATCAAGGGAAGTCTAACAGATGACTTCTTAGAAGGAAGAACGCTGAGGAAACCATGGGCTGAGTAATATTTCTTAACAGTGAGGAAACCATTAGCGTGAATGAGGAGTGATGTGTAATCTGTGTGTTTGTGCACTAATTAAGATTTTGTTCACGAGGTGTAAGAGACTCAGTGGGAAGCTCAGGAAATGGTATAAAAAGGGCACACAGCACAGACAGCTCACATCAGACAGCTGCTCTTGACTTCTCCTCTTTGGTGCTTTGAGTAAGTATGACATTTCTGACTTAGAGCATCACACTAGAAAATGTTTAACTGAATCTTTGTCAAATACTCTCTCTTTCTCTTGACATCCTTATGCCTCTCTTCCCTTGAAAACTTTTTCCTCTCACTGGCTTTAGTAGATGTAGTTGGTTTTGCTGCAAAACTTGTTGATGGGAAATCTCCAGGTAGTCGGCAACCTTAGCAGCACGAGGTGCACAGAGCCTGGCGGGGCTCCTTAGGAGGTCCCCGCGGTGGCTCCGGGCTGACTCAGGCTCCTATCACCTTGCAGGTTCACCTCACTACCCGAAGGATGTCCTACCTCAGCCAGCAGCTCAGCTCCCGCTGCTTCCCCCCCTGCGAGGTGACCTGCCCGCAGCCCTACGCTGACGCCTGCAGCCAGCCCTGTGTCACCTCCTGCGGGGACTCCCGCGCCGTGGTCTACCCCCCACCCGTGGTCATCACCTTCCCTGGCCCCATCCTCAGCTCCTGCCCACAGGAGAGCTTTGTGGGCAGCTCAGCCCCACTGGGGCTGGGGCTGGAACAGCCCAGGGCTCTGCAGGGCTCCCTCTCCTATGGGGGCTTCTCCTCCTCCTCCTCTTCCTCCTTCTCCCAGCAGTCCAGAAGGTATCCCTACAGGCCCTGCAGGCCCTGCAGGCCCTGCTGAGCACTGCAGCGTGTGGATGGCTGGAGAAACAGCGGGGACCCAACAACAAGACGTGGATGTGCATCTGAGCTGAGGAGCTCCCCCAGGCCCTGGTCACCCACGACTCCAGCTAATCCTCTGCAACCTGTGGGTGCTGCTTAGCACCCTACCCATGGCTTTCTTACGATCTTTTTCTTTTGATGTTGCTGCTGTGAAAATGCTTCTTTTCTATTCTTAGAAATCTGAATCTTGACTAAGCAAAACATGTTCCTCACTGTTAGAGCAATAAAACACTATTATCATTGAAACCAATTTGTATATGTTTTTAATTTTGGGGAGACTTGCATTATTTCTTTAGTCTTTTTTTTTTTTTTTTTTTTTTTTTTTTTTTTTTTTTTATAACCAGATGTTTAATATATGAAAGATTCACAGATGTGACCTTGCACTGTGATTTGCCCTTCCCATCTGAAACTTGAGCTGCAAGGAAGAGCACCGTACTGAACGCATTCAATGTAGATTACCAAGTTGTCCTGTTTGTCAAACACTGAGGTCCATCTTGTACACTTTCCTTTATTTTGCTTAACCTGTATAGTTCTTGCTTCCAATAAACACTTGTGATTGCATCCAAATACTATATATGTTTGCTTTCTGTTTTGGGATACTGCAGCCTCTGCAAACCAATTGAACCAAACCATCCCCTTATCTTGGAGATCAGTGAGATTAATATTATGCTCTCACAGACCTAGTGTTTATTTAATGCCTATGGATTCATTCATCAGGAAACTCTGCTTACAACATGCTAGGCTTGCCTGCGTATGTGATTTAATCTTTACAAGGAGCCAGGTGTGAGAAACTGCCCAGCCCTTAGTTAAAATTTTCAGGACTATAGTGAAGTTCTAAATAGCCAGTATAGTTCAACCGTACTTCCTGTGCATTTCTATGTTTCTTTTTTTGTTTGTTTGTTTGTTTGTTTTTTGTTTAATCCAGAACTATTCTAATTACATATAACAGAGTAATAAAAAATGAATATTAGCTTATTATAGTTCTATGTGACATAGAGAAGTGAAAAGGGAATATTGCATGGGGCACAGCACGTTCCCAGAGACAAGAAGTTATTTAACAATGAAACCCAAGTCTGAGATACAAGAAACTTGAATCCTCTTCCCTGTTCTGTATGTTCATAGTCAGAATTCTGAGAGCATAGAAGTACCCCAGCTGGGATTGCAATTAACCAATAGCAGATATATTTTAGTACCTTAGCTTCTTGTTATTGTACAGAGAAAAGGAGTATCCTACTGGAAACCTAAGAAATAAGGAGCATAAGTTGGAATCTGAGGAAGGTCAACAAACTCACATTTCTGAGGATAGCTTAGATGACCAAGAAAAGGCTACATTAAAGTGAAGCAGGTGCAGGAAGTTCTCAGAAAGTAGGCAGCAGTGACCCAACAGTGCTCAGGGACCAGGTGGAAGCACTAAATAGTGTGTTTAGCTAAGCAACCTCTCAGATGTAGCTTGCTATCACATTAAATCTCTTTAGCAGAGCAGTGTATAGTAACCCTGCTTGATTTCAAGATCTGGGCTCTTTTAGTTCACTGTCCTAACAAAAGTGTACTGGAAGATCAAATCTGCACCTCTGCTGCACATTGTGCCAGGTGTGCTTAGCTAGCTCCTGTTTTACAGTAAATGTCCTATGCTCTTTTGTTATGCTGTGTCTGGGCATGAAAATTGTGATACATCTCTTTTCCATTCCCTGTATTGCTTTCTGCCTCTGGTAGTTTTCTAGAAGTGCAAGGGATAAAGCAAACAACAGTATGGGAAAACTCATTGTTGAGAAGAAGACCAGAATGATGCTACTGATTATTTAGGGTCTCTGTTTCCCTCCTGCTATGGGACTTAACTAGAAAGGAAGCACCAATGTTTTGTTCAGGAGATTCTTTCAACCATGTTGTGTTATAAAACACATAGAAGAGAAAACTAGAATGCTAATATTATAATGCAGCATGACTTTTTAATAGGAGATAAAGCCGGAGGGTTTACAATAGAAACAACATGTTTACACAGAAACTGGAGAATCTGAGGCTTTAACAACTGAGGCTTCTTGTTCAGGAAACTTCATTTCAAGCACAGTGTTCTTTTCTTCTTCTGTAGCTGTAAGTGTGATGGACTGGTCCAGTTTTCATCCCTTAACATAGTCCTTGATGGACATCAGGCAGCATCAGGTCATAGCATCACAGCTCTTCCATTATGCTTGGTGTAAAATATAGGAGTGAATGTAGAAGCAATGCTAATGCATTTGAAAATCTGGACCACAAGAAGAATAGAAAAGCATGCTTATAATGAAGGAGGAAGAAGTGCAGAAGCAGATATGAGCACAAATATAAAATTTTAACAAGATTCAGCCTTTTTAAGACAGCATCTTAGAAACTTCTCTTGCTCATCCTATGCTTGAGTTTGGATCTTGCATTCACTATCCTGACTGCTCTTGGTGCAAGTATATTCTTGCTGGGTTTGGCAGGGCTCACTCTTCCTAAAGTGGTAGCCACTTAATCTCTGAGAGCAATAAGGGTATGCAAATTTGCTCCCCTGTGATCCCCCATAAACCTGAGAGCCTCTGTAGCCATAAGATTCCCCATAGCCAAGTGAGTTCCAAATGCCAGCTGGTGCTGAGGATCCCACTATGCTTTCCTGAGGACAGGAGCTGAGAATTGGCCCAGGAAAAGTGATGACAACAGGGGGTGGGTAGACCACCGCCCTGGAGTCACCACATGATGTGATGCATGGCTCGTTCCAGGCACTGGCGAGGGGCTGTGGGCAGGCCACCTCACATGGACTGAAGCTCTGGTAGTTGCACAGCTGTCTGTAGGAAGACATGGTTCTGCAATGGAAGTGGATCTGAAACACAGGAAGACAGAGAAATACATGTAAAATAAGTGGCTAGCTGGACAGAGATTTGTGTGTGCTCAGGTGTATTTGATGAAGATGTTATATGGTTGAGTAGCGTCTTGAGCAGAGATAAGGGTTTAGTTCCAGGCTCTTTTTCCCATCTTTTAGTCACACTGCTTGAATTATATTTATCCTCTCTACTTGCCAAACTCTTATCTCTTTCTAACCACCCTGAGTACATCAAACAACCTATATTTTTGCCATGTCTATACATGGTGCATCAGAACAAATCCATAAGCGCTACATCTAAGCAGTGCCAGGTTCAGCTGTGTTTCTTTCTCTTATAAAGGAGCACAGATCTATCTGTACTTCAGGAGACCAGTAGCCATCTCACCCAGCACCCTTTCTTCAGTAGCTGACCTGCAGGACAGGATTTTCTGCACCCCTGGTTACAGCTACCCAATTGCAGCAGTTGGCACTTTTATCAAAAGTTTAAAGGTCTCTAGTCCTAAAGATTAAAATTGTTGTTTGTACAGCAAGGGAAGTAGACTTTCTACACCAGTTCAATGCAGGACTTCTCAAAGACAGGACCTAGGTTTAATTAGAACTAGTCATTTTTTATTTAAACAAATTTGAAAACAGTAGGCATGACAGCAATAAAAATTTTAGAGCACCCTCTCACACAGGGCTTCAGAAATGAGTTTAACTTTCTACTAAATCCAAGACTGGGCTGCAGCTAGCCTCTACACTAGCTTTAGGAACTAAAGTCTCAAAATGCTCAAAGCTCAGACTTAACCAGGTCTGTGGGAATCCCTCAAGAAACTGGGTAATGCCAACCCCAGGTCTTCAGCAGGATCCATGACCTGCTGGCCCTGTCACTGCAACAGCAGACATCCAGGTAGGATTCAATTAGAATTATCATTAAAAGAGCATATCAAAAAGGCACAGAGAATTAAAAACTTACTTGAGTCCTAGAGGAGAAGTCAGGAGAAGCTGTTGGCAGAGAGATGAGCAGTGCGGGCTTATATACTGTTTCTCAGATAGCCTGGAGGATCTGAGGCACCTTTTGCGCATGAGGTTTGATTAGATTCAAAACAGAAGCGATTACATGTAACACCTCACAGTGTATAATCATTTTGCTCACTGTTTGCAGCTATTAGGCAATTCCCATCTTCCCCTCACATCTTACTATGTCATCCTACCCTAAACTTCTTGATCTCATTCAGATTCACCAGATTTCAGCCTCTATGAAATGAATCCCAGTCTTTAGCCCTCTGTGGTAATGAATGGTAGCTCAGTTATGATAAAATTTGCTGATGCATGTATGGTATTTTATCTTTTTATTTATTTACTTATTTTAAAATCCACTTAGAGCTGGGGCACGGACTGTAAGTATTATCTTTGAAACTCCAAGGTGCAACTCTGTTTATTTTGCCTTCTTCATGTCCCCATTTGAGCCACTCAGTATCAATCTGAGGTTTTCACTCCAAGACTCAATACTTTTAGAACAGGGCAATATCTGTATTCTTGGCCACAGACAGCCTTGATTTTGGAAGCCAACAGTGCAGAGCCCATTTAGGGAACATGGGGATGATCAAAATTTGTTCATGATGTCTCAAATGGAGTAAGAAAATTAATGGTAATTCTAGAAGATGTCTTTAAAAAGGATTTCAGTGATTTTGAGAAACCATTAACTGCTTTAGCCCTTGAATTTCCCTGTAATCTATCCACTACAGGGGACACATTTGGAGAAGGAAAATTCCATCTATTTTTACTTGCACTACCCTCTAACATGACTCTCCAGGGCAAGACTTAAAGTGCCTGCAACCAGACTATAAGCAAATAATGAATTACAGCAGTATATTCCACTAGACACTGTCATGACATCACGGACCATGCAACCAGGTGCCTAATACTACTTGGGATGGAGAAGTAAGTAAAAACTAGAAAATCATAAAAAAGAATCTTGATTCATTCCCACCCACAAACAACTAAGGGAGTGGATTGATACTAGGAAGGATCTGGTCATTGAAGTTTTGAAAGGAACCGAAACACAAGGTGTAGCATTGTGTAATAACATGATGAAGCAGGGAACACCATAGTAATTATGATAAGTCAGAAAAAAAAATTTGCATCATCTAGATGAACTGCATATGCAACAAATATCAGTTGGTAAAGCAACATGTTATCCTGAACACTGCTTTTTCATACTCATGAGGACTTTGAGAAAGTGGAAAACAGTGCTTACTTGTCAACACTTTTCTGGGCACTCCTTTTGTTATACAGTCTCTTCTAATTTGGTTAAGACTGAATTTATTCAACAGTTTCCCAGGTATTGAAATGCAGTCAGAAGAGCAGCTTTATGCAGTTGACAATTATTCTGCTAACATCCTGATTCTTCTAAGAGTTTGATATGAGTCTATCTCCAGGGAAGCTTTTCCATGAAACAGTGTGAAAACTCATTTATAAATTATTAGGTGGGGACTTCTTTGATGGCAGAGGATTGCTTAGGGTACCCCACTGCTCTTATTTTTTTCCATGGGTTAATCTTTAATGCATAACCTTTAAACAGCTTCATAATGCATAAACATGAAAGCTTTATGAAAGTTTTTTTTTGGAGGCAACCTTAGTTTTTGCATGTTCTGCTTTGGTGTAAGGTTGTCACTGTCCTTGGAAGACTTCACCAGCTAACTGACAACTCACACCAATTTCAGGAATTTCTAGGTGGCCATCTTAAAGTGTAATATCATCAGACTTTTAAGTAAAATAAAAACATGTCTATACTCTGTTTACAAGAATGAAAGACAGTTCAGGGATCTCAGGTGGCCATAGGTGGTTTATAACCAATTAGGGTCTCAAGGGAAAATGCAAATTTCAGAGACACCAGAGATGAGATATCTGATCCATACCATAGACCTGTAACAGCTCCACTCACAGATCTTTAGTTGACACAGACGGAAACGAGGAAAACTGTATCAAAATATGCAGCTAAGCACTATTTCTTCAGAGGTTTCATGGAAAGATGACTAAGCATTGCATAGCAGGAAATACTATTTACAACTTCAAAGTACCAGAGCCATTCAGCCGCTCTGAATTTAAGCAAGGAGGCAGTGGCTGTGGTCCTGCCCCTTGCCCTCTCCTCAGCTGTGTTTTTGGGGACTGATGGAAAGAAAAACAAAACAAAACACAAAACAGATAACCCTGCACAAATGCCCAAAGTTCTGTTCTTACTTTTCTTAATCATTTTTCTTAATCCCACTGACTTCATCTCTTTCACTGAATTTCATCAACATTTTTGAAGGGTACCATAGAAAACTAAACAGCAAAGAAGAAACAAACAAACATAAAACCCCAAACACTATGAATCAGACAACATGAGGCAAGAAACTGTCAATGGTGGTGCAGATTGTTGGGATTTTTGGTCTGGTTTGCTTTTTTTTTCTTCTTCTTCCCTGGCTTCATCGTGAATAATTTTTTTTCTCTCCTGTGATCATTGTGGGCTTAATGGTGACAGCTCATAACTCATGAGTGAGGCCCAGTGCAGGCAATGCTCAGCTGCATCTGTAGCTTCTCCTTGACCTTTGTGACCCTTCTGCAAAATTACATCACTCACCATTTTTCCTTCCGTGTTTATTTTCTATTGTATGGAGACAGGCTCTCTGTCTTTTTCTCTAGCTTAGCAGGGGAGGACCCTGCTGCTGAAGGTAAAAACCACCCAAATGTTAACTGTAACACTGTTGGGAATAGGCACACCTGTATTTTCCTACCACCTCTTCCTCTGAATCAGCAAGTGATGCTAAGACACTTTACCCTGATGTCTCAATTACCCTTCCTGTAACAACCACCTAGTCCACAGGTGTGTAGTGAAAATGCTGTCTTTTAACGTAAGAGTTGCATTCCTGACCACGTAGTCTCTAGCTGGGCTTCACCACACCTTCACCTGCCCTGCAGCTGGCTTTGTGCAGGGTGATGTCCCAGTGAGACCAGGCTCCAGGTATTTCCAGAGGGATGCACTCCATGGCTGGCGTCCAAAAGACAGACAGACATATGTCCCACTTGGCTATGGTCTGGCACCCATCATGGTATTGCATGTCCTGGCTGAGTTTGGGTACATGTTCCAGGACTTTTAGGAGATGGATCATCATCCCAGGGAACATCATCCCTGGGGCAGCAGGTATAGGGAACAGCAGGTCTGAAGAACTTTTGTTTCTTTCATCAGCAGCAACGGGGAGATGTTTCTACCACTGTGTCCATGATCTGCATGCTGCACTGTGGCTGCGCATTGGTGCCTTGGGTCTCCAACATCATATTGCAGGCTGACTCCTTTAAAAAAAAAAAAAAAAAAATAGCTGCAGCATGCAATTTTGTCATGGTCAGTAAGCACGGCTGTGATGTGGCTAAGCCCAACTCTGCTGCAAGTTCACATACTCTAGCTTGCAGAAAGCTAAGCATTTTCAAGACTGCACAAGTCAGGCCCTCAGAAATGTTGATGGGAGAGGAAGTCAGTAATCCTCATCAGGCTTTCTGTCTCAGGATGCATTTTTTTCTCTGTTCAGGGAGGAAGATAAGCCCCAAAGAGCTTGTTGTGACAAGGACTGAATAGAGCCTTTCCCTGTAGACCACACCCTGAAATGTGCACCTGGATTCCAGGCTTCTCTTGCCCCTGATTTTTTAGCTGCTGTGCCTGACCCTCATTGCTTTTCCTTCCCCATGTCCTTCTGTGAAGTACTGGGGTATATGGTACGGTTATGGTGGCTGGACGGTAAGTCCAGCCAGGAGGTCTAAGGAAGGGCTTCAGAAATACCTCTGACTGCTTTGCAAGGTATGGAGGCTCACCATGCTCTTGGGATGGTTGCATTTATATCACAAGATACTAAAGAAATAGGGGGATGAAGGAGCGTTCACTGTCTTTGTCAGATTTTCTTTTTGATCCTCAGGCTATCAAATGCAGCAAAAATGTAGTACACGTATAACATCTGTGTGAAGCATTCGGGATCCATATCATGGCCTTTTCAGACCTTAATTAATGCAAGAGACTAGTCATCCAGGTTTATTTCAGCATCAGTGGGATACAAATTTAGAAAACAAATTAATAAATGCAGAAAGCATTATAGTGTGCAATAGAAAGGATTTTATTGGGACTAACAAATAGAATTTATCAGAGCGTGACAACACTTCAAGGAACAATGCAGAAGAATTAAGTTAAATTTACACAACAGCAAAGTAAAAAGGGATTACGTGCAGAACAGGATCATGAGCAGAGATCTAATACAAAGGGGAACAGAGTGTCTGGGCTTGCTTCTCAGGGAGGCGATAGTGCCAGACAGCCCCAGAGGACTCTTGCTGCAGCCCTGCTGCTCACTCAGAGACCGTGGTTTTGCTTTCCCCCCTACAAGGTCTTGGTGCTGGGGAGATCACAGCGGGGCTTTGAGGGGCAGTACGTCGTCTTGCGGGTGTAGGAGCTGTAGGAATACCGGCCACCTGGGGCAACCCCAGACCCCGAAGGGCTCTGGACATCCTGGGAGCTTCCAAGGCTGAAGGAACTGCCCAGCCCCAGCGGGGCTGAGCTGCCCACAATGCTCTCCTGAGGGCAGGAGCTGAGGATGGGGCCCGGGAAGGTGATGACCACGGGTGGGGGGTAGATTATGGCTCGGGAGTCCCCACAGGAGGCGACGCAGGGCTGGCTGCAGGCATTGGCGAAGGGCTGTGGGCAGGTCGCCTCACAGGGTGAGGGACGGCTGTAGTTGCAGGTCTGCTGGTAGGAAGACATCCTTCTGCCTGGAGACGAGCCTGAAAGACACGGGGTGGGGAGAGCACAGGTCAAGGGTGGGAGCGTGGTAGTGTGGCAAAGGGGAGCCTTCACTTATCCAAAACAGTGACAGCGAAGGAACACATTCAGAGAACAAGTGCCCCAAGTAAATGCTTTATAACCAAAAGTCAGAAAGATAAAATATATTTTACTCTATTCCCTGTTACTCTGTTCCACATCTTGAAATGATGCTTACAGCACTCTCTACCTGAATTTCTTTAAAGTAAACAGAATTAACATTTTTCGCTTAACCCTCCCATGTCCCCCAAAGACAATTACTTACTTGGTTCAACAGCAGATGGAAAAAAATGAGAACTGAAGTGGTTTGGAGGTGCTTGGCTGCAGGTGCTTTTATACCATTCCCCAGTTTGCCTGGGGGAAGCAAAGCATTCTTGTCCTCATTAGTCCTCCTTGTTCTTCCAACCACCAAATACGCTTTGTTTGCATGTGTCAATCAAGGTAATTGCTTTGCATATAGTTTCTTGTAACTGAACTACTCCACCCAAGATGGCATTACTTTTAAGTTGCTGTCCACAGATGTCATGTCAAAATGGTGGGGGGCATTTCTGTCTTTGCTATAGCTCTTTTGACTTTGTTGTAAATAAAGGGACATTGTATTTACTTTGCTGTGAAGCTGCAAAATAAGTTTTCACAATATGTTGCTGCATTTAACTTTAAAATCTGTATATGATTTGGTCACATACTGGTGCTTGCTTGTATTTCTTGCTATTATAAATACTAAGTCAAAACTAGCATTAAAGGTCCCAGACTTCTGTCCAAAGCCATAGCAGTATGATTCTTTAATTACTGTTTCAGTTTAACTTTTCATCTTTTCTAGCAATTCATTTACAAAGAAAGAAATCTATGTTTTAGAAGAAATATTTGCAAATCATTCTTTTTAAATTTAAAGCCCATCCTTAGCATTGGACTGTTAGCTACAATATGCTGTTATGGGAAATAGTTTCACAATACCCAGATCAGACCATGGCAAAACAGGATTTTGTGTTTATTTAGATAATCAGATTTACTAGATTGTGCCCTGTTTAATGTGACAGGTCTTAAATTTTACACATACAACATGGAAACTCATGTCCAGCTCTCAGCTGATGTACCTGGCCTTAGAACCAACATAGAAGTATTATCAAATTGGTCAGCCTTAACTTGGGGAATATCCTTTAGTCTTAAAGCTTTCGTATATCATCACACATTTCTTACCATATTTGGAAACAGTACAGTACAGAAATAATACGGTTACATGTTGGCAACCTGTGTTAGCCACCACATCCCTGCCCTGTTATTTTCTAGACTGAGACAAGCCAGAAGCTCTGTGTGTTATGTTTGACAGTATCAATTGTACAGACTTAAGTTCCCGTAAATGAGTTTTTCTTCTGGTTGTGTACAGTAATTTTTCTTCCCTTTGTCTTGGAGATGCGTATTTAGGTTGTCAGTAGCTTCGAGCTGGACAATCTTCTGTTTTGTTTCTTGCAGTTCTCCAAACAATGGTACTTGACTCAGTGTCAAAATACGGGAAATAAAAGAAAGAGGAGTTGGCTGCTCAGGTGCCCCTCCCAGCTCTCCCACTGAATCAACGGATGTCTGAGTGCATTACTTAGTCTGATTTCATGATAGAATTATTAAAAGCCAATAAAAATAGTCTAATTCACTTGAGTGGTTTTGTATAACACAGTGAAAAAGCAACATTTTTGCATGAAAATACAGATTTGGTATTTCCCATACCCCACTGCCCTGACACTCGACTGTGCTCATTCTGGCAGCAGGAACTGACTCTGCCTTGTGAGCTCCTCAGACCTTCAAGTGTGTTGGCAGCATGGGTATGTGTTATGCAGCGTGCATCTTGATGAGCAGTTGACTGCTTTTACAGTCATTTCCATGGAGTAGTAGCCACCTTGTAAATACGGAAAGAAATTGTAGCCTTCCAGGTCCGCCTGGGTCACCATCCTTCATTCTATCATCCATTTGAGAATCCACCCTAATGCAGATGATCATTATTGTTGCATTGCCAAACTTGACCACGATCCATCTGGCTTACTAAGGATTTAATTCCAGAGGGATTTCACAGGACCAAGGAGAAGGTGTTGCAAGGCTTGGAGAATCCCATGCAAGGACTCCCCAGTATGGTCTTCTAGGTCTGACAGATCCTGGGGGCTGGCCCATAAAACTCATTTCATCTTAACTGCCTTCACAGATAGTTGCATACTTTCTGTACACAGTACAGTGTTTTTTGTTTTGTTGTGTTTTGTTTTTTGGTTTGATTTATTCTGCCTCCAAGTCAACCTTTCCCTTTTGCAGTTTTATACTATATTAAGTATTTTGCCCAGCAGGTGAAATACTGTTCTGTGCAAGCCTGTCTAACACCCACATGAAATGGGAAATTACTACTGATGATTTCTAGAAGGGATGATTAAGACGGAGGCCAAATAATTTACCAAACATCTCTTGGCAATTAAGTGAGACTTTGGGAGGAGATCTCAGGCATGTCTTGTACTTGTTAGTATTATTTATAATTGTAACTCTATTACCTGACAGCTTATGTAAATGAGGTTGGCACCCAGATACCATGAAAATGGAGATCTGGGACAGTCACTGCTGTCACTGTATCAGAGCCGGCTAAGTCTAGGTATGAGAGGAAGGATTACTGTCCCCTCATTGCACTGGAGAGGCTTACGCAGGGGGCGGGCTGTCCTCACCCCAGTGCATGTAGAGGATGACCAGGGTGTCTTAAAAACCTCTCCCCAGATTCTTGGCAAAGGACCTACTGGAAATCTGTTTTGACTGCTGTGCATTAACTGGAATGTATTTTCCCTGTCCTGGGTCTAGACTTGATATGTTGTTTTCTGTTTTCTGTATTGTAGTTTCCCTAGTAGAATCAGGACCAAAACCAGAGTAATGTATCTTTCTTTAATAAATAGCAAAGACAAGAGTGCATTTCCATCCCACCTGATACATCCACAGAGGCACAGATTACAGCTCACAGCAGGGCAGGGACATGAATTTTGCTGTCAAGAGGTAGTCATCATGTGTAATCTAATTCAGCACTTCAATTAATAAATACAGTAAGCAATATCTTTGACATGTAAATCCTTTAAAAAACATTAAATTTAAACCTAGGTACAGGAGGGCACACATCATTTCACCACTCACTATTGTCTATGGTCTCTTACATCAGATGAGGAGCTGGATACAATTTCCCGTTGTAAATGTATTTATTCCAAAGTCCCATATGTAGCTGGACCAGGATCCACAATCTGAAAGGGTCCTCCATGATGTTTCAGAATAAAGGAGTGGTTAAAACTGATATATTTTGGAATACCTTGTGCATGATATTAATTCTGCCCTAGTGTCTTTAAGCAAAGACATTCTTTTTCACCTCGTTTGAAATCCTGTTTCCAGTCCCTCCACAACCCTTTCAAAATAAGCTGTATAAATCAGCTATTAACATCAGAAAGGCTCCTGTATTTCTCTGTAACTGTGAACAGGATGATCACCATAACTTAAGCATTGTAGTGCTGCCATCTGTGGATTTTTCCACCTGTTGAGGAAAATGAATGGAATTTAAAAACAAACAACATCAAAATATACATACACACACATGAAATGTTTCTTGTTTAGGTTTTGTATTCAGGTATTAGTTTCATCTCACCTTCTAGCTAAAAGGTTTGAACAAAACCAACGCATTATATCCCCCCCCAAAATTACATATATTTTTTTTTCAAAGCAGTTCTCTCTCCTGCTGATCTGATTTACATGTGCTTTGAAGCTTGGACAAGTGAAGGAAGGAAGTTAATCTCTGCAATGAATAGTAAGAAATGAAGGATGAATACTGTCCCTATTTTGAGGTGTAAGATATCCTCATGCTGCCACGTGGATATGAGACCATTCAACTAAAAATTGCTTGACAGCAAATACGCAAAGAGATTCCTCCACCCATAAACGTGACAAATGCAGGAAAGTTTGTTTTGTAACAAGGAAGGACCGCATGCCCGATGTGTGGCTCAGACCCTGGAGTTGCTCTGAGGAAAAGTATAAAAGCAGTTGGAGCACGGAGCAGTTCATTCGACTTCTGCCTTCTCCTCCATCGTGAACTGAGTAAGTTACACTTCAGTTAAATCTGTTCTATGAATTTGAAGGCCACTTTAATGAGAATTTTAATGTACTTTTGTCTGAGCATTTAATGTCTTTGATTATTATTGGAAAAAGTTATTTTCATAAAAGGTTCTGTAATTTTGTTTTGCTTGGCAGATTTAGATTCTGAGAGCAATGGGCTTCAAGACCTAGTTGTAAATTTTGGTGAAAGAACACCTAATATTTTTCTCTAGGTCTCAAACTGCTTTGCAAAGAAAACAATACTTTCAAGAATATTTTCAAAATATGTTGTGAGACTAAAATGTTGTCTGTCCTTCATGAAGCTTCAATAACTTCTAACAGATCATCTTCAGTATTTCTGTATATAAATTGCAATCAGATTTTATACTTAGCTATAGAATATTAACTTTCTGAATACTGTGTGATGTGGATAAGTGAGGGCTCCCCTTTGCCATACTACCACGCTCCCACCCTTGACCTGTGCTCTCCCCACCCCGTGTCTTTCAGGCTCGTCTCCAGGCAGAAGGATGTCTTCCTACCAGCAGACCTGCAACTACAGCCGTCCCTCACCCTGTGAGGCGACCTGCCCACAGCCCTTCGCCAATGCCTGCAGCCAGCCCTGCGTCGCCTCCTGTGGGGACTCCCGAGCCATAATCTACCCCCCACCCGTGGTCATCACCTTCCCGGGCCCCATCCTCAGCTCCTGCCCTCAGGAGAGCATTGTGGGCAGCTCAGCCCCGCTGGGGCTGGGCAGTTCCTTCAGCCTTGGAAGCTCCCAGGATGTCCAGAGACCTTCGGGGTCTGGGGTTGCCCCAGGCGGCCGGTATTCCTACAGCTCCTACACCCGCAAGACGACGTACTGCCCCTCAAAGCCCCGCTGTGATCTCCCCAGCACCAAGACCTTGTAGGGGGGAAAGCAAAACCTCTGAGCCCTGCTGCAGGCATCCTCTGGGGCTGTCTGGCACTATCGCCTCCCTGAGAAGCAAGCCCAGACACTCTGTTCCTTTTCCTCTTAGACCAGCTACCTGCTAAAATCCCAACTCTGCATTCAAGAGGACATTTGAAAAATAGAGAAAAAGCCTCACTTTGAATTAAAGTGGCTTCCAGAAGACTAAAGAGCACCACATACTAGCTCACATATGTACAAGCCATTCTAGATATCTGAACTGATGTTTCCTGACTTGTGAAGTATAATGGAAAAAGTCACAAAGTGCTTGTTTGCTCCTAGTACCTGCTCTGTTTCAGGTAGTCTGGGATTTTTTAAAAATACAAGCAGTGGAAAATCAAACCTGACTTAAATGTAACAAAACAAGAAGGTCATGTTATGAGCTGCAGCCCCTGAAGAAGACAACCATGTCCTTTTGCTGCAAACCCTGCAAATACGTTCTGTACTCTCTGGATTGTAATGTTCTGCTGCTGTGAAGTCCTTGTCCTACTTTAATTAAAGCTTATATTGCACTGCATCATTTGTCTTCTGATTTCCTTTTCCCATCAGACTATAACTATTGGACAGAGATGGTAAGATGATTCCTCATCTGAGACACAGGCTTCTTTGGGTGTCCTTTGCTGTTGATTGACAAGGTGTACTGGGTGTGGGGGCACACTCCGCTCACCCACAAGCTGTGAACATCCTCAGGATCTTTTGTAAAGATTCCTGGTGGAAGGGGTACAACCTAATTTCAGTGCAAAAGTCTATTGGTAGATGTTATCTTCACCCTCCCCTGCCTTAAAAGAGTTGCACTTGGTATCCACACTACATTTTAAGTGCATTTGTTGCTCAGAGCCATTTGCCAGTGGCAGTCAGATGTAGGTGACAGATACAGGTTTCTGTCCCGGGAAGGCCCTAGTGAGTGCTCCTGCCAGGAGCTGGGACCAAACAGCTTGGAATCTGCAGTTTGCAGTAATATGTAGGTTCCTGTTGGGGGGGGGGGGGGGGTTCTCTTGCTCTAAGAGCTAAAAGTGAAGGGCTCTGACTCCTCTTTCCAAGGTGCTGAATACTTTAGGCCAGAGGAAAACTGCTTTTTGGTGACTACTAGAGACAGAGCATCATCTGCAAGAGCAAACAAGTAGCTCAGGACAAAGTGAAGTCTTTTCTTTGAGACTGAGGTGGAACAAACACAAGGTTGGTGCTGTGCAATACGGCTTTTAATGTGTGAGAGAAGCAGAGCTAGCAGTTGCAATAATGCAGGGAGTAAAGACAGACATTTCAGGAGTTTCAAGTATTAAAACCAAAGTTTGATATGGAGTCATACATTTGGTACAAGAAGTTCTGCTTTCCTTATTACAGCTACAAACTTGAGTTATATGTCCCATTTTAACCCTTTTACAATATACTTATTTTAAAGCAGCTAATAGTAAGACAAATGAGGTTTCCATTATTCTTCTACTCTAGTTTTGTGGAAGACCACAAATAATATACACAGTCTTGGACACATTAAATTAACCTCAAGGACATTGAGGACACCTCAAACAATACTTGCAATGCACAGATATACATTGTTTTTGTGTGTGTGTAGCTGAACATCCAGCCCATCGCCAAGGACAGTGCAATAAATGCGGAGGTGGAAAGGTAGAAAAAAAAATGCCAAAAGCTTGAAGAGTTAAGTGGAAAACATGCTTATAGGTTGAGCTGGTTATATTTTCTAATTAAAAGGTAAATTTTATTGAAAGTGGAGCTTCAGGTCAATTAAAATTGTAAGTTAAATCCATTTACATGGAGTGAAAATGACATAACAGTTTTGCAAAGGAAAAGTGGTTAAAAAATGTTTTAAACCATTTAACTTTGAGCTCTCCCTAGGACTAATCAATTTTACTCACTGCTTTAAAATCTAAAGTGCTGTTTTGAAAGGGCTCAGATTTTAAAATAATTATTTTTATGTTGTTTTCAAAGAGGATTTTTTATCTTTTTCCTCTTTGAATAATTAGTTTTCTTCGCTGAACTAAATCTTCTTTACTGTGTGTGTGTGTTTGCCCAGCTCTACCTCTAAGCCTGTTTTTCTGGACACTTCAGAAAGCACCCAGCTCCTGCTGGCTTCATTCAGAGCTGGGAGGTCTCAGCTCTGCTCAGATTCAGACCCAGTTTCCCATCCATAATTTTCTGCCACCCTGGTCGCTTCGTGCAGTGAACTTCACTGTATTTAGCATGGCCCCGAACTTCCTCGGCTGTAAGTGCTGTACCGGCGGTAGGAGTATGGGCTACAATACCCCCTGCCCAGTGGTGGGAATGCAGAACTGTAAGACTTGTTGTAGTTGCATGCACTCCCAGAGCCATACGCACCCCCAAAAAGAAGGGAGCCCCTTAAACCAATGGGATTTCCATAGCCCCTGTAGCCAAGACAGCCCCCAGCACCAAAGGGGGCACCGATGCCAAGTGGTCCAGCACTGCCCACCACGCTTTCCTGTGGGCAGGAGCTGAGGATTGGCCCTGGGAAAGTCAGGACGACAGGTGGTGGGTACACAACTGCTCTGGAGTCATCGCAGGACGTCACACACAGCTCATTGCAGGCATTGGCCAGGGGTGGAGGGCAGCTCACCTCGCATGGGTTGCTGTATGGTACACAGGCATCTCCACAGTAAGACATTGCTCTGCAAGACAGGTAGGTCTGAAATGCAAGGGGAAGATCAGAATAACATCCCCTAGAGTGATGGCTAGCACACACCAGCCCCTTCATGCACCCAGGATGTAAGGTGCATGGGCAGAACAAGTGGCAGAGAGGTTTTGGAAGCTGGATGCTTTGCTGAAGCATGTGAATACATTGCTTTCTGTAAATAGCTAGCCAGAGGGGAACAACAATATCAAGAAAGTTTCATCCCATTTTCAAGCTTAGCCTGGATTTATAACAATCTTTGGAATCAGAAAAGTCATTTCAGGGTTCAGCAAAAGCTCCAGCTCTGAGCTCAACTGTCCAAGACTTCTGTGGTTGCACGTGGAGCCAGTGCAGCAGCAGGATCCTGCCCTCAGCAGCTCTCCCAATGGTGCCCTGTATTTATTAGGTGAGTTTCGGCATCCCTTGGGGCACTAACTGCAGTGCATCTTCTTGGCTTAAGGCATAGATTAAATATAGAATGATTTTCCCACAAATGCTTGCAGTCAAGGAGCCTGTTACAGCAAATAATAGCACAAGTACAGTGGTAAATGACACCAGGCAGGGCCTGCAGCTAAAACATCTTGTTCTGTAGTGAAGGGGAGAGCTGCTGCTTGAGATCAAATCTGGAATCAGGCTAGCCTACTGCTTTCTCACTTACAGACACTTATCCTACTTTCTTCTAACATTCTGTTAGAAAGACAGCAACAATCACCACCCAGTAACAAGAAAAACATTGTTGGACTTATTTTTCAGGACAAAACCATGCCCTATCCTGAAAACTGAGGACTTCTATATGTTTCCACACACCTAGACCTTAAATACACACGAGATATGAATCTGTGAATGCTTGAAAGGAGAAAAAGGGTTACAATTTTAAACTTCAGTAGATGTATATTACATAATGAACATTTGATTAGATGAAAATATGGCTAAATAACCACCTTAAAATGATCTCCACTATCAGTGTACTTCTATAAAGAGACTGTACAAAACAAGGGAGAGAATTTAGACCCCATATGCTCAATAGCAAATGTCTAAAATCCACATGGGACTCAAAGTCCCCCATTACCTCCCCAGATCTGTCACAGAGCCCACAGTAGACTGCCTGCAGTCAAGACATGGCTATAGCTGACAGCTCTGCCAATTCTGAAAGTCACAAAGCTTTGCACCAAAACTCAAAGTAAAGATGTGGTAGTCAAAATAATAAGCCCAGACTTACCTGAACTGCTGAAGAGAGAAAGTTCGGAGAAGTAGGTAAACAGCCTTGAGCTGGAAGTGCTTTTATGCTTCCTCCAACTGCCTGGAGGCTAGAAGACCTATTTGTTGGCGATTATCTCATTTACTTGTAAATCAGATGATACCTGTGGATCATTCAAGTGCTGTAATTATTCTGCTTAGGGTTAATTGTTAGACAGTTCTGAGCCCCACACAGTGTGACACCCATCTCAGAAGTGACTGAGGTTTTTTTATGATCACTAGTTATAGCTGAAAAGTTTATTTTCAAAGAAAGTGTGCAAAATCCCCAATTAGATTTTTGAAAAGCTTGGCTTGAATTTCTTGTTCAATGTGTTGAAGAAAACCAAATCCTCTGGCTGGAAGCAGAGCTGGAAACTAGATATATCTGTGGCCTCTCCATTTCCATGGAGAATCGTAACTTCTTTACACAAGGAAATAACAAAGCTATCACTGGAGAAGTAGAGCTTGTGTCATTTCTGCTAGATAAGTTTAATCAGGAGAACTTAATTTAGCACACTGCAAGGACAGTTTTCTATCTCTTTTGAAAAATGAAAGTCCACATTTTATGTAGGGTAATCCCCTTTGCTATCTTTTCAATTGATAGAACAAATTTGTACCATGACCGGAAGGCTCCTATACTTCTGAACTCAGTTTCAGTATAGCGTGACCAAAATTTGTCTTTCATGGCAAAGCTGATAACCTTGACCTGCAGAGATATGAAGGGTCTGTTCAGGGGGATAAGATCATGTTTTAAAGTGAAACTATTACTCATTACCAAGACTTAAAACTGTAGCAACATGTCATTAATTTTATTATGGCACTGGATCTACACCACGTTAATCACACAGAGGTACTTTGAAGTCTTTTATTCTGTGGAAAAATTAGAACAACCTAGATAAGCATTGCTGAGAGCTTCCTCATAACCATCCCACATACTTTAAACATAATTTATGCCATAATGGACAGGGCTTAAATTGTCAAGGGTGTAAACAAGCATGAAAGAAGAATGAATTGCAGAAAGGCATTTATGTTTATGCTGCTCAGCCTACCCATGAGGCACCCTCTTTTATCCTGCTGAGCCAAAAGGCAAAACGCCTGCTCAGAAAGCTGCTTCACACCACCCATCGGGGTTGGCAGTGGCAGCTTGCAGCTGCCATGGCAATGGACATTGTCTGAAGGCCCACTTTATATTTTTATAAATGCAGGGTCTGTGTCCAGAGAAAGGAATGTCTGCCAAGATAACCGTGGCTATTGCAACCAAAGCCTCTGTCAGCGTCTGTCATTTTGGCAAACTGTGGGTTTGCCATTACATTTTATACTTGTCCCATGGTATCTCAAGGGGACACTACCTTCAGCCAAACCCAAAGCAGGTGAGGA
This sequence comes from Aythya fuligula, assembly GCF_009819795.1. Taxonomy (NCBI): domain Eukaryota; kingdom Metazoa; phylum Chordata; class Aves; order Anseriformes; family Anatidae; genus Aythya; species Aythya fuligula. The sequence goes on from NC_045586.1 coordinate 1,231,388, forward strand.
TGGGGAGGCACTATACCCCATACCAAGGGTGTTACCATCAACAGCTACAGGCACCTACATTAACCAGATACTGCACTGGGCTCATTCCTATGGAATTCCTTAGGAACCACCTAAGAAATTAAAAAAGAAATAACCAAATCATCCACCATAGACAGAGAGATCTCTGCAAGGGCAGAAGCTCAGAGGGGCCATGACACATTGATCTAAAACCTGCCAGGCTGTTTAAAAACTGCAGCCAGTGAAAAGAGGGAGATTCCTCCAGAAACACAGAAGAGAGCAGCTGGGGAGTGCTGACGCTAGTATTTTCTTTTGTATAGACAACAGAGGGACTTCAGCTGTCTGGCTAAGCCCTAAGTGAGGTGTCTGAAGTGAGTTCCTCCTACGTCTTGTCTCTATGCATAGGACAAAAGTTTTTGGGGACAGAATGTCAAGTTTCTCTAAGCCTAAAACACATGGCAAGAAGACATAATGATAAATCAGTAAAAATAACACATAAATGTGGCTGAATTCCTGGAGGAAGATTCCAGACCTGTCTTTGACACAGCTGACACATTTCTGGGGGATCAGTAGAAAAATTCAGATTGGAACTGTTGGACTCGTGAATTTACATGTATGTAGTCTGTAAAGTCCAGTACTTGTTAGAAGCTTAGGTTATATTGGACACCCTCAAGGGACAGATACTGCACAAACTCAGGTCATGAGACATTATGAGTTTACCATATAAGTATAAAATAATAGCATTCAAAATTGCAGGGGACAGCTTTATAGTTCTAGTAGTGGTACTTCTATTTAACAATTAATAGGTGCAAGAACAGTAGTGACTGTTAAGGAACAATGCTCATGCTAATTGTTTTAAAGCTGACTTTAACAGCTTTACCTGCACATTTACTAACATTTATCCTCAGCAGTCCCGCTTCCTCTGGTCAGCACTTTGGTCTCTAGCATCTGTGAGTCAGCAGCAATAACAAATGAATAATTTATAACATCAAAATATGACTTTAGGGATGAGTTTTCTGGGTGAGTTCAGAGCTACTGTAGCTTTGATGAAGATTTGCTGACCAGGGAAAACTGGACTTATTTTATTTATTTATTTATTTTAATGGGGAATGTATGCATTTTCCTGTCAGATCAGACCAGATCTTCCCCTGCAAGCCTTGGAAAGGACAGGATGGATGCAGCACTGCACAGTACCTGTCTCAGGACCCCAGGAGTGCCCTGGCACACACCCATAGCTCAGGTTAGATGCTGCAAGGCTGCCCAGCAACAAAAATGTCTAAAGAAAGCCTACAATCCAGAAGTGATGAATTACACATGTTTTCGAGCTATTGCCTCCAAACACCCATCAATTAGACCGGATTAAAATCACCACTGGGATGGATCCCAAGCTGTCATTATGGAAATCCTTCACCTCTAACCATCTCACAGGTCCTTCCCATTCATTACCCTATTCTCAGGAAGCTAAATAGGCTTCCCAGCCCAGCTTCAGGCTTCAGGAATGCCGCACCATCAAAGTAGTGAATGTACTTGTGCAACCCTTCTCTAAATGCTAAACACAGATGATGTGCAGTGGAGCATCCTTCAGTCAGCAGCTATGTGCAATGCAGCCATCTCCATGACAATGGGGGCTCCCTGTCATAGCCATGTTTTCAGCTTAGCCTATGGGGCTTCCAAAAATGTTTTTTAAAGTTTTATTTTAACCAACATACTGGGACCATCAGCTCTAAGGCTGTCAGTCAAAACTTGCTTGGGGAAATAACACCAGTGTTATGTTTCAGAGAGGAATAATTACTCAACAGTGGGGTGTCTCGCTCCAGCAATTACCAGGATACTAATAAGCCTGTGCATCACTGTGGTCAGAAAGCCACCTTTAACGTCTCCTGAAAGTCCTGTTCTGAGCAAGCCCAAGACTTTCCCAGGCTGTTGCTCCAGGGATCTCCACAGTGACTCAACATAATCTAGAGATCATTTTGAAACACTGGCAGTGAGCAGATCAACAAAGAAAAAATATGAACAGATTAAGTACAGAAACACAAATATGGTGAGTAGCGATGAGTAATTGTGGGGCACAGAGAGGTGTCCTGACTTTTTCCAATGAAGTACAGCCACCATCACCAAGAACTTTGTTGCCAGCCTGGTTTTGCTATAGTAATTGCACCATGTCTTTTTCTCTGTCCACAAATAGGCTTTGGTCTGCATGTATGTGCCATAATGTGGTCAGATTTGATTTTGGATGGTGCTTAGCTCCAGATGTGAACATTTGAAAGAATATTTTGAAGATAGGTCTCTCTAGCTCTCTTATTTGGAATATATCTGTTGCTTATGCCACCTAGTGTCTGGTGATTGATTTTTGGAGGCTGGCATAGCAGTGCTGCAGGGAGGGAATAGAAATTTGCATAGGAGGATCTACCTCTTACACATTACCTTTGCGAAAGAATATCTTTTGGTTCATTAGCATGTTTTACTGACTCAAGTTTTGGGAACTATTACCTAGAAGATTTTCAGGGGTGATTCATGTGCATTGATTAAATCTTGATGAGGGATATGGCACTGCAAGCATTGTGCTTGCCCAAGTGTGTGAAGAAACATTCCTAACTGCTCTGAAAATACTGTTTGCTCATAATGCAATAATTGCCGATACTTGTCAATCTTTTTCATACAGTATTGGCCTTTGTATTGCATTCTAACATAGCTGTTCTAAAGAATAACCGTAAGTAGCCAAGTGCATGGCTCAGAGCCAGGTAGCTCTGAAGGGGAGCAACATGAAGGTGAAAGCTTCTGAACTCACCCCAAAGGGGATTTTTTGTCCTTCATTGCTCTATGGGGGCCAGACTTTCCAGATACATTATATTTAATATGCTGTTCTAAAAATTTGCCACTTACCAGTGTCCCTTCCTCACCTGTAAATATGAACCAATACAGCCCTGAACCGTCTTTCTTCTCCTCCTTGTCTAGCTGTCTTTCCTTGCTACCATGGTGAAATCTGTCTTATTTCATTTATATCAGAGCAACTACACACCAGAAATCAGCTATGGTGTTGAGGAAATGCTACAGTTTATGTTAGACATGTCAAAAGATAGCAACAGCTGAATGTGATCCAAGCTTCTCCATGGAAGCAATTCATTTAGCTTTAAGGAAACAATTATCTTTTCTGTAAAAAGTGATGTAATAACTACTCTCTTTCCATAAAAACATTAGCGATGGCATAAAGTGGTGAAAAGTAAAACATCAGGGAAAGTGAGCTGTTTCACGATGTAAACAGAAAAAGACGTCAAGGGAAGGAACTGGCACAGGCTTTTCACCAGGCTAATTTTTACAAAAGGCAGCAGCGAAGGTTTTGCAGAGGCTGTGGATTTGCAGCAGCTTTCCTGGGCATGCAGTTGGCAGCAAGGACTCTGGATGTGAACCTAGACTATGTTCATGGCTGGTTCACCATTACCTTGGTCTGGGGTGTGCACCTTGACTTGCAGGTGGGTTTGTGCTCCTGGACGTGCTTGGAGCATGCAGCTCAACTTTAACGCAGGGCCCGAGTCAGAGCAAGCAGACGCCACAAGAGGGCAGCAGCTCCAGCACGGAGCTGGGCACCCAGACCTGCATTTCAGTCTGGTGCTGCTGCCCCACCAGCTTCTGGCCCCACAGGAGACACCAGCCTGCCCCAGAGCACGTCCCCAAAGGCTGCCAAAGGAGATGGAGATGAGGAGGAACTTTCGAATCTAGTGATGGAGAAGTTTGCTAATTGCCCCATCAGACTATTTCAGCCATAGGAAGAAGATGTGTTCCTGGCTTGTGCCAAGTGTCTGCATTAGTAGCTTCTGTGTTTTGTCTTAGGAGAAGGTTTATTGCTCTGATTTTCCTGTTTTCCTGTGCTTCCCTAGCTTCCCTAACATTCTATTTGTTTAACCTCTGGAAATAAGCTTGTGGTGGGGAGTTGGGGGGAGAATGTTGCTAATTGTGAATGCATAGCATTAAGTTCTTGTAGCCTGAGAGCTTGGGGCTTGACAGGATTGCAGTCTTAGAGGCTTCTTTAACAAAAACACTTAGGCTGCTGAGGTATTAGCCCTTGAAGTAGCAAAGTGTATTTAGAGGGATAAAAACAGCTTTGCGTTTTTGTTTGTTTTAAGTGTTAAAAAAAAAAAAAAAAAGGATCATTTAAAAAAATTTGATCACCTAGACAGTGTGCTTGTATTCATGGAAGTATTCAGGTAAGGGACCCAAATGTATTTCATGAACCCCTCTGTTAAACTTGAGATGGCCGGAAACAGCCATGCATCTTGATCAGTGACATGAAAGTTACCATCATAAAACAAAAGAAAAGCAACTTTATATTGAAAAACATCAGTTTACTAGGAAAAAAAATAATATCCTGAGTAAATATGGAGATAAATGCCTGTGAAATCATAACCTTTTTTTTCCAAATCAGAGTTATTACAGAGTCTTGGGGAATGTAACCCAAGTAATATACTATTAACGTTATATTAACATACCACTTTACATGTGTAATACATCAATAGGTGCTTGTGAAGCACCCTGATGGCCCTTTGTTCTGCGGAAGTCTTGGGATGTTTCTGGGTGGTTATAATTGCCAGAATGACATGGTATTTCCTAGGCACAGAAAGACCATGACTTAAATAAGCCAACACACATATGTAGCCATTAGAGAAGAAGGAAATTAACATGATCTTTAGAAGAAAAGCAGCATGTGAAGTTGCTTGGCGTGAGCAGGACCCACCTGACATCCCAAATGGCGTCTGCCCAGAGGGACCTGCTGCTGGCACCAGCTGGGCAGACAAAAGTATGTGGGTCTTTGACCAGGACGCCCAGAAGCAAGTAAGAAACTGGTGCTCCAGGTCCCCACATGGCTGCTAATATTTATGCATGAAGAGGAGTTCTGTGCGTAAGCAGGCTGAAAAAGTTTTAATGCAGAAATATGAAGAATAACTGCAACCTCAGTATTGTTTGTTCATAGAAGACTTCCAAAGTGGACTGGAAACATGTGAGAACATGACATTCTTTAAAAATGCACATTTTGTTATAATCTTGAGGTATATACTTTAGAAAACACAGATCCGCATTTCCCTAGAACTTGTGCTTACCGTTTTCCAGGCTGCAGCCTGGATTATATAGCACACATCCCATTTTTGCACTGATGCCTGCACTGCAAAATGAAATCCTTAATTTTCCATGGGCATCAAGTTTTGAGTGGCTTAGGAAGAGTCTTGAGGCCAGCTTCTGTTCCCCTATATAAGGCTGAGTGTCGCCAAGAGAGCATTGCAAATAAGTAGCAGAGGAAAAAGGAGATTCAGAAGGCCAGTGGTTTGATGCAGCAGCCTTTTAATGTAAATGTAAAGTGGAGTAAACATTTGCAGAAAGAATAATGCAGGCTAAAAGAGTATATTTCTAGAGACAAGAAAAGCTAAAACCAGTCACCCATTCCAGTGTGATACATTTCTTTGAGATGTTCACTTTCCTGAGATTCTTGTTGAGTATGACATTTAAATCCCTTTGTGTGCTTTAATTTTTTATTTTTATTTTTTAAATCATGGTCAAAGTCAAACTGGGTAGAGAAAGTTAAAAGCGCAGATGTAAGATGCAAAGCCACAAGGATAAAGAGAGCACTAATCTAAGCTAAAGTACTATATAGGAATTAGAAGTAGGGTCCTGATTTTCAGAGTTCTTCTCTCTACAGTAGGAAGAACCCTGAAAGCCATGCCTGTAAATCATGCACCATATCCTTTCACTTCTTTGCTTGTTCTTTTCCTGTGATTATACTCTGCTTTTGGCTGATCAGAGCTTCTTGCAGAAGCCCCTCTGGCAAGGATGCTTCCAGCGGGTGGAATAGGTGTAGGAGCACTCTGGTGCACATTGGGGCACGCATGGGGGCTCACATGGGGGTGGGCATGGGGGTGGGCACGGGGGCGGGCAGGGGGGCGCACACTGGGGCACGCACTGGGGCTCACACTTCGTGACAAGCTTCGGGGCACATGGTTCGGCGCAGGGCAGCACGCACTCAACACCCTTCTGTGTTGAACCGATGGGTACACCCGACTCGATGACCGTGGCCAACTCAGCTGATTCCGTGGAGCCCACGACGGTCTCCTGTGGGTAGGTGGTGAGGATGGGTCCTGGGAAGGTGACAACCACAGGAGGAGGGTAGATGATGACGCGGGAGTCAGGGCAGGCGACAACACAGGGCTCATTGCAAGCGGCAGCACGGGGCTCAGGGCATTTCACGTTGCATGGAGCAGCACATGGCTCAGCACACACAGTTTTCTCACAGGACATCGTTTATCCCTGCTGTAGGCCTGCAAAAAAGGAATGAATATAAACCCCAGGAGCCGGTAGGACAGGATCAATGCTGGAGTTAAGCTAATGTGAGCCTTGAAGAGACACCAGGTAGTAGATGGGTTAATACGCATCCTGTTGTGCTTTGCTTTGTTCTTCCCTATGTGTCCTTTCAAAGCCGGATTCCTTCCCACAGATGCCAAAAACCTCTTCAAGGCTGCTACTTAAATAACATAGATATGTAACATCTGTTCTTCTATGTAAATTGGACTCCAGAGGTTGAATTCACAGTAAAATTAGGATAACACCACACCAGGCATTGAAGAAATGGAAAACATGTGACAGGTTTTACTGTGGCAAATTGACATATTCTCTGGACTACAAAGACAAAAGGCAGAGAGGTGTAAGATCCCAATCTTATGTGTAAAAGAGTCAATCCCATAAAGAATGAAGATGTTTTCAGGGGAGTTAGTTTGTAACAGGTGGCTTCTATCCAGTATATCTAATATCAAGCTCACTTGGAAAATTAAAAAAATACAAGACTTCTGCAAGAGCACAAGGGATAGCTGAAGCCTAGCAAAAACTTGAATTCAGGTCTCCTGAATTTAAATATCAGAGGGAATTAAACTATTCAAAACCCTGAGCTGGCTTTTTTTTTTTTTTTTTTTTTTTTTTTTCTGTGTGTTTGTGTGTGTGAAACAAATTGAAGGGTGGGGAGGTAGTTTGGAAAATATAATAAAACTACATTTTGAGATGTCATTTCAAACTTAACCAAATTCCAAATCAACCAGCCAAATGAAGGAGCTAGGCTATCTGTTGTCTGAGATTGAATGGAATATTTCAGTTTTAGCCAAGGAGATTACTTATTTTTTTGTCTGGTTGAAAAGCCTGGGTGGAGCTCAGTTTGACTCAAGCTCTTTTTCTAGGATTAGTTTATTTTGTCATTGTTGTTTTAGACACAATGCCAAAATACACATTATTCACCTAAACTTTTCCTGACCCTTAAACCCTAATCCAGACATTATCTTCAGGTTCCCACCCTTTCATGCTAATTCATCTATTAGTTCCATCCTCTTCAGTTGACCTGCAACACTCTCAGCAGAATGAAAGCCAGAGAAAATGAATGGCTAAGAAATCAACCCAAACACAAACATACAGTACAAAACATTTATACTGGATAATATATTCTTTCACAGCCTGTTGAGTGTTTTGCATAAGAGCACTGCTTTGCATAAATAGAACAAAACCACCCAAAGCAACTTCCCAAAGAATATGCACCTTAAGCAGACATTCTCCATTTCTTCTGCATAGCTGCACTGACAGACAATTTGTCAATGCCAAGACGTTGTTCTGGGCCACTCAGACTGGCAGCAAGTGCCCAAGAGGGTCTCAGATGGAGCATTTCCAAAGTCCAACTGGGCACCCTGCAGGGCCACATCCACAGACATTTGGTGTCCCAATGGCTGGCTCCAGTCCGATGGGTGACTGCAGTTTTCTCATTGTCTCAGTATTTGTATTGCCTATCTCAATATATACTCTACATATCTCCATCCAAAATTAGATAGTAATCAAAAGCCACAAGGTCTGAACAATGCTGCCAGATGTATACCGCTTGCTAAGACATTCTAAGGCTCCCTAAAGCATTAAATCTCCATATAACAAAAGAAGAAGTTGCCTTTAATATTACCCAGATTTCAAATATAATTTTAAACTCCAGTCCATCAGTGCCTTCAAATTAATAAACAAATGACTCTTTCATGAAAATTAATTCCTGACAGTAGTACAGTCACAAAATCAAAAATTCAGCCCTGAAATAAACCCAGACAATTTTAAAAATGGTAATCCTCTCTTTTTTTTTTTTTTTTTTTTTGTCTTTTTTTCTTTTGTTTCTCTTTAGGAAGAAGAAATTTTATAAGAATCCAACTTACTCAGTTCACCGTGGAGAAGCGAAGAGAACCTGCTGGAAGGTTTCTGAATCATGAATGGTTTTATATACCTTCCTGGACCACCAGGCTGATGCAAGAAAATAACGTCATATTTGTGCATTAGGTTCCATTACTCCCCAAACAAAATTTGACGTGTAATTACAGTAATTGTTTTGCTTACTGTTTGTGTTGATTATCCTATTCTCACCAGCATGTGACTTGAACAGTCCCATCCCCAGATTCCTTTCATTTCAGGGTTTTAAGCATCAAACCCATTCTTGCAGCCCTGAGAGTGTAAAGACAGCCCGCGGGACTAAAGTCAGGCTTTTGTGGGAGCCCTGGCCATGTTGCCAGACTCAGAGGCTCTGTGGAACTCATCCTTGCTGTTCCTTAGAAAACAGGGGTTTGTTTTCCTTCCTTAACATCCTGACCTCCAAGAATGCATAAGAGCCTAACCTAATATTAGTAGTAAGTGTGCTCGCTAGTTTAAAGCTTGTTAGGACATGTTTACAGAAACTGTAGTCACTGCATGACTGTAGTGTCAGGATTGCCTTGGAGAGACACTCCTAGCAGGGCCAAGCATTGCCCGTGGTGCCCTGGCTCCTCACTTGATGTCCGAGTCTCTTCCAAGCAAGAATGACTTACTGTACAAAGGCTTGGCATGGCAGCCTCAGACCCATTTCAGCATGACAGGTGTCTTCCTCTGCAACAAGATCTCTGACCAAGCCCAGGAAGGAACATGAAGGGAGAAAGCTCCTTTTGGTTAAAGCGGGCTGGTGAGAGGGATCTAGGAATTGTTCAGTCTGGTTTGGATTAAGTCACCGTTCCTGCAGTCCCTTCCACTGTGGTTACGGTCACAGTTGCATCAGAAAAATGAATGGGCATGGAGAGTTGAGCTGTGGGAGGACCAAGGCAAGTGAGCAATGCTCTGGCAAAGCTGGTAATTCCCCAGTTGACACGTAGGTGGGCCAGGGAAAAGAGGAGCAGCTGATTTAGTTAAGATTGCTCAGGAAGGCTTTGGCAATGTGGAGGTCTAAGACTTGCCACTCTGTGCCAGCTTGACCTGCTGTGATGAACAGCATCTCATGCCATGTTTGAAGCAGAGACTCAGCCCCCTTGGATGACATAGTACCATTTAAATCACTAAATATGCCCTGATTTGGAAAGGTGAATATTTGTCCAACTTGTTTTAAATAGTATGATTAGGCTAACAAATGCAGAGCTGGCTTTTAATCAAAAAAGAGAGAGATCCAAATTCCCAAGGTGTTTATCATTGCCTGATTCAGAGAATCACGTGGGTGGCCCTGACATATATATTTTAAAGTGACGCTATGATTCAATACTATGGAGTTTAATACTGGCAGCCTGTTATTAACATCATAACACCTCAATACTTTGCATGTATAAAACACCAGTGGGTGTTTGCAAAACGATCTGAAAGCATTTCCTCAGAACATTTCCAGTAAGTGTTCTTGCCTAGAGGAGCCTCTGAAATCCCTTTGCTTCCAAGAGATAATTGATAGCACAGAAGTTACATCAATAGCAAACAAAAATGCATATGTATGAGAAGGAGGGAGGGGAAAGGAACCCAGAAACTCTTCAGTGTGTGCATGTACCCTTTGTTTGGGCTGGCAGATCCCAAGATCATGGTGACAACTAGAATTGTTATTGCCAAGCCAGAGCTGCAGATGTAAATTTTACCCTCTGTCCTGGAGCTGTGTGAGGAAGATGAGAAAGGATTTTAATAGTGTCTGCCAGGTGCTGTTGTTACAGGCACAGCCACTGGGAGCTTTGGAGGCGCGGAGTTCCTGGCATTCAGCTCCAGCTCCTTCCAGCAGCACCGACCCTGCCAGCAATCCTCCTGCACCCTTGCTAATGCTCAGCTCTCATGACAGCCTTCTCCCACCGCTTTTACCTGCATCTAGTGGCCTCATAGGCAGCTCCAGCTTCAGCCACCCATCCTTTGCCATGTTTCTGACTCGGACACATTTCCTGCAAAGCCAATGGCAGGAGTAGGGCTGTGGGAGGAGCTGCTCTCAGCTCGCCCAGCATCAGTTCATGATGTGGGAGCGGCTCCAGAGGGAGCCTTTGAGCCCAACTCTTGAATTCATGCGTGCATGTATTACCTTAGGTACATTTATTTATTTACATATATGAAGTCAGTGATGAGGAAGTACTTGCACAGTCACTGTTGGCAAAGGATTTTGGGGTAAATGGAAAGCTAGTGAAGTAACAAATGCTGTTGTGAACAGGAAAATTAAATGAATGAGAATTGTTTGAGGAGACCATTCTTCGGAAACAGTGCTGAGCACTGAGTTCAAAGAAGAAAAATTATTCAGGAAAAACTGGAATTATAGGAAACAGCTGTAGAAGAAGACTTTTCCCTGAATTATTCCTGGAAAAGGTTCTCTAAGCTGTTCTTAGAAGTGTTCCAGCACAGGGATGCTACTGTCTCATTTCTTAATCTGTCAGCACCTAGCTTCTCCAGCAACTGGAAGGGGATTTTTTTTCCACCTCCTCAGTCTTCTTTGTTGGAATGTAAGGTGGTGAATTCATCTCCTATTATCCCATTGGATATAAAGGGGTCTTTATTGCTTTTCTTCTTGAAGTAATGTATTACAATTTTATATCCTTTCATGTGAACTTCTCTAAAATAGACAAATCAAATGTGCTGGCTAGTTTCTGTGAAATAAGACCAGGAAGAGTTTTGAATAAATACACGTAAGTGCAAGGGGGAGATTTCTCCAATAAGGTAACACTGTAATTAGAGAAGGAAGAATACGCAAACATTTCATTATAATTATGATTAACCATTGAAATAACTTGGTAGATATGAATGATTACCAATTGACTTTAAATCGGAAGTGGGTGTTGTGTGTATGCATGTGATCATTTAAAGAGAAATTATGGAATAAAGACAAAGTAATGGGTAATATTTTCTGATTCATATAGTCCAGAAGATTCCTTCTGGCCAAAAAAAATTTACTCAGCAATAGACCTAAAATCACATTTTTTTTTGTTCTTGTTTTTGTTGTGAATTAAGGTACAAGGTGTCACCAACATCCTGTCTTAAAACCTGTGACTTCCGTGTTTTCATTCCAATTCACAGACTAGCACAGATATCTGAGGGGGAAAAAAAAAAAAAAAAAAAAAAAAAAAAAAAAAAAAAAAACACTTTTGTGCACAGACTCCAGGAGGAAAGAAGACATTACAAGATTTCTGAATTATTATTATTATTTTAAAATCAAAATCTATATATTTATTTAATAAACTTTATGGTTATGTCTATATTGACATTACAAATGTGTCTACAGTCTTTAAGTCTATATGTCTACTAGTTTTAAGCTAGTTAGTGTACCCATTTTGGGGCAGTATGGTATGGAATGGAAAGAGCTTCTTCCCATTGCCTTAACACTTCGGTAGAAATCTATGATTCCCTTTCCTGTTGCATCACTGGACAGGTGATGTCTGTGTGGAATCACTGCTTCTGTCTTGCTTTTCTCTCCGTTGCCTTTTCCAAACATTCAGAGGTATGGAAGAGATCACAGCAAATCTCATTTATTATTTTTGCATTCCAGTTTTTGTCTTTTCCCTTATTCACATACAGGTCTTATAAAGACACATACATGTGCTTCATGTTAGTCAGCAGAGAAGTATGACCAAATTCATAAGGATGATTTCAATATTACAGGATAGTACCTTCCTGGGAATTCAGTGGAGCAGGGAACGCTTAGTCAAACTAGAGCTCAAGGGCATATGTGCACACAAATCCAAATATTCAGTGTTTAATCTAAAAAACAGAGCCCTTCACATGGAAGAATTATTATATAACAATTAATTTAAACTGATAATGGAGGCTCCTGTTTGCAAGAGGAACGTATCTACCACTAGACCATATTTCTAGGAAGGCATCAGCTAATTAAACTTTTTGATTCTATGACAGGTGACGTTACCACAAATGTTAAAGGGTGTGGTATGAGATATAACTTCCCCCCATCAATCACAGCATTATGTCATAACAAAGGGGGCTGATTCTCCTTCAGAACATTCAAATTTCTCAAGGATACTGCTGAATTACCTACAAAATGACTTGAAAATATGGATTGAAAGAAAAAAGAAAAAAAGGCCTGAGTTTGAATGCAATATAATTTTAATGACAGGGAAGTACAGACATGTTGGGTGAAGACAGTCATACGGAGTACAGAGAACATTTCCATGTGAGGTCAGCATGGGCCATGGGTGCTGGAGTGGGAGACGTTGTTTCTTCAGAAGTTACCAGAGCTACAGCTTCCTCTGGTAGACCTCCGGTAACCAGAGGAGCTGCTGGCACCCTGACAGCTTCCCGTGCCAAAGGAGCGTCCTCCTCCATAGGAGCCCCCACCATAGGAGCTGCCTCCTCCATAGGATCTTCCAATGCCTCCTCCATAGGAGCCTCCCATGCCTCCTCCATAGCAGGTCCTGGAGCTGAAGGATCTTCCACCTCTGAATGAACCTCCAGAGCCAAATGACCTACCACCTCCATATGAGCCCCCCATTCCTAGGGAACTGCCTCCTCCGTATGAGCCCCCCATCCCCAGGGAACTGCCTCCTCCATACAAGCCACCCATGCCCAGGGAACTGCCTCCTCCATATGAGCCTCCCATTCCAAATGAGCTGCTTCCGCCATAGGAACCCCCAAAATCAAATGAACCCCCTGATTCAGCAGAGCCCAGTGACCCTGAATACCCTCTCCCAATAGGTATTGGGAATGAGGTGCCCACGATGCTCTCCTGTGGGCAGGAGCTGAGGATGGGGCCTGGGAAGTGGATAACAACGGGTGGGGGGTACACTACAGCACGGGAGTCTCCACAGGATGTGATGCAGGGCTGGCTGTAGGCGTCGGCATAGGGCTGTGGGCAGGTCACCTCACAGGGGGAAGAACATCCACTGCTCATGAGCTGTGATCCTGAATACATCTTTTGTGGTGCGTATAAACCTGCAGCACAGGTTAAGGAGTTAAAATAACATGTACACACAGCTCTATGCTTTTATACAACTTCCATGATGACCCAAAATATGTGTTTCCTCATAGAATATAATTTTCTCTTATAGTATGAGAATTACTCTTGTTATCTGGCTTTTATCTAGTCTGAAATTATTGTTCAGTATAGGTAAATCTAAATAATACAGAGCCAAATAGAACTTTTCTTGCAGTCTATTGTAGCTTACACAAAAGAATATATCTTTCTAAAGTACCTTCCTCCTGCCTTTGTTCTGAACTAGTGTTTGCTCTGGTTAGTATTCCACCACTAGTTCTGTGAAGGACAAATTTCTGCTTGATGTCAACTAATGGGTTCTTCTGGAAACAGATTTGACAGACCATGTATTTATAAGCAGAAGTCAACTGCATTTCTTGCTGCTGTTTATATATATATATATTCTAATAACTGGCAAACTGTAAGTTGTAACCTCGTTATCAAATTAAAAGGATTTAATTGACCCCTTCCCTTTGTGGCTTGGAAGAACACATTTTAAGACCTTTACCTACCAATTGCTACAGCTAAATTGCTACAAAAGACTGTATTTTACAAATCTGACATTGCTAAGCATCACAGAGTACTGACGTACAAGTCATTCCCCCATTTAAACAGTGATAGCAACATCTCAGCAACTATAAAGGAACTTCAGAAAGTGTACTTACCAGGTTCACAGAGAAAATCAGATGAAGTGAAGTCGTTGGTGAACCTGGAAGAAATGCAGTGCTTTATATACCCCTTCAAACTGCTGCCAGGCTATGCAACACGCTTCTGCACATGGGGCATAATAGTTAGCCAGCAAAACTTTTTTGCTGTATAAGCTACTTCTAATTGTAATAATTGTTTTGATAATTGATAATGGTTAGTAAATCAGCCCCACATCATACTATATGTGCAACACACCCTTTGTCTTACTTTAATCCTTAAATAGTTTTTATATTCATTTTATGACTAGTGCCATCTTCTGACCTCATTTGAATTGCAATGAATTTGAATTGCAGTGAATTGAGCTCTGTTTGCTTAGCCAGATAAGACTTTGGTCTTTCTCTTAAGCAAGAGAAATATACCAATTTGGCTTTTCTGGAGAAACATTTTCTGTTCTGCTGAAGATTCTGTTTAAATTCAGAATTTCACAGGCTTGGGAGAGTTGCAAATTTAATTTTTCCAGCTCATAAGATGGGGCATGTTATTTCTCCTGTGTGTTTAACATCCACCCAAATAATTGCTTATTGACATGCTTAATCAAATGGGCAGTATTATCCAATTAAGTACAAGGAGACATTGTGTGAGAACACATAGAATAATTTTATTGTCATCGTTCTCCATTTGTCACCCTTCAGGATAGCTGTGGTAGCCTAGAAAGATGCATTCATGTTATCCAGGAGGCATCATTTGAGACAAAAAAAAAGACTTTTTGGACACAGAATGGATGCATGCAGAGCGTGTCTGAAGACAATTTAAACTAAAATGAAAATGAATGGCAAAGGCTCTTTTTATTTATTTATTTATTTATTTATTTATTTTTCCCTGAATACTGGTGTGGTATTCCTGGAATAGTGCTCGAAAATCACATGTGTTAGTAGACAGAGATACAACACCATAAATGGGAGGAGATCTCTCCAATAAAATTTTCGTTTACCAATAACAAGAAACACAGGGAGAACATTAGTTGTGATCAACCTTCTTGTGGGGTTAAAGCAAGTGTCACGTGGATACATGCCGGCAATATCAAATGTCCAACTTAAGTGTTTTGTTTCTAAGCCAAAGTAATCCAAAGTAATTGTAGATTTTGATTCTCAGTCACAGACTACAGTCTTTCTGAAACTAACTGGTTGTGTTTCCAGCCTGTTCCACTTGTCACACTATGTTTAATGCTTCCGTCACAGGTTTCTGGAGTTTTCAAACACCATTAGAAAATAGAGCACAAGGAGCTTATATGGTTAAAACCTTGCATCAGAATGCAAACGAGTTCTGTCAGGCATAAGTGGGCAGCTCTTGATTTGACGTTTTTGCTAGTCAGCAGTTCTTCGTTAACTCCTCAGTTAGCGTCAATCTTTCTACAGTTGAGAAATAACAATTTACATGAAGGACCCTGGGTGCTGCCTTTTGCTTCTACCTGTGTTTCAGAACCACTGGTTAGTGGTAGCATGCTGTTAACCACCCAACTATTTCCAATCCAGACTTTGAAAGAGAAAAATGTAATATCATGTGTAAAAGCAGTTTATTAGCTCCATATGATCCTTACATGCACCTAGACTTGTTCCCATTTCAACTATAGCTGGGGCCAGAGACAATATAAGCTGAATTTGTTGTGGTCAGAGGATAACATGAAACATATATATGCTTGGATAATGCTTGTAACGTGACTTGGAGTTGAGAATAAAGTTGTGATCACATCAATTAAGTGAACAATTAGAACAATTAATGAAATAATCCATACAGCAAAACATAGTTTGGCAATACATATGAAGCTCTTGCACAAAGCGTGGCTCACATCCTACTGGTGGTCTGAAAAGGTATATAAAGGCTCTCTGAACACTTCAGTCTCATCAACAGCCTCTCATCCTCTACACTTCTCCAGACCTGGTAAGTCGGATCTGCTTCGTTCTCTATATGAAGTGTTAGGAAAATATTTTCTCCATTTAACTGAGGACAGTCTTCTGCAGATAGTGGGGTGCTAAGTAATGTCATTTGCCTTTTGTCATACTCGAATTTTTATAGTCATTTTTATATATGTCTTTATAGACAAGGACAATTATTTGTAAGACTGGATTCTCCTAGGCATAAGGATCAATTTGATATTGTCAGTTAGCTCCAGAGCTGTGTGTTATGATCCAATAAAATCTACTGCATGAGCTGCATCCAAAGACACACAGAGTGTGGTTCTGCTCTCCATGATTATCAGTATTTGTAGAGCAGCAGAAAGTAAGTTTGGAAGAAACAGGTGTTCATTCATGCATGCTCAGAAAAAATGTATAATGGAGATGAGCCTGCATCTTTCTAAACTCTCTTCTCTCACTCTTTTTCTGTGCTCATATAAGATCTCAGGTCTGCAAGTTGTTTTCCCTCCAGCTTCTGAGCATTGTTCTTATGCTTTATGTCCTGCTACAGGTTTATCTGCACCACAAAAGATGTATTCAGGATCACAGCTCATGAGCAGTGGATGTTCCTCCCCCTGTGAGGTGACCTGCCCACAGCCCTATGCTGATGTCTGCAGCCAGCCCTGCATCACGTCCTGTGGGGACTCCCGTGCTGTAGTGTACCCTCCACCTGTTGTCATCACCTTCCCAGGCCCCATCCTCAGCTCCTGCCCACAGGAGAGCATCGTGGGCACCTCATTCCCAATACCTATTGGGAGAGGGTATTCAGGGTCACTGGGCTCTGCTGAATCAGGGGGTTCATTTGATTTTGGGGGTTCCTATGGTGGAAGCAGCTCATTTGGAATGGGAGGCTCATATGGAGGAGGCAGTTCCCTGGGCATGGGTGGCTTGTATGGAGGAGGCAGTTCCCTGGGGATGGGGGGCTCATACGGAGGAGGCAGTTCCCTAGGAATGGGGGGCTCATATGGAGGTGGTAGGTCATTTGGCTCTGGAGGTTCATTCAGAGGCGGAAGATCCTTCAGCTCCAGGACCTGCTATGGAGGAGGCATGGGAGGCTCCTATGGAGGAAGCATGGGAGGCTCCTATGGAGGAGGCATTGGAAGCTCCTACGGAGGAGGCAGCTCCTACGGTGGGGGCTCCTATGGAGGAGGACGCTCCTTTGGCACGGGAAGCTGTCAGGGTGCCAGCAGCTCCTCTGGTTACCGGAGGTCTACCAGAGGAAGCTGTAGCTCTGGTAACTTCTGAAGAAGCAACGTCTCCCACTCTGGCAG
The DNA here is from genome assembly GCF_009819795.1 of Aythya fuligula. Taxonomy (NCBI): domain Eukaryota; kingdom Metazoa; phylum Chordata; class Aves; order Anseriformes; family Anatidae; genus Aythya; species Aythya fuligula. Next base: position 1,248,478 of record NC_045586.1, read on the forward strand.
CCCTGTTCTGTGCTGACCTCACAAGGGAAACTGCAGTCCAGTGATACCAAGCACTTGTCTTTGCTGGCACATGTGGAGCTGCAGCCCTGCCCAAAGCCCTGGGAAATGTCCTTTGTGCTCTGTGTGACTGCTTTCACGAAATGCATGCTGTATTTGCCTGTCATTAAAACTATGTTGCATCACTATGTTCGCCTGAAGTTTTCTTTTTCACCTTTTCACCTAGAAGCCTCTTTGATTATGAAACACATTGCCACACAGCTCGCTGACAGCTGAGTTTTTTTCACCTCAAATCTTTAAGAAAAAAAAAACCTTTTTTTGGTCTCTCACCAGAACATCTTTCAGTTACTATAATTACTTTTTTTTTTTTTTTCTTATTGCCAGTTTCACCTTAGCTTTGTCAAAGATATAAAAGTTAGATTTTCAAAGGGGGACCAGGAACGTATGACCAGCATTCCTCTTCTAACAGACCTGGTGTTTCTGTTCATCCTTCATGATTGTCCAAACATGAATGATTTTGTAATTCAACGTGAATTATAATATATATATCTTGCCTTGTTTCCTGATCGCAGTCTTATTTTTTCTATGAAGTGTCAGTCAAAAGCAATAGAGTCAGGTTTAGACATATCTTTAGCATTCAATAGACTTGTCTGGGAGATTCACCCATTAATCTCTTTGCATTTCTACTCCCAGCAATAACTACAGGAAAGAGCAACACAAGGCATTATTTTTTAGTCTCCTGTCACTCATGGCTTATGAAAGTCTCCCTTGCACACCCCTGAGATCTGAAAGCAATTACGTTGGCATATAAACTCAGCCCTCTGATAAAGCAACAGTGAAAGGAAATTCCTAAATTCCTTCTGGAATTTATACTGCAAATTCTAGGTGGCAAATCTCAGAAATGAAATAAAGCTTATGTGGTTGATTTTCTTTAGTTATCATGCAAAATCCCCAGAAAATTCTGGGAAGGAAAAAAAAAAAAAAAAGTCTTTTTATATTGGTTTGTATTCTTCAGGCACTCAGTAATGTATTTAAATCAACTGGACCTCACACATCCCCAAGGTATTGTGGTAATCCCTATAAACTGATTTTAAATGAAATACAGTGGTGAAATGAGTGATCAAACAGACTTCTTTAGAAGAGAAAAGCTGTGCTACCCCACAGAGTAAAGAAACATGAATCTCCAGACTTAGATGACTGCCTCATCCCTTACACTTTCTTTTTCTGCACTTGTTCCTGTCAGTAAGGGAGAAATAAAATTAAACAGTCCAACCAGTTCTGAAAAGTGTTTGTAGATGTGGCATGTTTAGATCTCATCCCTTACTTGACATGAAATTAAATAGTTGCACTGATGGATAAAGATTTACCTGATGGTTATCTGTGAGAACCATCTATTGTTTGTACACCAGCACAAAGTACTGAGTCGTCAGCTTCAGAAACCTCTGTGCCTATGGAGATGCAATACCAAACTGCTCTGCATATTTAATTTTGAATGCATCATTCAATTATCCATTTTTACAACACCTTTATTACTTAGGCAATTACTATAATATTACCATAAAACCGTATAATTGTCACTCACAGGCTATGTAAAAAGCTCTAGGAAGTAGAATGAACTAGTGGAAAAGATAGGACCAAAACAGTCTTGGAGAGAAAGAAAAGCTGAACACAATTTGATGAAGTGAGAGAATTGTAGTACAAAGAAAAAATAGGACACACTACAGAATGACATGGCAACACAACACGAAGCAGATACATCCTCGCTTCCAGGGAGGGCACAGCATTCACTGCCTATGAAGAGCTCATTTTCCACCAGTTATTCTTCTGCTGTCACAGTTTTATTGACAATAGCTGCAATAGCTGTGTCAGGCCTTTCAACTTTTTTTTTTTTTTTTTTTTTTTTTTTTAACATTGGCACAATGAAAATAGGGATCTATAATCATAAGGTGATTAACAAAAGCTGTCATTAATTAAGTCAAGCCAAAAAGAGGTGTGGGCCCCATTTTCAGAGGTATGGAGCAAGGGTGGTTTCCACTGACACAAAGGGTTTTTGCCATCCCTGAAACTTTGTAGGAGACTCTTAAACTGTTCCTGCTTTTGTACCTTTCTGCAGGTGACAATAACAATGTGAAGCACCACATAGAATCTTTAACAATTATAAAATGATGAGTTCCCTTTGCTAGGTGACTCTTCTAATGTCTGCAATTATTTACATAGCTTCTATTTAGTAATTCATCCAGAAACCTACACAACGTGACTCTCATATAATGAAGTTGGGCTTTCTGTTGTGCTGTAATTGTACAGCCAAATTCCTACACAATATTGTACTGCTGCCAACACTAGATTTACAGTGGAAACTTACTGAATCCTGCTTACTAGTTTTTGTTGACTATTCACCAAGAATGAGTCCCCAGAAAGATCAACCCTGCAAGTTGACTTTCAAGAACAGCCTGATCCCAGTGCTAAGCAAAATGAGATAATTTAAAAGTTACCTCATTTCAAAGCTTGAGGTCCACGTTGGAGCAAAAAGATTTATTGATCCGGGTATGCTCTTGCAGTGGCCTTACAGCCATACCCATCACAATGCACTGTGCATTACATCCCAAAGCAAATTTTGATTTGTACTTGGGTGAAATTACTCAGAGGGCTCAGAGTTTAAAGGAGTCATCAGAACCATCATGTGCCACTTCAATCCTGTTTATCTGCTTTTTGAAAGACTTTTTCAGGGCCTTGTCCTGGCCAGTGCTCAAGAATAATTCAAGAGGCCCGATTCTGCCATGTTGCTCAGTCAATAGATAGAGGTGGGGATGCAAAGATTGCTGACTTCCCCATCAAAGGGAGATGATTCAGTTTGGAAGGTATTATACCTAAACCTAAGGCTTGCAAATAAATTGTGGGACTGACACATTAGTAAGCTACTAGTAAGTACATGGAGAGATCAACTCCTGCTTCAGCTGGAACCAGAATCATGCCAAAGGGATTTTTTTTCATGAAGTTTGGACAAAAGGAAACTGTTGGGTGTTGGATAGCTGTCACTCAAAGTAGGGCTGGAAATGGATCACTAATTATGAATTGAAAGGAAAACAATTACAAGGATTAGAAGAATAACTTTTTCTTTGTGAGTGACAAGAATGTGATGAACAATGAATGACTGCATGTCCTTCCTATTGTCTAAGAATGTGTATAAAAGGGTATGGAGCTAAGAAGTCTTCTATCCTTCCAGCTCCACTGACTTATTCCTCCCAGACAACAGGGTAAGTCTAACTTCGATGCATGTCTTTGTAGCTGTAAATTGCTTGAAATTATATATATATATATTTTATCTTGCAAAATGCTAGTAGTTTTAGAAAAGATGAAGTAAAGAGAAGAGTAGAATAGGCAAAAATCTTCAGAAAATATAGGGTAAAGGAAAAAAACACAGAGTAGGGAAGAGTCTGTTCCTTTCTTCTATAGATTTTCTTAGTTATAAGGAAACCTTTCTGTAGGTTTACTTTGAAAAGAGAATGAATGGGACTTTTCTAAGCAAGTAATTATATAAGGATCAGATAACTTAGTCTCAAAAACAGTATTTTCTGAGATTCTGAAGAATGAAACATGTGAATGGTACATAAAAGAAGAAATGAGAAGCCTTAAAAAGGGGTCAATCGGGTAGAAAATTTTGCAGAGAAATGGAGATTGGAAGGAAAGCTTGAACTAGGATTTAATGAGCAGCTGCAGCAGAAGGATAAGGTGTACTTGACTTACACTGGAAACTTGTTTTCACCCAAGTGTGATGGCTTCCTGACTGCGTATTATCTTTTCTAGCTTCACCTCCACTCCCCAAGAAAAATGATGAACAGCATCAATTCCGAGTGCGTGCCTGCCTGTGAGGTGGCATGCACACAGCCCTATGCCTGCAGCAGAAGCCTTGAGCCCTGTGTTGCATCCTGTGGTGACTCAAGAGCTGTGGTGTATGCCCCACCGGTTGTCCTCACCTTCCCAGGACCAACTCTCACCAGCTGCTCCCAGGAGAGCATTGTGGGAACTTCGATTCCCCAGCCTTATGCTGCTTTGACCCAATACGGCTCTGATGAATCTAATGCGATGGGGGGTGCCATTGGCTCTGGAGGCATGTCTGGGAGGGGGGTCTCCTTTGGAGTTGGAGGCATGTCAGGGATGGGAAGCTCCATTGGAGCTCGGGGTTCTGTTGGGTTTGGAGGCATGTCAGGGATGGGAGGCTCTGCTGGGTTTGGGGGCTTTTCAGGGATGGGAGGCTCTGTTGGGTGTGGGGGCTTGTCAGGGATGGGAGGAGGCTCCTTTGGAAATGAGGGCTCTTTTGGGTTCGGAGGTGCCTCAGGCGTAGGGAGCTGTTACAGCAGGCAGACCTACAGAAGCCGCCGTGGATCCCGACTTGGAAACTGCAGCTCCTTCTAAGGTAGCCTGAACACCTGCAGACCACGCATCAACTTCGGAGATGAGAACACGAGATCTGAGTCTGCAGCTGGGCCTGGGTTTGAGATGGCGAAAACCCTTTGCGTCAGCAGGAGCCACCCTTGCTCGATACCTCTGAAAACTGGGCCCACACCTCTTTTTTTTCCATGTCATGCCTCACCTTCTATCAATAGTAGTTTCGTATAATACCTTCTCTCTTTTAATTGTTATTAGCCTTGTACTATGTCCTTTCTGGTGGAGTAGAAATGTTTTGGTATTTGAAAGTGGGACTTGGCTGCCAAGATTTCAGCTTTACCCTGTAAAGTGCAGTGCCTGTTACTATCAATGCTGACCTTCTGGCTGCCTTTGGACTGTGGAATAGACCATTAATGAACTGCACTCTTCCTTTCTGTAGCACTTATTTCATGTCATATTAAAAGTCTTGTTGAATTATATCACTGGCTTTCTGGTTTTTCTTTTCCTCCACTATGCTTAATAAAGTAGGCTTAGTGGAACTGAACTCAGCAGGAGTCAAAATAGTAGGTGGAGATCCACATACACAAGGGGGAGTGGAATTCAATAGCCTGATGCGTGGCTGCATGAAAGCACCAATCCCACTGTTATTTTTGTGTAGAAAAGTATTTCTACACTTTTTAGTGACAGCCTGGAAGGAGTCACTTATGCGTACTCAGTTGAATTTGAGATTTTTGGATAATGTGGTTTGCAGAGGATGAATGGGACTGTACCTACACTGAGCTTCATGCACTCTTACCTGCATATTACTAAGAGGATCAGAGCTCGTGATCTTGAGGCTGAGCCACGAACATTTATATAAATTGTCATACACATGACTTGAGAGAAGGTTATGCCTCACAATTTACAAAGGAGAGCTAAACCCCTCATACTGTTTTTACTCAATAGATTGAGGAATGAAACACCAAATAACAAGAGTGAAAATTGCTGGGGCATTGCTGCCTCTGTCTTATCTGCATTACATTAGAGCAAAGTTGGATGCTCCTGAACTAAAACTGCAGACACAGCAGTTCAGTAACTCCTTTGCTACTTCAGGACTCCCACGCATGCACTGGTACACCTCTGTGTGTGCCTTCAGTCTGCAGCTGAGAACACCACTTCTGCACTAAGACAAAGGATTTATATACAAACAAAAGTTTCTTAACTATCATATTACATATTATTACTTAAGTCTATGGGTTATGGTCTAACTAGCAGAACATCATTCTTTTTTGCGATAGACTTTCCATAAGCTAACACTGGAAGAGATAATTCTGGCAATATTCTGTTAACACCACATAGCACTGCATGCATAAGTACCACAATATGAGTATAGCTATCTGGATGTTTCTCCTAAATCTTCGGATTGAAATTACGGTTTCATCAGAAGGCTTCTAGGAGATCTATATAAGAGATTATAAATGATTTATTTATTTAAAATTCAGGTGTAAAGTTGTGGTGGGAGAATCTTTTTCCTAGCCAGTTCTGTCAGCAAGTGTACATGAGATGCTTCATGATCCTTAATTCTGAGGGAGTGTGAGTGCATCCGTGTAGCAGTTGCCTGAGGGATCTCACAGTGATGTTCCTAACAAGATCAGATCATTTCCTGGATAAATGCTCCAATTAAATTAACAAACCACAATGATTAAGACACTCAGAGGAAGGAAGTGAATGTTGTGCTTGGCACAGCAGCCCTTGCTCAGCCTACACATGAGCTCTTTCTTGTTGTGAACAACAGTACAATCGAAACAGCTCCAAAAGATTGATATAGCCATCAAGGTGAGTTTCTCAGCTTACTTCAAGGCATGATACAGGATGCAAAAGCTTCAGTCTGATTCTCTGTTGCATATGACTAACTTCTTACCATTCATTTTGGCCCTGCCTGCAATACCCAGGACTTAACTAGCACATAATTGGATAAGCTATTTCACCATTTAGACTAGATAAATCAGAGCACAACCTTATGTTCTGATGGAGTCAGGACACATGCAGTCATTCAGACCCTTGTGGGAAGTCTAAACAATTTCATCAGGGATATTCAAGGTACTGCTGGTAATGATCCTGAGTAACTGACCTAGCTTCAAAGTTATCTTTGCTTTGAGTAATAACTATACTACACCATCTCCAGAGAACCTTCAATCTAAATTATGATTCTGTTCTATTTATTACTATGTATATTTTGATGTATATATCATAAAGGAGAAAGTTACTCTAATGAATTCCTGACAAGAGATATTGTCCATAGAAAGTAATTAATTCTTCCCTGATGATGCTCTTTGAGGCATCAGAATTTATGCACAAGGTTAACTTCTTTCACACTGGTTTGTAATGAAGGAACTGCAGCAAAATGAACACCAAAAGACCGAGCTATGATGCAACAGGGTTTTAATACAAACAAGAAGTGGAATACATTCTTGTAGAATGAGGCAACACAGAGACAAAGAATGTAATTTCCATTTCAACAAAGACTACCATCAGTCAGAGTAGCACAGGGCTCACAAGATATTCTTCTTTCAGCTGGACCCTTTCACAGTTAAGTCCCATTATTTGTTTTACTTTCTTCAGTTTCAGAAAGATCAAAAGACCAAAACATAACATGAGCAAATGACAAAGTGATGCAACATTGGGATTGTAAGCCTTAGATAAAACATAGCACAAAGAGATCCCAGGTAACCCCAACTCCTACTGACATCAGCCGGAGCAGAGGCTGCTTGGCATGTCTAATTTCCAGGCCTATATATCAATCATTAGTTTGTATCTTATCATTTCTTCAGTCATGACTTTTTCTTAAGGACTTAAAATGGCCCACAGTTTCCATAGCGATACCTATAGTATCCTCTAGAAAAGGGGAAATAATTTCTACCATATCCTGAAAAAAAAGAGTTTCGGTAAAAGCTTCCCAAACGAGATATTCCACCACCGCAAGAGCCCTCCCCACCATAAGAGCCCCCAGAGCCATAGGAGCCATGGGAACCCATCCCATAGGAGCTGCCTCCACCACAGGAGCCGCCAGAGCCCATTCCTCCACCTCCGGAGCCCATTCCCATTCCTCCACCTCCGGAGCCCATTCCTCCACCTCCGGAGCCCATTCCTCCACCTCCGGAGCCCATTCCCATTCCTCCGGAGCCCATCTGACCCTCAATTTCAGGCATGGCAGTTCCCACAAAGCTTTCCTGAGGACACGAGCTGATAATGGGTCCAGGGAAAGTCACAACAACAGGTGGTGCGTACACAATTGCTCTTGAATCGCCACATGAGCTGATGCATGGTTCATTATAACAGTTGACATATGGTTGTGGGCACGTCACTTCACAAGGTGAAGCACAGCGGGAGCTAAGCATCTGTCCATAGGTAGACATCATTCCACAAGGCAAGTAAACCTGAAAGGCAGAGAGAACTGGCCCAGTAGAGTTAAGGCCAGAGGAGTGAATGAAAAAACAGTATTAGAGTACTTTGGTTTTTGTAGATGTATTGAAAGGCAGTCATCTGAACAGGTGCAAATATATACCTCCAAGTAGTCTACATTAAACTTAAGATTTAGTGATTAAAAACTAATTAAAAAAAACACCTCACCATTTCTAAGGCACACTCCATTACACTTTGAATCTTACCTTTTTGTCTACTTGTTCTTAACCCAAAATCTATATATAGCTCTTTTTTTCCCCCATTCCATTCATTGCTTGAAAAACGTAACAAAGATTTTCTTAACAGCCAAAGCATGCGAAGGGTCAAAACTACAGACCCTGGTAGTCTAGATGCAGAAATACTTTTAGAAAATTATTGCAATATAAAGTAGCAAAGGAAACGTTAATGAAGAAAAAACTAGTTGCTTATGTGGGATGAGTTTGTTCAATTTCAAAGTAGCAATATCAGTCAGGTCCCGGTAGAGTTGGGAATCCTCTATTTAATTCTATTGCTAAGTTCTTGGAAACAACAATATTCTCCTTAACACCTGGCCCAGTATCCTGTTCTCATATGGCATATGAAAACCTTGCCTCTCACTAAACATTTTATGTCATTCTTTTACAACATTTTTGGTTTCATTTTCTGTATGTGAACTCAGAAAGAGCAACGGAGGAAGGTACAGCATCTTTCATTTCTTCTAAATGGGTATAACTGCTCAATTCCTAGGAGCTGCTATCATCCACATTTTTGAAACTGCCATTCATTTTTCCACATGCTCATGGTGATGCTTATATGCACCCTATTTGCACATTACAATTTCAAAGTAAGATGTTCTTAGATAATAAGTTCCTACCCTAAAATGGGATAGGACAAATAACCTCATAATAATACTACCTATAAAACCATGTCTATAATTACAAACGGATACAGTTATATTGGACTTACCCAGTCACCAAGAGGAATAAGTCAGCAGAGGCAGCTAGAGACACCCGAGTTACGAGCACTTTTATACACTGTCATAGAGAAGAGAAATTGGGAGACACCTTTATGCAATCATGCTCTACATCTTGTGAAACGGAATGTTTTCCCCAGTGATACCATGCTTTGTTGCAACTACTTTGATAACAGCCTGTGATTAGCAGATAATTTCCAGTCCCACACAGCATGGTACATGCATTCCCCTACTTCCCCCTCCCCTCTTGTCTTTTTGCAGAAAAATCTCATGGTAAAATTAGTGGATTTCTTTTAAACACTTGAGATTGTGAAGATAGCTCAGAAGAATAAAGAAAGGAGGATTCCAATCTATCATATGACATCTCATCTATTAAAAACAAATGACCTACTGGAATTTTCTTTTTAAAGAAAGGATATATTTTCACATTAATATTTTTTATTATTATTAATTAGCCATTAATGTCCACAGCCATTGTGTACACTAGTCCAGGGTCTTTGGAACTAGAGTTTATAACTTGGTACCATCCTTTGAAAAGATACTCTCCTGCACGTGAGCACAAAATTCAATTAGAAATTTAAATGAAGAGATGCACTAGGCCAAGCTTTTTACAATCTATCATCAGTTCACATTCTCAAGAATTCATCCTTTTCTAAGATGCTTTCAAAGTAAATGTAAAAAAAATACAAATAGCTATGAAGAAATTGATTTTTCCTTCTCCAACTTTCATGTTGAATGCCAGCATGGAGAGAGAATACATGTTACTTGTGGGATTAGAGGTCTCAGAGAAAACATTATGTGAAGTACAGGTCCATAACCTCAAGCAGAATAAATTCACAAGGCCTGTCAAATGCTGATGGTGTGATTCACATAAACCTCCTAGCTATCTTCTTGTGGCAAATTATTAAAACTGAAACTGACAAAAAAAAAAAATAACAGATGACTTTATTTGTGTTTCATAGCCATCAAAGCAGCGTAATAACTAGAGGAATGTAAGCAGCCAATAGAGATATGACAGCAAGCTGCTTAGAATAATGAGTCATATAATCTGTGGGAATGAGAAGTAACTAGTAATTACAGTGACTGACAGCTGAAGCAATTAAAGGAGTTACTAAACTAAATATTTTATAAAAGTATATAAGGACTCAAACATTTTGAGTTTTTTCTAATGCAAGTACAACTTGTTGATCTTACAGGTTCTTAGCTACCAACAATAATATCTGCAGAACACCACACTGGCTTGACAATCCATGTGGTGGTATCTGAGGCTTTTCCCCGGCAGCTTTAAGCAAAGTGAATTGATGGTTTATATAAAGTAGAAAACCATAAGAGTAAGTAAGATCTTTCAAGCCCAAACTGCTTTCAACCTTCACATTTTATTGATACACTTTAAAATAAATAAATTAATCAATAAATAAATTGAATGCAAGGGTAATTGGCAATATTCCAGTATGCTTTTTCACATCATCTGGAAGTTAGTTATCTTCCACCAAAGAATTATTAGAAGAATCACCTTCCTCCCTCAACAGGTGAAAGCTAAATACTTCTTAAAATATAAAGAAAAAACATCAAGGATCTTGTATTTTACTCTAAAGAATTTATTGCTTCACATACAGAAGCAGCAACCTAGGTAAAAAACGTAAATCTGGGGTATAGCTGAGGACTCCTAGACATAGGGTTCACAGATCTAGATTTAAAGTTACCTCAATGTAAGGTAATGCTGAAGAACTACCCAAAAGATTTCTCCTCTTACTTTTTTCTGGGAAGATGAAGGTGATGTTGTTGCGCATTACTTTCTGGTTTTAGAAATCCCCATACTGCTCTCTGATGCTTACACAGCTGCTTTACATACTAAGATTAAATCTTAAAGACAAAGCCGGCATAATTGCTATTGCTCTCACCTGTGCCATGCTATAATTTTCTAAATTGGTCTGAAGGTTCATTTGTCTGAAAGGAAATTGCCTATGTTATTATTGCAGATTGTAACAAAACATTATCCTTAGCCTTTATTTTTTTTGCAGATTTTATCATATCATAGCAATTCCAAGCAGATGTGGAAAATGGTTTATTGGGGACTGTTAGTGTTAGGTCAGAGATTGGACTCGATGATCTTGAGGTCTCTTCCAACCTAGAAATTCTGTGATTCTGTAATATAGTGGTTGTAAGAAAACAGAAAACACCATTATGCAGGAAAACAAAAAGCCAAAGGATGAGAATCATGGTAGAAGAGTACAGATTTTAGTCTACAGTCCTTCACTGGACCCTGGACATCCACATTTTGGTACAGGTTTCCAGTGTGGTTTAAAAGCTGTCACCTGGAAACCTATTTTCAAAGCAAACTCAAACTGGAGGGTTAATATTACTGAGTGCTTTTTCACTGCCTAATTGCAAGGCTGAAGATGGAGTTGGGAACTAAAGAACTGGATCACCACTGCCTGCTCTTTCATTATCTATATATTCAGTGCTATTATATTGCTTAGACCATAGCAGTATATCAGTTTTGTACCTTTATGTTCATTGTAAATTGTGCTTTGCACTTATTTGATTTCCTTTGCTCACCTCTATTGGAAATAGAAAACAAAATGAAAGGACTTTTTTGTGCTGGGAGCCAGTTCCTCTTCCTGTGTTTGGAGCTGTTTGAGGTGACTTAACCAAACTGTGCTGAAAGTATGGGAAACTTTGTGACTCTGGACCAAGGAGAGCAGAAGACAACAGAAAAATAAAAGAAAAAAAAAAAAGTCTATATTAATGATAGAATTCATATTTTGCCAGAAAACAAGCTGATTTTTCCACCAGTACCCCAAATCAAAGGAACTTTATTACTTCTTAAAATCAGATCCATATCTGCCTTCCTTTTTTCAGGTTTTATATTATGTTTATAGCCGTCTTCTCTAGAAACAATTTCTAGTAATCTAAAAGCCCTGGTTGCTTGTCCTGTCAGTCTTTCAGTAGAGCAACACAAATCATTGTGTCTGAAAGCTGGACTGGGTTGTGAAACAATGTGGTTGCCATAGGAGAAAGGAGGACATTGGGTTGCAACTTACTTCCAGATGGAAATCTCTACAATTAGGTATCCAAAAATATGTATTTAAGCTTCTCTTGTAGGCACAGACACATTCAGTGGAGACTTTTCCATAAACACTTAAGTGGCACTAAAGGACTTGCTTCAGTGATGGGAGTTGCTAAGTCAGGTAGATAGTTGGACTCAATGCTCTTAAAGGTCTTTTCCAACCTAAATAATTATATGTTTCTAAATGAACATAGAATTTCTGCTGTGTATTTGCCGTGTCAGTCTTTGAGACCATTGGAAGTTCAGAAACTCCACCTACATGGAGATTCTTTATCCAGTCACCACTGTTTTCCATTTTTGTTGACATTAAGATGTCTTTCTTCTATTTCTTGCCTTTTCTACATTTGTCACTTAATCCCTTTCAGCATAATCGACCCTGCTTCTAAGGGGAATTCATAGTCAGCAACTCCAGCCTGCTCATGTCCCACTTACACCCTAGATACTGAGTCTCATCTTTAAGTATTTAATGACAAAATACAGCTTTCTTATTATGTGGATTTCCTCCCTTACAGAAAGGTTTTCTAGCTATGGTACAACAAAAAGCAGTGATTAAATAGTTATACAAACAAATAATTCTGAAGCTGAAGAATTCTTTCCCACCACTAAATGAGATGCTTGGTGCTCTGGAATAATTACACTACTGTAACCTCACTGAGCATCTTTCATCTTAAAAACAAAACAGAACTGAATTTCTTTAATAGGTGAGTACTGCTCTCCTTGATAAAACCTGAGGGCATGCTAAATTGCAGCCCAAGTTGTAACTGCAGCTTGCATGTCCACGTATAATTTAGCTTCATATCAAAGCTAGCCAACGTGCACCTCTTGAGCCGCACAGCATACCCATCACCCAGACATGTTCCTGAGGTCAGAGCCACCTCATTTGGGCAGTGATGGGGCTGTGCTTTCTGGGAGGATGTTGGGCCATCTGAATCCCCACACAAGGGAAGAGTTGGCAGAGTGGCATGGATGAGGCTTCTCCACAAAGTAGCCCCACCTCGTCCCACTCCATAAGACCTGGGCTCTGAGGAAGAAGAGATTCAGGTCTCTGTACCAAGGCTGGCGCAAAGGGGTGAGGGACCTCAGTGAGAACCCAGAGGTTTGTGGAGGTGGGAAGGATGTAGTGTCACTGCCTGTTCAGACAAATACAGCCCAGAACAACAATTTTGTCTCTCGGTGAAGACCATGAAAAGTGCCAGAGGTTAGCTGAGCCTTCTCAGAATACAAGTATGGTAGAATACAAGTATGGTAGACCCATTCTGACAATAGGGGGTCCAGGTTTTGGAGTGTAGAGCCTCAGGACTTCAGCTCTTGCCAATAATCCATTTTCAGTATTTCCTTTTAAATATTTTTCTTGGTGTTCATGTTATGCACTGATACTGTCAAAGGGAATCCTTATCCCTGTACTTTCCTATGGCTCACAGAGGTGTGGTGCTAGCATCCAATTTAAAAATCTATTAATTCTAAAGCTATTAATTAAATCTTCATTCTAGTTCATTAGCTGTTCATTAGCATTAAACATTCTAATCTCAGAAAGAAAATCTGGCAGCTGACTTTTGGTTCCTTCAAGCCTATTGCTCTGAAAGAGCACTTTTAATGTCACAGAGTGCTGTTAAACACAGTAAATTTAGAGACAGAGGAGGCTCTTGTCACCAAATAAATAAAATACACATTAGAGCTATGCCTTCCAGAGGAAACATTTGAATGACAGTGCCAAGTTCTCTTCTGCAGTAAGAATCTGCATTGCATTGGTCCTTTCAACTCAAGTTAATAAGGCTAAAGCATGAATAAAAAGCTGCTATAAAGGCCAGTGCCCAGAGAAGCTGTGGAGTTTCTTCCTTGGGGATCTTCAAAAGCTTCTGCACATGGTCCTGAGCACTCTGCTCTGGGTGGTCCTGCTTGAGCAGCGGTTGGACCAGATGGACCCAGAGGTCCCTTCCTGCCTCAGCCAGGCTGTGATTCAATGCTCTCCTTGTAGTTCAAGTCACAACTTGAAAAGGGATTTAAACAGTAAAAACGCCTTCCCACCAGCACCTACTCTGTGTACAAGATGCATTCTGCCCCTTCTCTTGTCTGTCCCATGCCTTGGCCTGCCTGGCTCTGTCATAAGTTTGGCTAATGTGCAATATTGAAATTATAATGACAGGTTATAAGTAATAAGGCTAATAATAATTAGGTGTGTCTAAATACTAGATCCACCCTTATATATACAGTGCCCTTAGACAGGTTAGGTGGCTTTCAGGCATCAGTTATCTCATAAGATGATAATTGTCTGTGCCATGCAGGTGTAAAGAGAATTAAGGCTTGCAAGAAACAGGGAGAAGACAATGTGGGAAGTTAAAGTGAAAATGAAAGGCGGTGTCCTTCTTAATGATGGAAAGAGCAGGGGAAGGCAGAGGAGCAGCTGGGTTCCTACATGCAAGGCAAAATTAATGGAAGGCACTAAAACTGGCATTGCCAAAGAAAGAAGTGAAATGTGTTTGCAGGAGGTGGTTAGAGGCAGTTAAAGGAGGAAAGACCAAGAGCGAAGCTCAAATTGCCAGAAAGATGCAGTGTTATCAGAAATGCCTTTTTTTTTTTTTTTTTTTTTTTTTTTTTTTTGTTAGACTGTTCATCTAAATGTCTCAAGACATGGCTTAGGCAGATAAGTACAGAACATTGAGGGTTCTGTGAACATGACGTGCATCAATTCACACAGAATGGACCCAAATGACACATCTGTATTCCAGGCAGCGGTACATTATGGTGCATGGGAGTGGATGCTATACACTTATTTCTCCAAAAGGGAGCAAGCTCAAATTCCCTAGGATGAACGGCCTGTGGCTCTTCTCTAAGAATCCTCAGCAAGGATCTTGGAGTACAGAATATCTTGTGCAAGCTGCTTCATTCTCAAGAAAAAATAAAGTTATCCGTTTTCAGGTTTTGTACTCTAAAAAAAATAATAATAATAATTTGAGTCATCCTCAGCAGGTGAAGATGGGTTCCCGAGCCCTGTTGTGCAACTGGATTATCCTTAAACTCCTTGAACCACTGGACTGGATAGGGTGGAGGTAATGAGTCAGGACAGGGTCTTTGAGACTGGAGGTTCCTGAGAGCTCCACCCCACTGATGACCTCATTACCAAGTTTTTCACAATACTTTTTGCATGAGCCATGCAAACAACATAAGCTTAATATCTCTGTACTGCCTCCTTTCTTATCTAGGGTGTGACACCGAGACACAGTTCACAAGCTCATCTTCTGAGATACAGTAATTGATCCATATCGGATCAATAAAGTAGGGCACATGGTAACATCTGCAAGACAAGTAAATTTGCAAGAGTTCCCGTCTTATAAAAGGAAAACTTCAAATTGCTCCAATTTCTGCCCTTTTAGGATTCCCTTGGCATGCAGAAAATCAGAGGAGTGATGAATAAAAGTAATGAGATGAATTTTTAAGCTCTTCTTGATTAGAAGGATGCAGCTAGGCATGCCTGCAGTGAGCAGGTCTGGTCTTCTAGGCAAGGAACTACCTTACATTTGGGGGGGGCTCGTTTCAGGAAATGCAGATTTACAGAGGGGTAGGGGGCATGCATGGGCTGCTCATCTCCTAGGTGGACATCCATGTGAGCAGACCACAGTGAGGATGAAATTCCAGAGGCAGCATCAGACAGACGGACAGACGCTGTCTTCCCAGAGCCTGGCAGCTTCCCAGGGAGACAGGGCAGGGTAAGCTAGGAGACTGGCAGGGATCCAGGCTGCTTCGCATGTTTTCACCTTGCCGTAAAGTTTCCTGCAATTCCGTTTGCCTTTGAAGTCTCTGGAAAAACAACTGTGTTTGGATGGGACTGCACAGGCTGCTTGCAGAGCAAGGTGCACACCCCGATGTTCACAGAATCTGCTCACGGCTCACTGGCCCAGCAATGGGGAAATAGCATTTAGCCAGCTTTCACATTTCACTGGGGTTAAACAACTTTATGCTGGGTTAAAAATGAGTTTGTCTGAGAATTTTCTCTCCCTTGGGTTAAAACGGGCTGGTAGCTTGTGAGGGCTGGTAGCATGTTCCTGGGACCCAATGGGCAATGCGTGTGCTTAATTTGTGTAGAAATCATCAGTGGAAAATAAGCATTGAACTGGGGGGAGCTGATTATTTTTTCCTGGACCTAATAAATAAATAAAAATTTCAGTATCACCCCCTTCATTTTACTGCTTTCAGCTGGCAGGTTAAGCTATGAACGCTGAAAACCACAAGCAACAGGATGAGGGTTGAGTGAAAATGTTTTGTGCACAGAGCTGGGGACTGCAGAGGGAGTTGATTATTTTCTCACTTCATGGGTGAGCAGGACTGGCAGACTTGGTTTTGATGTTTGCCATCTAAATTTCACCAGTAGGTATGTGAAAATCAGGACACGAAGAGAGAGAAAATGAGAAAATGACAATAATAATGCAGAATAACTTTAATGTGAAGGGAAAGGACAGGACAAGGCTTCTGGAATAAGTAACAGATGGAGTAACACAGTTTGAGATGCAGATTCTGTCACTCTCATGCTGCACTCAGGCTTCTCCTAGATGCCAGTGACACATATCACCAAATTTTTGTTGTTGTTAAATAAAAGTAAAATATAAATACAGGAGTTGTTCCCCACTAGACTCTTTCCTGCAGTGAAGTTGAAAGGCAGAAATAAATGGCATATGTTTATATTATATATGTGTGTATATATTTATCAAAGGAAAAAGTGAAGTGACTAATTCTCTTAAGTGCAAAGACCAGTCTAACTAGCTTTAGCAGGGGAAGAGTTTATAATGTCTTAACTGACTACATTTGTGTTGATCTTGAAACAACTGCTGCCTGCATTTTTCTGGCAAAGCAATGCAAAAAGAGCAAAATGTTTCTGAGAATGAAATAATGTATGTTTCATGTTAATGCAAATTAGCATTGGGGCCATTTTTTGGCCAAATTGCCTGTTGGCCTGAGAATGTACTTGAGGAAAAAAACATGAACTTAGTGTACAGCATAATTTAAGGAAAACATAGGTAAATCTGCTTGAGAGAGGCAGTAGGAATCCACAAGACCCTTGGAAATGCTTGTTGGGGTTGGTGCTGCTGTGCTATGCTTCTGAGATCTCTTTTTCTTCATTTGCTGCATTTGTAGTTTCTGTTTCTGGTTTCTCCTTCTCTGGAATGTGTTCTTCCCTCTCTCTATCAGGTGGTCGGTATCGTCTGTAGCTGGGCCTATTGCAAGGATGAATCCAGTGGGAAGAAAACACATAGGAGCACCTTGAGGCACACTGAGGCAGGTAGCTGGGGATGAACCTCCCTGCAGATGGCTCGGAGTGCAGGATTTCTGCCCCCAGAGACGTCAGTGAGGCTGGTGCACATCCCTGTGAGATGGCAGAACTTCCCACCACTGTCTCCTGTGGGCAGGTGGTGAGGATCGGCCCCGGGAATGTCACGACGACGGGAGGGGGGAATATAATGACTCTGGAGGCAGCGCAGGATACAACACAAGGGTCATTGCAGGTGGTAGCAAGTGGCTGTGGGCACTGCACGTCGCATGGATAGGAGCAGCATCCTGTGTGCCACCCCCCACCGAAGGACATCTGGGAGAAATGGTGGCAAACCTGCAGCACACAGTGAGACCACAGCAGTGTTTTGGGAAATGTTGGCACCCCACGCCCTGCTCCTCCCCCCACACACACAAACAATGCAAGCAGGTAAGGGCCTAGCACAGGTATTTTAGTTATAGGGGTTGTGTAGGAAATGTAGATGCTGTCACAGAGGAGATATGAGATTCCAATTTCAGGAGATGATACTCCCATGTCAGTCCAGGCTCCCCGTCCTATTTCCTGACCCCTTGCTTTGCTAATCATATCCCCATCACCCTGACTCCTTCTCATCTTGCCAAAAGGACACCTAAGCCTGGATCCAACCATTCTCCACCCCAGTTAGTTCCCTCCAGCCCTTGCCCACAGGCCATTCCCACAGGCTCAGCACCTCTTTTCTCTCTTCCAGGCACACATGCTGACTGGGCAGCTAAGAAGGACAAGTGGAGAGGCACTGCAGCCATGGCTGGGGGCTTCAGCACAACCACTGCTGGTGCCATGAAGCCACTGGTCTTATGGGAATGGGTACTTGATATCCCTGTGATGGAGAATGGATAAATGTCCTTGTCTGGGATAATTTTGGTGTCTGTGATAGAGCACGCCCAGCCCTCGTTTGGATAATCACTTGTAATAGGATTCCTGCACCTCTGCTGAGATTGCGCCGGGTGCTGTTATCAGCACAAAGCTACAGAGAGGCTCTGTTCTGAGAGGCTCACACACACTGAGGAGCCTGCACAGGACAGGGCTGGGAGGAAAGGCCATCACCCTAGTCCTGTGAGCTGGGATTGCTGTGCAGGAGGTGGAAGGACTGAGCTTCGGTGCCCCAAGCTCTTAGGAATATCTCACCTCCAGGTACTTCCAGGCGGTTTGCAGAGAGCATTGGCGGTACAGCCAAGAACTTCTTGGAGATTGTTGGTGCCTACTTTATTGCCTAGACCCTGAATCCATCTTTTAAGCCATTCACAGGAAACTATATAAACACATTGTGGGATTTATCTGTCAAAGTTAAAAACTGCATGATATAGAGAATTATCTATAAAGTAGTCACTTCATTTCTGTCCTGGAGAGAAACAGGCACTTCCAGAGTGTGATCAAGCTCATTCAGAGGTAGGTGTTTAAATAGATCATGTGAAATGTCTGTTTCTGTCACTGATTAGGATGAAAAGTTTGGGGAATCCCCTTGCTTTTCTTGTCTAGTGCTTCTTGTCTTTCAATGCTCAGCGTCAGATACTCTCATCAGAAAAATCCTAAAATCATTCAGCAGGAAAACAATTGTCCTTGCAGAGATCCTTCTCCTTCCTAGCACTACTATGAAGGTGTCTTAGCCCAAAGAGAGAAGCTCTGGTTATGAACAGAGTTGCGAGGATAACTGATAGAGAAAACCAGTAGGCATCAATTTTTAGTGAAATGAATTCTTGGTTCTATCCATGTTTTGGGTGCAAACGTAGTTGTTATTCAACACTGGCTGGAATAGTTCAGATCTTTTACATTTTTTAATGAAAAAGGAGGAAAATTTTCCTAGCCAAAACCAGGACAATATTACCAAAATTCTAACTGAATTTAGGTTAAAATGCCATTCATATTGGATAACGTATAGATATATACAGTTATCTGATAATAAGAAAATTACATTTTATTTTTAATAAGGATTACAATCCCCATATATGCATTTTTACAGCTGAACACAGTCCAAGAATAAAACTAAATAATTTCTAGCAGACTCTTCTATAAAGAATCCCACTTGTAATTTTAGAAATTGCAGAGTGCTTTGCTATTAAATCCCAGCTCACATTAAAGCAACATCTTGCTCGATATAATTAGATTGAGGTGAATGGGACTTACCAGTTGTCCAGGAGGTAGTCAAGAGAAATGGCCAGAGGAGCCCTGAATCCTGTGAGTTTTATATAGTTTCTCCAACTTCCAGGAAGATGAGACAACCTTTGTGCATGAGGTCCTAATTACTTCCCAAGCAATTTTTCCCGCATGTGTAACACTTATAATTACTATAATTATTTTAAGATTGTTTACCAACATTATTCAATTCTTGACAGTACATACTGTTACATGCTGTGGGGTTCCCTTGTATTATATCTTTATGGTCTAAATTCGTTGCTGATGTGATTCTACCACTTCCGTCTACCACTGTGTTAGTGTGGGAATGCATCTCGCTCCAGTTTGTCCAGCTTCGACTTAAGCAGTGACCATGCAAGCAGTGGTTTGCAGATGGTAACTGATGTATTGCAAATACGCAATATGATATGAAGATATGCCCAGATGCTTCTAGGTATGGGATTTGTAATTCAGTCCCCCTAAATCCACCCTAGCATTTAGATGGAGGTACCATGGTGTTCACCCTGTAAGTGCCTCAGTGGAGTGGAGAACAGAATTTTGCACACTACACATCCCCCCTTTTTGTCAGCAATGAAACAAATCTGGTTATTTGGTTCCTGTCATTTGTCAAAGAGTTGTCACAGCTTTGTAGACAGAGGATGACATTCTGCTTGGGGATCCCCTCTCCTGCTTTAGGTACTGACCAGTTGGTTAGCATCTGGCACCAGTCACCAAGTGAGATCAGAATGTTAAAAATCATAATCTCCTAATTATGTCCGCTTACAAAAGAGATGACTGAGGGGAGATAAGGTAAGAATTTCTGCAGATAAAAGGTAGATACCAAAGTGAAAGGATTTAGCTGTGGCTTACACATGCTGAGGACGAGAATAATAGTCATGAGCTAAAAGTGCGTCAAAGGAGACTTAAACACGGGGAAATAATTTTATCATGTGGTTACTGACATGCAGGAATGGGTAAGAGAGGTTGTGGAATCTCTATCATTGGAGACTTTTAGCAGTGGATGAGACAAACATTTGTCAGGAATGGTTCAGATGAACAGCCAGGACTTAGGGCAGGGAGATGCAACAGTTGGCATCCATGGATTTTGGCCATCAATTTACACAAAGGTTCTCAAACCTTTGCAGATAAACTTGGTGTCTACACGAAGGACCATCTCATGCCTTGCTCATTTAAGATGTCTTGAAAGAGGTTGCTTAAAATGGCCTCAGGCTGGGTACCAAAAAACACTGAAAGTCACTTCTAAAAACTTTGATCTACCTATTTGGTGTATAAATTGTCAGGTTTGTCTCCATTTTTCTTCCTCTGCTGAGGCTGAATCCGTTGGAGAGCAGGAGACAACACAGAGATGCTCACTCTGGCAGATCAGTGCATCGACAGGCATCGCTATGTCCATAAAGATTTAAGAGATGACTGAAAGTCAAGAGAGATTCGTTCTGGAGGCTTAATGTGTTCAGAAATTTACCTAAAGAGGGAACATCTGTCTGTAATGGGGTCAAGGAAAACCTCTACATCAACAGGCTGAAATACGTAATAGGCCCTCAGAAACTTTCTGGAATAGGAGAGCCATGTTCCTGTTTGGTATTTCTGAATTTTGTGGGGCCTCACTAATTTCCCAGGAATTCAGTTGGATTCTCAGATTTAAGAGTCATGTGTTCAACTTGCACAGGCTTAGCAGAAGCTGCCTTCCTAACCTATGTTGAAATTATTGCTTTTGAATGCAAACAGAAATGCAACATTTAATGAAAATGCAAAATGCTATGAGTTATCAAGGCTTGAAACAACATCCTGTTTGTGAGAACAACTTAGGCACTTCAATCAAAAAATGCATATTCGAAAGGTGCTATTACTCAGCCCTGAGGTGTTTCTCAGCTTACATACTATTAATATTATAATGATAAAACTCTTTGCATGTATAAACTGATAATGAATATTTTTGAAATGTTCTGACATTCCTTGCTGTGTGGAAACTTCACATCACCAATCTTCATTGTCAGGATTATTTTCCCCATTCTTTCATAAGAGACAATGAAAAGTACACACAAAGTTATCTGAAAAACCAGACCCAGAATTTGTAGTTCGTGATGGAGAATTGCCCTGCTAAGCTCTGTTATTAGAGACTGATGATGTTTTATGTAAAAAAAAAAAAATGTGCTTCACATTCTTTGCCAATTTCAGCTTCTTATGGATTTCTTGGTGACATCTGAATCAATTTCTGATCATACCCTTCTTTAAAAAGGAGAAAGTATCCAGAAAAATGGAAATTCTTGTTTCTAGGCTACTTTACCTGCAGAGCACCTACTTGCCCAAACTGGAAACTCATTTACACCTCCCAGTCTTCCTTGCAGGGAGAAAGGAGAGCAGGGTTGCTGTGTAATTTCTAGAAGTTATAATGCTGCCTGCACAAAAACACCTTGGGGATGGGGTTAGCAACACAGTTTTAAATGTCTCACACCTCTTACTAATGCAGCACTGTGGAGCTTGCCCCGATGGGATGTCCCCGATGGGATGTAGAACTGTTGCATGGGGAAAACTGTGCCAAGAAAACATGAAGACAGACAAAGGTCCTTTGTAGCCCACCCTGTTGCAATGCACATCAGAGAAGAGCCTGTCCTCACTCTAAACACTCATTCAGTGGGTAGAAGCAGTAATAAGCTGTTCCTTCATTGCTTTCTTCTCCAGGGCAAATCTGCCCAGCTCTCCCAGCCTTTTCTCTTACAACCAGTGTCCCAGCAGCCCAGGCAGCTGCCACCAGGCTTGCTCGCAGCTGTCCATGGCTGAGCACCAACGCCAGACACGGAGGTCTGGATGCTGCCTCCTGAGTGCCAGCTGCAGGGGAATAATCACTTTCCTCCTGCTGCTGCCTGTGCTCTGGCTCGCACAGCCTGTGGTTAGCTTTCACCGCCGCAAGGATGCAGCACTGCCTCACGTCATCTTTGGGATTACCAGATCCATGTCAGATTTGGAGCTGCCTGCTCATTACTTTGCAGAGCTCCTGACCTCTCTGTAAGCAGATCCAGCCCACTAATGATAATGGAGCATGGATCTGCTGCCAGGGCGCCTTGGGGAAAAGAGGGGACAGTGCTGCCTTACCAGCTTGGGGCACAGCAGTGGCAGTCTGAATGTGAGCAAAGTGGGCAAAGGCATGTGAGGGTCTTTGGACTCTTCAGATGGTAGCTCTGAGACAAAGTTGCATTACTGACCATGGCCAACAAAACATAAAAAAAAAAAAATAATCTTTGTGAAGAGAGCTGGTAAAAGCCTTGCATCATTCAGTGGCTACCTGGCGATCTCAGCTGTTTATTTATCATATCAACCCCATTCTTTGTCAAGAGCAAAACTACAGAAACAGAACCTCGGATTCTTAGAAGGGAACCATTTCTGCTGCTCAATGCCATCTTTCTCATGCTAACTGAAGGGGAAGCTAGATCCTTTGGGAAAAAGAGCAGCTGACACCAGCAGAGCCCTTTTAACCATGCAAGTGGCATAAATGCAGGTGGGAGAGCTGCCCCACGGCCTGGGCTGTGCCACCTTCATGTGCAGTTGTGAAGCTCCATCTCCCTCTAACAGTTGCAGACCTTGGGGCCCCTGCATCATGCCAGGGTGGAAAGGAGCCAGGTTTTACACAGAACTGGGATAAGAAAGGGGCTGATCCCAGGTGAGGTTATCAGGAGGGAGCTATTTGCTCAGCCTCCTCTTTTCATTTAATTCCCCAGGGTTAAAGGTAAAATGAATTCTCTCTCCCCACAGGACTCCTCCTAATCCTGGAGGACTGCTGGTAGCATCGGTCTCTATTTTTACAGCCAAATCTATTACTTCGTTAGAAAAAAAGGGTCTAAGAAAATCCTGCTCTCTCTGTTTGGGGTGCTGCAGAGGAAGCTGGGGAGCTAGGAGGGAGTTTTCCTGCTGGGAATTGCCCAGGGAGCCAGCTCAGCAGTGCAGGGCAACAAAGCAACGCCAGGAGGAGCCACCAGGTCTCGCACTGCACCTTTGTGTGCTGACAGAAAGCTGCCACTGACCGGCGCTGCACCTCCTGTGAGGGACACGTGGTGTAGGGCAGGTGTGCAGAGAAATGTGCTCTGGGAGTTTATTTATACATATTAGGAAATGAAAATATCGACCAAACAAGATAAATATTTGCTGTTCTCTAGGAAAACGTTCTCATCTAGGAACAACTGGAGCTGGAAGTTGCTTTCCCTCTGCTTGCACTTTTATAACCACAGATTGATGCTGGTCATCCTTGATGTGAGCTGGGACAGCTCGGGGTCCCACCATCACAAGGGACTTTATGCATTGTCCTCCCTCCTCCTGCTATCCCAGGGGCTATCCCACATAACCCATTTCATAATCTGCCCAGCAGTGTTTTGTCTAGGGATGAACTTGCTGTCAGAGCAGAAGACAACTGCTAATGAGTCTCATTGCATTAATCAAGCCTTCTTCTAAATGCCAGCCCATGCTGCTCTTTTTATGTGTCTCTGGCTAAGCTTTCGACACCAAGATCTGCTCCCACAGCTGGTAAATCTTTCAAGTCCTAAAAGTGAGATTACGGGCATTATTTTACACAAAGGAGTGGCACAACAGCAGGGAATAATTTGACTGCTAGTATTAGAAATAATTTTTAAAAGATGGAAAATGAATCAGACACCAGACAGCAGGAATCCAGCTGCAACCTGAGATTTAATACAACGGGCACAACCGGTGAGTATAATTGATCCAGTAACAGTAAAAACCTCTTGGGGGTGCAAACATTACCACAGAGATATATCAGCTTAAAGTTCAAAGTCTGAGCACCTGCTCAGATTTACTTAACTTCTCACTAACATCTTTTCTGTTGCAGGAGTAACTAAAGTGTGTAACTAGAGTTATTTAATAACTAAAGAATAACCATGAAAGGAAGGCAATGCACCCTACAAGTTTAGCATTGATTAAAATAAGGGGAACATGCGGGCAAAGCATCTCCAGGAGTTAGGAATGGGGGAAAATAAACCTCAAGCCCCAGCTATATAGCTTGCAGTTTTCATGGATACATTTTCAGCTCCTTCACCAGAGCCACTTTGAAGCACAGCGGCTCTTCTTGGTGTGGCTCGAACGCTTAACCCCCCCTGAGTGGTGCCGTGGCGAGTGCTGGTTGGCACACGAGTGGAGGCACTTGGACTTGCTGATGTGCTGCATGGACGAGCTCTTGTGCTTGACCCCCTCCTGCAGCAGCGAGCATTTGGTCACACGTTGCTGCGACGAGCTCTCCTTTATTCTGGTGCCGGGGGGGCACTTAGGCACCTGTGGCTGCTGCAAGCTCTTGGTTCCATTCTGCTGCGAGGTGTAGGTGGTGATGCACTCCTGCGTCGGGTACCCCTTCATGCACTTCTGGTGAGGGAATGTGCTCACATACTCCTGCTGGAAGCACTGGGTCACGTACTGTTGTGGGGGACACTCGGTGACCCCCCGCAGAGGAGGGGAATAGCCACCGGTCATCCCCTGCAGGGACCGGAGCTCCGTGCCATACCGCTGAGATGAGCATCTGGATATCTTCTGCGATGCACGCTCATCCTTGCAGGAGGATGAGTATTTGATCCCACATGGTGGGAACCTCAGCTTGCCTGGCTCTGGGCACCTGGGTGCACAGGGTGGGAGGCTCTTGGCCACGCGCTTCTTCTCATAGTGGCCATTCTCACAGGTCTGGAAACTCTGCGTCGTGCTCAGCTTCACACTGGGCTTTCTGCAGGGTAGCAGGCGAGTGGTCTCACAGGGCTCAGGGCACAGCAGGACGCATGGCTGGACATAGGGCTGGCAAGACAGCAGCTGGCTCTGGGTCACGGTTGGCTGTGAGCAGACATAAGTGAAAGGTTGCACATAGCTTTGCCATCTGGGCATCGGGCTCTTGATCACACTCAGTGGGTGGCACGTGGTGCTGCACGCATCAGGCTGGGGCATGCACTGCTGGAGGCTTTCAGTGATGTAGCTCGATCCCGGCAGGTATAGGTGTTTATACCGCTCCCCATAATAGTGCATGGTCTTGCGAGGTGCTTATGCCTGAAAGAAGCAGGAAAAAGAGGGACAGTTCACACAGGCACTGTCTGGTTCTTTGTGATGCAGGGCTCTGAGTTTCCCACAGGTGTCCCCATGCAGTGAGAGGCTTGGGGTGACTTGGGACAAGGTTGGGATTACTGAGGAGAGGAGAGGAGAGGAGAGGAGAGGAGAGGAGAGGAGAGGAGAGGAGAGGAGAGGAGAGGAGAGGAGAGGAGAGGAGAGGAGAGGAGAGGAGAGGAGAGGAGAGGAGAGGAGAGGAGAGGAGAGGAGAGGAGAGGAGAGGAGAGGAGAGGAGAGGAGAGGAGAGGAGAGGAGAGGAGAGGAGAGGAGAGGAGAGGAGAGGAGAGGAGAGACAGTTTTCCACTTCTGCCCCCATACTCTTCTCATATGAGACCAGAAACAACCTGGGATCACAGTCAAGCAAACCGGAGAGTTTTCATGCTGCCCTTCAAAGGTCAGCTAAGTATCCCTCAGAGCACCTCACCAAGGAGAACTGACGTTATGACCCTCCGTTTGGCTGGAAGCCTCCTCCATCCCCACCAGGACGTCCTTTCAAGTTTACATTCTGCAACTCCCAAGCACTGGAGATGAAAGGCAAGCCAAAATTAAAGGTGTGTCCACGCTGTAATACTCAGGCGTGGCTGCAGTTCACGGGGGCAAACCCAAGCTGAGGTTAAATGAGCTAGCTGACGGTAAGAACAGGTTCGTGGCAGCACGTACGACCTGCCTGTCTGCTGAAGCATGGTCCTACAGGGGTCCGCTGGGTGGGCAACATGCGGTTACGGGACTCTGAGCTCCCTACTGTAGCATCAGCATCACTGCCTCTGCAGTCCCCGCTTTATACTGTCCCGTGGGCAAGCTTTAAGAAAAGAAAGAAGAGAAACACAGCAGAGTTTTTTCTTAGTGTTTGCTGAAACCCCAGCAGAAAGGAAGGAGAAGGCATTAAGGCAAAATCTCAAGCAAGTTTCATTCCAGTCCTGCACTGCATTCATCCCAAGCCATAATGTCTTGTTTTTGCTAAGGTAGCTCGAAACACATCAAAATGCCTGCCACAGCAGCTCGGATGATGAAACCTCATCCCAGCAGCTCCTCATGAGCAGCATGAAGGAGAGGCCAGCTGAGATCATGTTCCAGGGACAGGATGGGGCAGCACTGTCGGCACATCCACACTTCCCTCCTGAACCTGCTGTGGATGTTGTGCTTTGCCCTGGTCCTGAGAGGCATGAGGGAAATCACCCTCTTCGTGTTCTCCATCAGAAATCACTGCCTTCAGTTTTTTGGCTGAACCACTGGACATACAGAAGGTGCTCTGATTGATTTTTTTTTTTTCTGACATTGTTTGGGAATTAAATGATTGTAAAGAAACTGCATTTTCTGAACGCCCCTAGTTCTGTCTATAATTACAGTAATCTGCTTTATCTTCCAAAAAGCCTATCGCTGGGTGTCTATTAACAATAACAATGCTGTGTGTTACTATCATTATCACTACAATTATAATAATCACTGACTAATAAAAACAACCATTTGAAAAACAACAATAGCAATGCTACTACTACACATACAATGCTAAAGTATCTGGTGATGCTCATCAAGATAAAAATCTTCTAAAATAGGGGGATCATTTGCTTCCAGGGAGTTGTTTGCATCTCTGACTTATTTTATCCATTAACCTACATAGAAAGTTAAACATGTTCAGGTTTAGCTGGAGAGTCTCTGCTAGCTTTTACATTGGCACTGAAGTTGATTGGCTTCTTCCTATTCCTTGAGAAGCTGCTTTATTCAAATACCATAAAATGGCAGAAAAAAAATCTGCCAATTTCTTTAGAGGAGTCACTTTTCTGCGTACAGGCTCGAATCTGACTCCGGGCAGTGTCGAGCCCATTATGTAGTCAATGTCTTCCTTCAGACTAGATCTAACAGAAAGCGTAGAAAAGCCCAAAATCCCACTCCCAGCTTCACGGTCCATCTGGAAGTGCTTTCCTGATATTCTTCCATTCAGCACGGAGGAGCTGCTCCAGCTGTCAGAGCCGCGCATGCCAGGGCTGAGGGCAGCATCCCCCAGAGACTGCATCTCCACAAGTAGACGAGCAGGACCTCTGCCTGCTCCAGCCACCCAGGTACAAAACAGCATTTCAGGAGCTCCATTAAAAGCCAGACTTACCCACTTCATCAGTGAGAACAACCGGAGAGAAGTGCCTAGGAGAGCCCCGCGATGGCAGAGCTTTTATACAGTGAATAAGTGCCCTAGGGGAGTGAGGCGGTTTGGCTGGGCGATGCTCTAATTGCCTGCCAGTCCCGGCTGAGCCACGTGCAGCTTCGCGCCGGCGGGGATGGCCGTCCTCACTCTGCGGGGCTGCCGTCGCCGGCCAGCACCTCCAGGATGTCTGGTGTAGCCCCAAGCTCCACACAGGAACCTCCTGCTCCTCTCCGTAAGCAAAGCCTTGCTGGCCAAGCACATCCCCTGCAAGGGCTGCTTGTGGCTCTCACACTGAGCATCCCATGCACAGTGCCACAGCATCTCTGCTTCCCCCTTGCAGATTCAGGGCAGCAATAATGCTCCTTTCTGCACCAAAAAAGATGCTGGCTGAGACAAAGGACTGGGTTTGGGCCGCCCAAGGGACTCCTCATTTCCATGGGAGCTGTACACATAGGCCCTTCGGTGCCTTTGAAAACACCGTCCAGGAAGGACTCTTGGCGACTTCTTGCAGACCATAATTACTGTGGCACGCAGACTTCCTTCACTTACACAGGGAACCAAGGGAAGAGGTGGGTGACTGGGACTGAGAAAGCCTTGGGCTAAGGGCAAGTCGGCTGCTAAAATGAACTGCCATGAAGCGAACAACCTGCCCAAAGAGGTGACGCTTTTCCGGCACAACAAAGGGGAGAAGCGCTTGAGCACAGGGGCAGCCCAGGGAAAGGTGGCTGAATCACAGCGAGCTCCGGCCCTGAAAACACAGCTCCCATTTCCTGCTCTGCTGCATAGTCTTTTTGTTCCCTGCTGATGCCAGGTGTAAACCTGAGGGGAGATGAACAGTGGCATGAGTATATGTGCCGATAGGGAAGGGGGTTTTGTGTAGTTATATCTGTATAAGTAAAGGCCCTGGTGTTTTTTCTCCTTTAATGCAAATTTGATATCTATCAGTTGGGTTACAGCATGCTGGGAATTTAGGTGAGGTCCTACATGTTGAAACAAAAAGGGGTGAAATAAATACTCTGAGTGGAGTAAGTGGAAAATTTCTCACTGATAAGAAGCAGAATACTGATCTCCAGCTTATGACCCATGGACTTAATTTTCTATTTCTGTTTTTTCCAGAAAATAAAATCCCAGCAGGCTATTTTGTTTTTTTCCTTTTTGATCTTCTACCAAAAATTCACCCCAATATCACAGACAAAAATGTAAACAGAGTGCACGTTTTCCCAGTTGATGCCAATATTTTGAAAGCAACAATAGCTAAAGGGAAGAGTGCTTTCTCTAGGCTTATCTTATTTTCCACATCTGAAGACAAAAGCACTAAATCCTACCTGTGTTTCTCTTAGCTGTGTTTCATTCCCCTAAACTACAACACCCTTTTTAATGTTAAATGGCCTGACCCAAGATTTTAGGAATCAAGTTGGCGTCAGAGAAGAGGTAAGCAGATTACCACCATTTTTACAAGCTCCATAAATCCAGTTCATGGGCAAGACCCAGATCCGGTAGCCTTCAAGTAATCTTAATATTCATTTTAGTGTTTCCAGTGCAGGTAACAAAATACTAACCCAATGATAACATCATGCCCTGTCATACAAATGTTCTTAATTAACATCTGCAAAGTCCCCTGAAATCCTTTCATCTTGGAGAGACGCACAGTGCTGCATGGGACATTGTTGCAGGGGCTATTATTATTCCCAATTAAACACAGGGGAAACTGAAGCACATTGCACCACAGTCACTTGGTGTGAGTCAGAGCCAGGGCCAGCACCAGGCTCAGTCCCAGCTGCCTCCAAAAGGAACCCCATGCTCCTTTTGGCCACCCAGCCCCTGTGAGATGAGGCCCTACACCACCCAGGAGGATTTTGGTAACACTGCTCTTGGCTCAGCCTGCTGTGGGAAAGCCGCAATGGTGTGAAACCTCCTCGGAAGCCCACAGCGATGCTCTCTTCTTATAAAGGGGACACAAAAGTTTGGGTTGCGAGAGCCTCCCTGGTTCTTAAATGAGGAAGGAGGGCCACAGTTGCTGTAACTCTTACCTGCTGTTCTCCAGAGCAACGTCCATGGGCTCGCCAAGGAGATGTGAGAAGGGGCTGCCCCCGTTGCACCCACTCCCATCTCAGGCATCTCCTTGGCTTTCGTGGGCAGCCTGCAGTGGCACCCCAAGGTCACTGAGCAAGGGTGGAGCAGGGCAGGATGCGGGACAGCGTCCCGGCCCCAGTCACACCCTCCTCATCCTCTTGCACCACTTGTTTTTGCCCTCCAAATAGGTATGATCTACTTAGCGTGAGCAGGCTCCTATTCATTTTCCTAATGATAGGGCATATTGCAAGATTTTTGTATTTTTTTCAGACAGGAGTTCACTGTATTTTTAACGAACCACCAGAGGGCAAAAAGACAAGGTATTTAATGTGAGGTCAGAGAACTATATTTATTTAAGTATATATATGTATAGCATAAGTATACATATATATATATGGTTTGTTTTCAATACAGTGTAGAGTACACATCTTCAGGCAGCATAAAGAATATAGTTAATCACTTCAACATCTCAACATTTATAAAAGAGTAGCGCTACAACTTTCAGTGTCATTTCAAAGACTTTCTTTTGTTTCAGGCTGTATTTTCCATATTATTCAAAGCAACCAAGTGAATAAAAACTTTCATGGATAAAATTTCAGCAGGACCAACTTCACCAAGCCAGAAACCCTGCCTGGTTTAGGGACTCCACTGAAGTCAGCGCAGAGTCAGCAGGGATTTCTGGCCACCTTCCGAAACGAAGGCTGTTGGAACAAGACTCGTATACTGTTTGCTTAGCAAATTTACATTTGGCTTCCAAATCTGTGAGTGAAAACAGCTCTTTTGGAGAAATTGCAGCCATAGGGATTACAGGTCAACCCAGGCATTGTCTCAAGACCAGGACTAAACCTGGTGCCAGCCCTCCACCGGCTGCACCGCCAGTCCTCTTGATGCTGTTGTCAGCTGGACTCCTTAGACATTTCTATTTCTTTTTTTTTTTTCTCTTATGAATCTTCTATTCATTTCAATTAGGTGAGAATTTAATAACATCCCACTAAACTATTTCTTGCCGCAGACTAAGGAATAAGCCACAGACACCTGGAGCGCAACCATAGAAATAATATCATACCCTGGCCCAAAATAGAGCTGAGTTACAGGGGAAGTACTGGAAAACAGAGATAAAGCAGAATTAAGCAATAGCAAGTAGTCGGCAGGTGACACAAGGAGATAAATAACCCTGCCCCAAAGCCATACCTCGCTGTTTTTCCAAGGACCTTCCTTTCCACCGCTCCTTTTTACCAGGGCCATTTTGATGCAGAGCAGTACTTTTTAGAGTGACTTGAAATTTTTACTCCACCTGACTGACACTGCTGCTGTGGGACACAATTGGTCGCACACTGCTGCGGGACACATTTGGTGGCGCACTGCTGTGGGACACACTTGGTTGTACACTGCTGCTGTGGGACACACTTGGTGGCACACTGCTGTGGGACACACTTGGTCGCACACTTCTGCTGTGGAACACACTTGGTGGCACACTGCTGTGGGACACACTTGGTCGCACACTGCTGTGGGACACACTTGGTCACACACTGCTGCTGTGGAACACAGATGGTTGCACACTTGGTCTCACATGGCTGTGGCACACATGTGGTCACGCACCTGGTGTCACACTGCTGCGGGACACACTTGGTGGCACACTGCTGTGGGGCACAAGTGGTCACATAGCGCTGTGAGACACACTTGGTCGCACGCTGCTGTGGCACGCACGTGGTCACACACCTGGTGGCGCACTGCTGATATGGGGAGTAGGTGGTCACACACTGCTGAGGGACGCACTTGGTCGTACACTGCTGCTGGGGGATGCCCTTGGTCAGGAATGGCTGCTGTGGCACACACGTGGTCACACACCTGGTGGCACACTTCTGCTGTGGGATGCACTTGGTCGCACACTGCTGCTGGGTGGCATAGGTGGTCACACACTTGGTTGCACACTGTTGAGGCGTGCACTTGGTTGCACATTGCTGCTGTGGCACACACTTGGTCATGCAAGGCTCCTGGGACGCGCACGGGGTGATACACTGCTGCTGCGGCACACAGGTTGTCACACACCTAGGTGCACACGGCTGTGGTGGGATGAGCTGGGTCACACGCTGTTGCTGTGGCACGCACTTGGTTGCATACTGTTGCCGTGGCACACACTGGGTCACACACTGCTGCTGGGAGAAGCTGGAGGACAGAAACCGCTGCCGGGGGACGCAGGGGGTCACATACTGCGGGATACACTGCGCCGACTGCCAGCTGGTCACCAACGGGTGCCTGGCAGGGTACATGGGGGGGCACTTAACAGGGATGGGTTCCTGGCAGAGAGGAGGGAAGCACTGCTGTTGGTAGCACAACATCTTGGTGAGGCTTTGGCAGGGCTGGAACGAGAGGTGGGAAAGCAGAGTCCTTAGACAGGCACCCGGCAGGGTGCTGGAGCTGTGTCCTGCCTGCACCGCTGTCTCAAGACCACGCCAGCAGCAGCCAAGCACTTAACCTGTAATTTTTAACTCAGAAACATGTCAATAAGTCAAGGAGTAGGGACATTCAGAGACACACGCAGCATGAAATATCTCCCTGGACTTCACTCCCCCCTCTCCCCTCCCCATCACCTGGACCTTCAAGGGGAAGAACTGATCTTTGAGGTCAGCAGATGAATTCCTCATCTCAGAGCTGCTTTCTAACAACAAAATCCAGTTTTTCTCCTCTGCTTTTCATTGGGGGCCACATTTGACCTCTTGCTGATGTGTAGAGAAAAATCCCTGATGCTGAAAACTGCTCTGAACCTCTGGCCACTTCTGTGGTAGCAAGGGAGGCAAACATCACCCAAGGCTCTGCTGCATGCTGATCCCATAACACCGCAGGCATGCAGAGGTTCACAGCCCAGTCCCAGCATCACCAAGTCTGTGTTCATTAGGGAACCAAAGCCAATTAAAGGTCAGAGATACGACAATGGAACACAAACCTGCTCACAGCTCTTCTGGCACTGTGTTCCCTGATACACACAAAGCAGCTCTGAGTGTTATCAGGCACCTCCAAAAGCAAACAACAATAGCAACACCACAATTACTGCTCACAGCTGTTCTTTAGACTGTTCACAAGTGGCCCTTGGAGTCAGATACCTCGCTGGAGACACTGTAAGAGCACATTCCCACACCAACATAGCAATTCAAACTCACTAATTTTAAAAACCTTTCCCACAAAGCATTTCCATATGTAAAAAGACAGAAAGAAATCTGCATTTCAACAGCTACAAAGGCTCAGCACAAACCAGACTTACCCAGCTCCTTGGTGAGAACAGCGTTGTGATGTGACCAGTGAGCCCTAACAGAAGGAGACCTTTTATATAGCTACTAACCGTGCCTTGAAGGTATGAGGAACTCACGACATAGCCTATTAGCTCCTATGCACAAGCTGTCCTGTGTGCAACACTTGCAGTGACTAGCATCAGTGTACTCATCCTCAGGGATGAGTAGTTGAATGTCAGCTCCCCATAGTAAGAGTAATTACCTGTTGTATAATCCTCCCTGGCATGGTAAGACTGAATGGTATTTGGAGAGGCAGAGGCATACCCAGCCTCGGGGGTTTTGCGAGACCAGAGCACACACGACAGTGTGCAATAGTGGTTTTCCAGGGTACTCTCTGAAGCCAGGCTTCCCTGTTCCTGGACTCCTTCTGGTGGTCCCCAGAGACAGGCCATCCCATTGCTTGGCCTCTTTCTGCACACACATGGGGATGGCTTAGTGCTGTGGGAGCTGCGCTGGGTGCTCCATGTCCATCTCTAACCTTAATCACTCTTTAGAGCAGCCCTTCTCATCCACCTTGCAATGCCCAGCAGCTGGAGTTGGCTATGTGTGCAGTGGGACACAGGACACTGTCTCCTCTGGGGAAAACCAGGAGCTCCTCAGAAGGTTCACATCACCCTTGGGTGGGTATCATCCACAGCCACCCTCATCTTTAGCTCACATAGGTCTGGAGAGCATATGGCTGCCAGCACCCTGATAATCCCATGACCCCAGCGCAATTACCTGTCATCAGAGTGATGGGAATACACTATCCAGTGACAGATGAGCAGGAAAGATGAGCTACAGTCACGTTTGATTGCAGCCACTGCGTAATGAGCTCAGCTGTCAAAGCTGTCACCAGCAGCACGACAAGCCACAATCAGCACCAGCAGATGAACTGCCTCCAGTCCTGTGGGTACCTTCTCAGTGAGTCCACTTCTTATCGCACACCATGCCCAGAATAAAGAAACCAGTTAGAAACCTGGGAGATTAATTTGTTGAAGTCACTGAAGATCTAGTCAATGCTTTCATGTGTACTTTAGCCCATGAATCTTCCCCTAAAATGACCATTTCTTCCCGCTGGCTGCAAGGAGAGCTCAGGGGGACTAGCTCAGAGGAGTGCACTGGGTGAGATGAAACCCACCCCAGGGGGAGCAGCTCCTGCATATGTTTATTAAAGCTGTGGTTTCTTATGAACTAGAGAAATGGCACTCCCCAGGTGGTTTCTGAGGCCAAGAGAAAGGTCTGTATATAAATAATTTTGTAGTACAAGTGAACAATAAAGCCTAGCAACTCTTTTGTACAACTATGAAAGTGGTTCTCAAGGTTTATTCATGGGTGAAAATTTAGGGTTCTTTAGGCAAGAATCACAGAGAATTAAATGCTCCCTTTACCATAGGCATGTCCAGCAAGAACTAAGCCCTATCCTTGCTGGTCAGCACTGAGGGCGTTCATCATTGGCTGAACCACAAGAAATGCAGCTTTGTTGTGGCCTCCCTCCCACAGAAATTGGTTCTTTGATCCAAAGTCATAACTCTTCATTGCTTTTTAGCTCCAAACATTGCAGGTCTGATCCTCCCTGTTAACCAAGGTGAGCAATTCACATTTATATTGTTTTTATTCTAGTCTGGATGCAGGCACTGCCCCAGCCCTCAAACAAATCCTTATTTCATTGGATACTTGACTGAAACCCATGAGTACCCACCTAGTTTATTGACAGACCAGGAGAAATTTAATTACTTGATCACAGAAATGACTTGTCTTTTATGTTTAAACCCAGTGATATCTATATGATTATGTATCTAAAGCCACTTATTTAGCATACAGAAAGAAAGAAAGAGAAAGAGAGAGAGAGAGAAGGAGAGAAAGAGAGAAAGAGGAAAGAAGGAAAGAAGGAAAGAAAGAAGGAAAGAAGGAAAGAAAGAAGGAAAGAAGGAAAGAAAGGAAGGAAGGAAGGAAGGAAGGAAGGAAGGAAGGAAGGAAGGAAGGAAGGAAGGAAGGAAGGAAGGAAGGAAGGAAGGAAGGAAGGAAGGAAGGAAGGAAAAGAAAGAAAGAAAGAAAGAAAGAAAGAAAGAAAGAAAAGAAAGAAAGAAAGAAAGAAAGAAGAAAGAAGAAAGAAAAGAAAGAAAGAAAGAAAGAAAGAAAGAAGAAAGAAAGAAGAAAGAAAGAAGAAGAAAGAAAGAAAGAAAGAAAGAAAGAAAGAAAGAAAGAAAGAAAGAAAGAAAGAATGAATTACAGTCTATTTTAATTTTGGCAACAGTGCAATTTTGGAGACTTTCACTATGCAGCAGTTTAATGAGTGTTTCACTTTCACATAGCAATGCCTGTCAAAAATGTGTGCTTCTGTTGTCATCACCTGTGCATATCCTGGTAGTATCCACCTTCTTCCCACAAGGCAGCCCTGCCCTGCAATGGTTGGCAGCTAAGAAAATCTCTTGTGCTTTTTTAACATGCCTGACTCATCTTGCTACCCGGACAACAGCACAAGATGAAGGTGGAAACGAAGTTAAAATAGGGCCATGGCACTGAGAAGTATGAAGAGGGAAGCTGAAAAACATCCTGGAAAAGATGCCAGGTGAGACACTTGGGAATCCACCGCCTTCCCTTTAATAAGACAGGAATTCAAAGGAACACCGTCACACAGCAGCAATTCTGGAGCATGAGCTAATGCACCAGGAATGCAAAGCTCCTCGCCTGCTCCAATTATAGAAATCTGGCAGAAGAGCAAGCCAATCAAAAAAGAAGATAGAAGAAACAAGGTAAATTGGCTAGGTGTGATCTCAGATACTGGGCTGAAACTTCAAGTGGCATAAAATCAGTTTTGTTCCATTAACTGTAACAAGAAAATGCTGATTATTCAGACAAATAGCTGTAAAGCAGGAGGAAGCTACAGTGGGGAGCTGTTAAAGATTAAAACTAGCACATAGTGAAGGACACTGCGCATGTGAGGCCTCTACAGCAGAGGCAAGGAAGAGAGTCCTTCCTTGAAGAAATCAGTCTGCCTTGGAGAAGTAAAGACAAGCTCAGCTTAACATCTTGTGACCATGAGAATGTCGTGGTTTAACCCAACCGGCAGCTAAACACCACGCAGCCGTTCGCTCACCCTCCCCCCTCCCTCTCTGGGACGGGGGAGAGAAATGGAAAGTGAAGCCCGTGAGTTGAGATAAAGACAGTTTAATAAGACAGGAAAAAAAAAATAACAAAAATAATAATAACAATAATAATAATGATGATACAATGGTGATAATATGAAAGTAATAATAGTATGTACAAACAAGTGATGCACAATGCAATTGCTCACCACCCGCTGACCGATGCCCAGCCTAACCCCGAGCAGTCCGGCCCCCTCCCCCCGGCTAGCCACCCCTATATATTGTTTAGCATGACGTCAGATGGTATGGAATACCCCTTTGGCTAGTTTGGGTCACCTGTCCTGGGTCCGTCCCCTCCCAGCTCTTACTGCACCCCCCAGCCTGCCCGTTGGCAGGACAGAGCAAAGGCTGAGATGTCCTTGGCTTAGTATAAGCACTGCTCTGCAACAATTAAAGCATCGGGGTGTTATCAGCACTCTTCTCATTCTAAGCCAAAACACAGCATTCCACCAGCTACTAGGAAGAAAATTAATTCTGTGCTAACTGAAACCAGGACATCTATCCACCCCTTATTCCATACCATTTATGTCATGCTCAGGTTACACTCTTTTCCATACATTCTAATTAGTCACCTATAGTAATCATGGTAGTGATAACATACAGTATAATATACTATTTAACATGGTGCAATTCAGTTCATGGGCTATTCTCACCCAGTATTAAATCTCCTTGAGGTACACACCGGACCTCTCCGTTCTTTTGCATCACCCACCAAGTATATCCAGGTCCCTGAGCGAAAACAATTCCACGAATAGGTTTGCCTTTTCCTGAGGCAGGAGTAGCCCAGACTGTTTTACCCAGCATATTTTTTACATGCACTACAGGAACTTTATCCCCATCTACAGTACGTAACAGGTTTGATTGGGCAGGTCCAGCTCGGTTGGTAGATCCCCTAGTATTGACTAACCAGGTGGCCTTTGCCAAATGCGTATCCCAGTTTTTGAACGTCCCAGCGCCCATTGCTTTCAAGGTAGTCTTTAACAGGCCATTGTATCGTTCAACTTTCCCGGAGGCTGGTGCATGATAGGGGATGTGATACACCCATTCAATACCATGTTCTTTGGCCCAAGTGTCTATAAGGTTGTTTCGGAAGTGAGTCCCATTGTCTGATTCTATTCTTTCTGGGGTGCCATGTCGCCATAGGACTTGCTTTTCAAGGCCCAGGATGGTGTTCCGGGCGGTAGCATGAGGCACAGGATATGTTTCCAGCCATCCGGTGGTTGCTTCCACCATTGTAAGTACGTGGCGCTTGCCATTGCGAGTTTGAGGGAGTGTGATGTAATCAATCTGCCAGGCCTCTCCATATTTATATTTCAGCCATCGTCCTCCATACCAAAGAGGCTTTGACCGTTTGGCTTGCTTGATTGCAGCACATGTTTCACAGTCATGAATAACCTGTGCTATAGCGTCCATGGTCAAGTCCACCCCTCGATCACGAGCCCATCTGTATGTTGCATCTCTACCTTGATGGCCTGAGGTGTCATGGGCCCATCGGGCTATAAATAATTCACCTTTATGCTGCCAATCCAGGTCCACCTGAGCTACTTCAATCTTAGCAGCCTGATCCACCTGCTGGTTGTTTTGATGTTCTTCAGTAGCCCGATTCTTGGGCACATGAGCATCTACGTGGCGTACTTTCACAGCCAGGTTCTCTACCCGAGCAGCAATATCTTGCCACAATGCAGCAGCCCAGATAGGTTTGCCCCTACGCTGCCAGTTGTTTTGCTTCCATTGCTGTAACCATCCCCACAGGGCATTTGCTACCATCCATGAATCGGTGTAGAGATAGAGAACTGGCCATTTTTCTCGTTCAGCAATGTCTAAAGCCAGCTGAATGGCTTTCACTTCTGCAAACTGACTCGATTCACCTTCTCCCTCAGCAGCTTCTGCAACTCGTCGCGTAGGACTCCATACAGCAGCCTTCCATCTCCGATGCTTCCCCACAATACGACAGGACCCATCAGTGAACAGGGCATATTTCTTTTCATTCTCTGGCAACTGGTTGTACAGTGGGGCTTCTTCAGCACGACCCACCTCCTCCTCTGATGATATCCCAAAGTATTTGCCTTCTGGCCAGTCCATGATCACTTCCAATATTCCTGGGCGACTGGGGTTTCCTATTCGAGCCCGCTGAGTAATCAGTGCAACCCACTTGCTCCATGTAGCATCAGTTGCATGATGCGTAGAGGGGACCCTTCCCTTGAACATCCAGCCTAGTACCGGTAATCGGGGTGCTAGGAGGAGCTGCGCTTCAGTACCGACTACCTCCGAAGCAGATCGAACTCCTTCATATGCTG
Organism: Aythya fuligula; assembly: GCF_009819795.1. Classification (NCBI taxonomy): domain Eukaryota; kingdom Metazoa; phylum Chordata; class Aves; order Anseriformes; family Anatidae; genus Aythya; species Aythya fuligula. The sequence continues at coordinate 1,286,759 of NC_045586.1, forward strand.
CCAATATCTCCTTTTCAGTTGGAGTATAGCGGGCCTCAGATCCTCTGTATCCCCGACTCCAAAACCCCAGAGGCCGACCTCGAGTTTCCCCAGGTTCTTTCTGCCAGAGGCTCCAGGTGGGGCCGTTCTCCCCGGCTGCAGTGTAGAGCACATTCTTTACATCTGGTCCTGTTCGAACTGGCCCAAGGGCTACTGCATGGACTATTTCCTGCTTGATTTGTTCAAAGGCTTGTCGTTGTTCAGGGCCCCATTCAAACTCATTCTTCTTACGAGTTACTTGGTAGAGTGGGTTTACAATCAGACTGTAATTTGGGATGTGCATTCTCCAAAACCCCACAACACCTAGGAAAGTCTGTGTTTCTTTTTTGTTAGTTGGTGGAGACATAGCTGTTATTTTGTTGATCACATCCATTGGGATTTGACGACGTCCATCTTGCCATTTTATTCCTAAAAACTGGATCTCCCGTGCAGGTCCTTTGACTTTATTTTGTTTTATGGCAAAACCGGCTTTCAGAAGGATTTGGACTATTTTCTTCCCTTTCTCGAAAACTTCCTCTGCTGTGTCACCCCACACAATAATGTCATCGATGTACTGCAGGTGTTCAGGAGCTTCCCCCTGCTCTAGTGCAGACTGGATCAGCCCATGGCAAATGGTAGGGCTGTGTTTCCACCCCTGGGGCAGCCTATTCCAAGTATATTGGACTCCCCTCCAAGTGAAGGCAAATTGTGGCCTGCACTCTGCTGCTAGAGGGATGGAGAAAAATGCATTAGCGATATCAATTGTGGCGTACCACTTGGCTGCCTTCGATTCAAGTTCATACTGAAGTTCCAGCATGTCCGGCACTGCAGCACTCAGTGGTGGCGTGACTTCGTTCAGGCCGCGATAGTCCACTGTTAGTCTCCACTCGCCATTAGACTTTCGCACTGGCCATATGGGACTATTGAAAGGTGAATGAGTCTTGCTGATCACTCCTTGGCTCTCCAATTGACGAATTAGCTTATGGATGGGAATCAGGGAGTCTCGGTTGGTGCGATATTGCCGCCGGTGCACAGTTGTGGTAGCAATTGGCACTTGCTGTTCTTCGACCCTCAGCAACCCCACAACAGAGGGGTCCTCTGAGAGACCAGGCAAGGTAGATAATTGTTTAATGCCCTCTGTCTCTAAGGCAGCAATACCAAAAGCCCACCGGAACCCTTTTGGGTCCTTGCAGTATCCTCTTCTAAGATAGTCTATGCCAAGGATACATGGAGCATCCGGACCAGTCACAATGCGGTGCTTTTCCCACTCATTCCCAGTCAGACTCACTTCAGCCTCCAATACAGTCAACTGCTGAGATCCCCCTGTCACTCCACAAATATAGATGGGCTCTGGTCCTTTATAGCTCGATGGCATTATAGTACATTGTGCACCGGTGTCTACTAAAGCCTTATACTTCTGTGCGCGTGATGTGCCAGGCCATCGAATCCACACAGTCCAATAAACTCGATTGTCCCTTTCCTCCCCCTGGCTGGAGGCAGGGCCCCCCTAATCCTGGTCAGAATCTTCCTCGTTTCTGTGTTTGAAGGACTGTCTGCTGGAAGTTGGAGCAGCAAACTTTTCGGAGAATCCCTTTTTCCTGATTGTTTTCTTTTGCAACTCACGTACCCGTGCCTCTAGGGTCGCGGTAGATTTTCCATCCCACTTTCTCATGTCCTCTCCATGGTCTCGTAAGTAAAACCACAGGGTGGCACGGGGTGAGTACCCACCATATCGTCTTCCTTGTGTGGGTGAACGCCTACCCCTGACAGCTGAGACACTGCTTTGTACAGGTGCGAAGGAGAATAATCTCTCTTCAAGTTGGTGAACCTTTTCAGAAAGTTTCTCCCAAGTGTTCTCCTTTGGTCGGTGGGCACTGGTTGGTTCAGGTGGGGAGGACAATAGATTCTCTTCAAGTTGGTGAACCTTTTCAGAAAGTTTCTCCACAGCTGAGACGCAGGCCTGTAAGGAAGAGGAGAGACTTTCTTCGTACTGCCGGAGTTGTTTAGCCGCTTCACCCACTGTGGGTTCCTCATCCTCTTTCCAGGCCATTATTGCCAATGAGCTGGCATATGATGATGGTGCACTCCGTACAAACTTCCGCCACATGGGTCGTGTACACTTGACTTCATCTGGATCTGTGGATGTTTGTTTGAGGTCTGGATCCTCATAAATCACTTCCCGTACGGCTAATTCCCTCAGGTACTGGATTCCCTTCTCCATAGTGGTCCACTTGCCTGGTAGACATAAAATATCTTCCTTGAAGGGATACCTTTCCCTCACAGCTGAGAGGAGACGCCTCCAGAGGCTGGTGGGTCGTGCTCCATCTGCAATTGCTTTGTCAATGCCGGCGTCTCGAGCAAGGGATCCCAGCCGCTTGGCTTCCCTGCCGTCTAATTCCACACAATTGGCTCCAGAGTCCCAGCACCGGAGCAGCCAGGTGACAAGCTGCTCACCTATACAGCGACCAAAATCTTTTCGCACATCTCGTAGCTCGCGCTCGTTTAGGCTTCGGGTAGTTACTGTTGCTCTTTCGGCATCCTCATCTTCCTCCTCCTGAATCCTTGACGGCCCAGCGTCGTCATCATCTTCGTCATCTCTATACTTAGTTTTGGCAGAAGCCTTACCTGGATTGGCAGAAGACTCTCTACGTTCTAAACGACTTGAATTTCTATACCATATTTTCACCTTCTCTACAGGGGCAGCTTGCACTGCTACTGCTCGTTTCTCTGACTTTGTTACAGGGTCTGCCACAGGGGTTGGAATGCCCTCTGCAGGGTCAACTTGCACTGCTACAGCTCGTTTCTCTGACACGGCCACAGGAGCTGGAGCGGCTACAGGAGCTGGAGCAGTTGCAGGAACCGGAGCTGTAGCGGCTACAGGAGCTGGAGCTGGAGCTGGAGCAGTTGCAGGAGCTGGGACTGGAGCAGCAGTAGGAGCTGGAGCTGGAGCGGCTTCAGGAGCTGGAGCTGGAGCGGCTTCAGGAGCTGGGACTGGAGCAGTTGCAGGAACTGGGACTGGAGTAGCGGCCGGAGCTGGAACTGGAGCGACTGCAGGAACTGGGACTGGAGCAGCTGCAGGAGCTGGGACTGGAGCGGCTGCAGGAGCTGGGACTGGAGCGGCTGCAGGAGCTGGAGCTGGAGCGGCTGCAGGAGCTGGAGCTGGAGCGGCTGCAGGAGCTGGGACTGGAGCGGCTGCAGGAGCTGGGACTGGAGCGGCTGCAGGAGCTGGGACTGGAGCGGCTGCAGGAGCTGGGACTGGAGCGGCTGCAGAATCCACCGTAGGGGTCACAGTGGCCGTTGGATCTGTCACAGGGTTTGGAGTGGCCGCAGGGTCTGTCACTAAGTTGACAGCAGTATCAATGGCAGCTCGATAGGCATGAGCCAGGCCCCAGCACGTTACAATGATTTGTGTTACTTTGGAACTGCCAGAATCATTACACCTTTTTTTCAAGCATTCTGCCAGTTTTTGAGGATTTTGCCATTGTTCAGGGGTGAATTTCCAACACACTGGGGGTGCCAACTGCTCTAGATGCCTGCCCATATCCACCCATGCTCCCTGCCACCCACAACTATACTGCCTCCGGGCAGATCTCCGGATGAGCTTCATAAGTAGTTGTTTAACTTTAAGCAGAATCTGAAGTGCATTCATGAGGCAGAACAACAAGACTATGGTATTCTGAGTATTCCAGAAATATTCAATATCTTGGAGAGCTATTGTGACAAGCTCAGGGGATAAGAGGGTGGTGAAGGAGGAAGGCAGAGTGACCCAGGAGGATACAGGGGTGGTGAAGGAGAAAGGGAGAGTAAGCAAGTAAGGAAAAATATCCTCCCCTTTCCCCTCCACAGATTGACTCTCTAATGGAGAAAAACAATAGGTATAATTGCTAATAGTTCCCAAGATGCTGTTTCCAAAGTACAGAGTCCACGATGTTACTGAGTATAAATACCAAGTTAGAGTCATGACCAGATATCTTATCGTCTCATAAGCCATTGCTATAACACTTAGTACCATAATGGTCTGAAACCAGGGCCCGGAGAGGAGAAACAACACTACAGAGAGCAAATACGGAAAATAATGTACTATAATACTCAATTTGGAAAACAGGCGCAGCAGAGTTGTGATTAAAGCAATCAGCATCATGACAAGTGACTATTAAGCAGGTCTAATCCTTACACCAATTTTAGTTTAACACACTCTGATCAGATCTGCCGTTATCTCAACCTTTCGGGCCCCACGTTGGGCGCCAAAAAGACTGTCGTGGTTTAACCCGACCGGCAGCTAAACACCACGCAGCCGTTCGCTCACCCTCCCCCCTCCCTCTCTGGGACGGGGGAGAGAAATGGAAAGTGAAGCCCGTGAGTTGAGATAAAGACAGTTTAATAAGACAGGAAAAAAAAAATAACAAAAATAATAATAACAATAATAATAATGATGATACAATGGTGATAATATGAAAGTAATAATAGTATGTACAAACAAGTGATGCACAATGCAATTGCTCACCACCCGCTGACCGATGCCCAGCCTAACCCCGAGCAGTCCGGCCCCCTCCCCCCGGCTAGCCACCCCTATATATTGTTTAGCATGACGTCAGATGGTATGGAATACCCCTTTGGCTAGTTTGGGTCACCTGTCCTGGGTCCGTCCCCTCCCAGCTCTTACTGCACCCCCCAGCCTGCCCGTTGGCAGGACAGAGCAAAGGCTGAGATGTCCTTGGCTTAGTATAAGCACTGCTCTGCAACAATTAAAGCATCGGGGTGTTATCAGCACTCTTCTCATTCTAAGCCAAAACACAGCATTCCACCAGCTACTAGGAAGAAAATTAATTCTGTGCTAACTGAAACCAGGACAGAGAACAATCTTCAAGTACCAAACACTGGTTAGGGATGTACATGGGGCTGGAATAGCCATGTCCTCCAGCCTCACCTAGGCGTGGCTTTGTCCTCCAGCCTCACCTAGGCATGGCCTTGTTCTCCAGCCTCAACAAGACCATGTCCTCAGAGCTGTACAAGCCACTAGAGTGCAGCATATGCACATGCAACCATCTCCTGCTACAGCCTTGCAGAACTGGCCAACAGAAGCTGAGAAATCACCTTCAAATGCCCTCTCTCTCCAGGAAAAGTTTGAACTGGCAGCCTGTGAACTCAGCCCAGACCACTGCCTTTGCATCTTAATACTCAAATGCTCCTTATTGTATCAAAGCAGCAGCATGAAGTTAAACCTAAGTCACCAACGCATCCAGCAGCCCAGCTGCAGCCTCCTGTCCCCATCCCAGCTTACATGCACATGTGTTTCTCGACATTGCACTGAAATGGTAGCTGGGCTGCATTCCCTGGGCTTCACAGGAGAGGGAATCTGTTCATTCGATGCTGTAAGGCAGTGAGGTGTGTACAGGGAGGGGAAGGTGGAGAACAGGGAAGCACAAGAGAATAAGAAGAGATTGCACATCTGTATTGTATCAGACTTGTAATTAGAAAGCAGTATACAGGCTGCAGATAATAAAACTTAACATATTGTTAGCCCAGCAAGCAGTAAATTTTCAGTATCGTTACTTCAATGATTTAACAGCACTGAAGGCAAAATACAAACTCCATCATGCAATAGAATTAAATGCTCCTCTCTTAGACTCCTTGCTATATTTTAAAAGCTTTTTATTGCTTAATGACCTCTTGCTGTTCTGCAATTAGTAGCCCCAGCACACCTCTTTGTTCTGGTTGCTACCAGGCTCAGTGGAGGTTAGCCTCTGCAGAAAATCTGACTACATGATTGCAATAGCCCTGGTGAGTTTTAAAATACATGAGCCAAGCTGTGGGGTGTCAACACTGATGCAACTTTCTTGCCCCTTGGCACCCACATCCATTAGCTGCACCAGCTGGGTTTCCAACACCAGAGAAACCTGGGTGCTGAGGTACGTGCCAAATACTTGATTGCACCCAAAACTTGACTGCCCTGCATGGGGCAACAACATGCAGCCACCAAATACCCAGCTGCAGAGGATGAAGCTTTGAAATATGTCTAGTGGAGGCTCTATCACACCAGACATGAGAACATGATGTTACCACAGCAGGCCCTGTATTTCGTTCCTCTACCATCACCTTCCATGTGCAGGAGCCACTTTTCCTTGGGACGCCACTGACTCACCTTCTTTTTTCACAGAATCGCAGAATCACATAGTCGCAGAATTGTAGGGGTTGGAAGGGACCTCGAAAGATCATCGGGTCCAACCCCCCTGCCAAAGCAGGTTTTGCTTTTGTTCCAGGGGTGGCACAGAAATGGAAGCTTGTGGTGCCTTAGATAGTAGTGGGCTTTGCCTGGGTTCTGATTTTGATGAAGAAAACTGCATCTCTGGCTTCTCCTGAGGTTTCTTTTCTCCTTGGCTGTTGCTGGGTCTGGCTCTGCCACTGGCTCCAGTGTGGCTTTTGCTTACTGTAGGTGGCAGAGGGGCTGCTTGCTTTCACTGCTGCTGGTTAGCTGGGAAGACATTCTTCTCAAAAGCCAGGAACTGGAAAAAAAAAAAAAAGTATTTATGTATTTGAAGAAGAAAAAAAAATAAACTTTTGTTGTTGTTTTGGGTTTGTTTCTTTGTTTGTTTGTTTGGTAAAATAAATCAAGAGAAGTAAGAGAAGCAAGCAGCAGCAACAGCAACACTTTCTCTTAGAAGCCCTGGTAACTGCACCCTAATCTGCATACAGGTGTTAGAAAGAAGCAAACTGAGATCTCAGGTTTGTTACAAGTTTAATGAGTAACTCAGAGCAATGGAAAGGAGAAGACCCGAGATAATTCTCTCTCTTGAACCTGAAGACCAATAATTACCCCTCCCGTGCTATCTTCTCGCTGTATATTCATTTAGTCTGGGTTCCTTTCACCACCCAGACCTTGTCAGATATTCCCTTTCCAGCCCTCAACCACATTAATACTGGTTTGCAGCCCAAAAGCCTCTGAGGACAACACTGTTCGATCAAAATCTGTTTTGTCAGACAGAGCATTCGTGCAAGGCTGCGCGGATCCTTGAAATCTTCCCTGCTGCTCTGGGATTTAGCCCTTCCTTTCCCTCCCCAGGGAGTTTGTCCTGTCAGCCAGAACATATTATTACATCAGATGGTCTCAACATATTAAGCTTTTAAAATTTCCCTTTTCCATAGTAATTCAACTAACAGCATAGTTTTAGGATTATAATGTAAGGCATATTTGTATAATCTCTCAGTCCTCTGGGCCTGATTCTTTTCCTATAATCCCCTTGTGCAATGGTGTGATGCCATCAAAGTCACAGGAATGGCATAGGTATAACCAAGATTATCTCCATTAATCTGTGACATTACATGGATGCAGAAACAGTTGGAAAAGAAATAGTTTAATTTCTAGAGCCTGCAGCTCCTGAAATTCAATCTCAATTAATTCAATTTGCAAATGGAAGAGTCTGAAATTGCCATCGCTGAACTATAACCTCACAGTAAGTCATATTATAGCAAGCCTAATTACCAATTTTTAATGGATTCATCAGAAGCAAACTTACCCAACCCACCAGTGAAGCAACAAATCAGTGCAAAGACAGTGGAAGAGCCTTGGGAACTCAGAAAGGTCCTTATAAACCCCAGGAGTTCAGCCTCCCAGAGAGAGGCCTGTGCTGTACATGATATATGCATTTTTGTGACTCTTGAACTGCCCAGTTCACAGCACAGATGGTTCTTCTTGGTGTTTAGGGGAGAAAACTCCCTGTTCTTAGGCATTTTGTATTTTAGCTGCAGAAGGCTGTTGTGTTGGCCACACCTGAAGCCTTGTTCTTGTTCTGGCATTTTCCAAACACTGTGATCTAAATCCCCATATTTTCAGTCCTTCCAGAGATAATCATAAAAATAATGCAGGCAGCAAATGCAGGGCCTGAACCTTGAGGACAATCAAGGTCCTTTCTGACTTTTTGGGGGAAGGATAAAGCAACCTTAATCCAAACACAAGCAGTTCCCTGAGAACCTCCCTGCTCCACCAGGCACCTGCCAGAAAACCATGAGGCTGATACTCCAGAAAGCCGACACTTCATCCCCTTCCAGGAACATGGGAAACCTGAAATGGGATGCTGCACCCCAGCTGCTCCCTGTTCTCCAGCAACAGTGCTGCAAAGCTGAGCACAAATCTAGGGTGACCCCCAGTCTGCCCTGCTGTAAATTGTGTGTTCTGGTGCATGGGCCAGAAAAGGCTGACAACAGGCTTAACTCCAACAAGTTCATTCCTGAGCTCCAGAGCATGAATGAAGCAATTGAGAATTAGGATCTTTGATGTGATGACTGACTGGAGAGTATTTCTGTTGTGCCCAATGGGTTTTCAATGAGGCAATCTATTGAGCAGCACAGTAATCCTGCACAAGCGGCTATGAATACATTTAGGCTGGGAATTAGAAGACTTCCAAGAAGCAGTGCAGGGAGGCTCTGGAACCGGCTGGTAACTCAGAGAATTGGAGGCAAAATATGTAAAAAGCTTGAAGATGGAGGCCGGTGAATTTACAAAAGAGGTTTTATTGTTCTGAATGTAAAGTCACAGACAACTGATTTAGCCGTGTGTGTTTCCTGAGAGCTATTAAAATAATCCTAGGAAGCTAGGGTGCTCTATTATGGCAAAAATGGAAAATAATTGTTCATGAACAGACAAGGGCAACAAAAAAAAAAAAAGGCGTGCAAACTGACACATCTGACCATCCCTGTGGAAGACCAGTTTCTCTTCTCCTGTAATATGACTTGATGCTCAGAGTCCTGGGCACTAGGAGAAAAGGTCAAGACTACAGAAGTATCAGCTACTGGACTTGCAGGCAGACAGACCGATACTAGGAAATTCAGTAACTGGTAATTAAGTCTTTTGTCTCGTGAGATGAGCTAATCAAGGTGTCCACCCTAAAGTGATGACAGACACAATAATAAAGAACAAGATGGGGTGTTAACGAAACAGTGTCTAATTAAGCCACTGGGCGAGCTATGTCTTAGGAGATCCAGTTCAGCAACTTCTGAATCACACCAAGACATGAAATCCAGGAGTGCAATAATTTCCACAAATCATTTTCTCTGTGCATAAAGGTTCAAAGTACTGGATGGACAAAAAACAAAGAGCACCCTTTCAGACGTGAGGTGAGGATTACATTTCACATCCTGAGTTGCAGTTCTCTGCAGTGCTCTTTGCATCTAAAAACACTCATCCCTTCCTTCAGACTGAAGTACTATAGCTGCAGGGACCTCAGAGATACTGAGACACTCATAGTAAATTAGCTACAAATCTCCATTTGGAATTGCTAACATAACTGCTGCATACCTCCCCAGGCATCTTAGACTCTTGGGGACCTAATTAATTAATTACCTGATCAGCATTTGGAAAGCCACTGGGGGGTTGAGGGCAACTCAGCACCTGCACAAGCTGTGTGGAACCTGGAGTGGCATTTTCTCTCTAGGAAGAAAGACGGGCTCAGGCCAGCATTTTTATCATCTGTGGTGTTGCATTGCCTGGAATTAGTGGTACGGCTTCAGCAACAGCTGGGAGCAGAGCCAGGCTCCGCCAGGTGAGAGCTGAGTTGCTGCTTAGCTCCACGTTCACTGCCAAGCCGCCTTCCTTCATGCACGTTTCTCCCGTAGTTCCCCAGAGGTTTGAGTAAGGCAGGTTTCACTGCATATGGCATTTGCCTCTAAAAATAGTCTTTGTGCAACTCACATGGAAGGGGAAAGCAATTACACCGCTACTATGGGAAAAACATTCACTCCCTTTCCACGGGCTGACTTCAGAGCCTCTTCGATGATAATTACCATCATTTTTCTGCTGAGGTTGCAGACATGGATGTGAAGTGACCTCCCCAAGCCTCTGCAGACCTGGATCCAAACCAGGGCTTAAGGTCAGGATGGCCCCACCTTCTGGTCTCCAGACATGGTTCAGGTCGTCTCCCCTCCAGCTATGGAAAGTGATTTTCCTTGCTCACTTGATGTTGCAAGTCGAGGCTGGAAATTTGACAACCAAACTGGCTACATGTTCCAGAAACCCGACTGCTTGCTTTAATAAAAGCAATGTCACAACACAGGGCTGTGGTTTGTTGCACCTGTAGCAGTCTTTGCCTCAGCAATGGTCCACAGGTGCTACGTGCCCAGTTTCTCTCTCACTGATGGGCAGAGCAGAGGTTAGTGGAGCTCTGGCCTGGAGGTGCACATTCACTTTTCTCAGCTGCAACATTTGATCTAATGACTTGCACCCTGTCTCCTTCTGAACCCAGCTGCTCTGTCCTCTGCAGGCCAACAGGTGCATTACAAAATATGTTTTTTATGAGTCTGAGCTTATTCCCCCTTGCTATATTCCCCCTGACTTTAGCCCTGCTCCATAAGGTTGAGGTCCTAAAGCAAACCTCAGCAGAAAGGCTATGTTGATAACCGCAACGCCTGATGCTACCTAGAAAGCAGACGGGCAGGTTTTCCAAAGCTGGAAAGTGTCCTAGTTCCTGCCTTCACCAGACCTACAACCACAATTTGTGCCAGCCGAGCAGCAGCTGCAGCAGTGAGGTGAAGCCTTAGCTGAGGGTAGGCACCAGCTTGGGATGTTCCCCTTGCTAGCAAAGGCAACCAAAACGAAGCAGGTTCCAGGGCCAGCCTGACACCAGCAAGGCAGGGCCCCACCTGCAGTGAGGTAAGAAGGGAAGTTGCATGGGTGAAGTCACGCCATGGGAGAAGAAGATGTGGTCTCAAATCCAGGTGTTCTGTCCTTCAGTTACTAAACAACTATCAGCAGAGGAAGTTACGCCACAACTAGAAGCAGTTTTTTATATTTGCACCCCAGGAACCCCAACCAGCATCGGGTACCAGCTCAGTCTGTTGCAACGATTGCATCTGTAGTGTGTGCACTGATAAAAGCTCTGGTAAAATCGAGGAGACCGGACAAAGATAGTCCCAAGGCAACCAAATATGATGAAATTCACCTCTGTGTGGGACGCTTCATCTCTGCTGATGAAAATAATCCTAGCATCAGCAGTGAGGTCTGTGACTTATATCCCAACAGCTTCTTGAGATGTTGAAGATAACAACCAGTGAACTTTTCACTCAAAAGACTTTTTACATGGAATTATGTTAAGAGAATACAGTGCATACACTACCAGCTCCCTTAATTTCACAGGTATAATGAAACATCTTTTCAAGTGCTGTCCTAGCACCAAAAGCAGCCCAATGTCCTAGTTCCATTGGGGTGTGATAAATCTTGTATGCCGTTAGAAGTCCCTTTACTTTTTCACATGAAGTATGGAGATAAACTCAACTCCCTATTCTGTCATGTTTGGATAGGTGGGAGCTAAATCTTCTGCACCATAGACAATAATATGCATTCAAAATGATCTGTTCTGAAATGAAAGAAGAATGAGATCTGTAAAGATCTTAATGGGAAAAAAAGCAAACCCATCTGTCATTCTCTGATAGAGTCACAAAAAAAAATCACTTTAGAGAATTCATTGACGAAAAGGAGGTGAGAGAAGTCGAGATTAGTCCCCCAGTCTTAAACCACAAAGACATCCAAAGAGGTGGGGGCAAGACCATTAGCTGGCATGAAATGAGTCAGCTGCATGGGCTGAAGTGGAACCACACTGGCTGACACCATATCAAGACCCCTGATCTTGGTGGGCTCTGCAATGGCTGTATTAACTGGAAGCTATGACCTTTATTCACAGAGAAAGTTTTTTTGTAAATCGGATTAGTCAGAATAGGGATTAAAATGCATTCTGCACCAAAGCTGTCTCTTCACACTGCCTACGTGTAAAACAAGTCTGTGGAGGAAATGCACAACAGCAGTTGTGAAAGAATGAGCTCATTACCTAGGAGGACTCATTCCCAGAAGGCAGGGCTTTGAAACCGTATAAAAGTTCTCAAATCTCCATGCTCCACCATCCACTTGACTTCACGCTTCTCCCTGCTGACTGGTTGGGTAAGTCACAGAATACTGATCCTTTTTGTGATGCCTATAATTTTATTGCTGGTTGTAATTTTACTGAGGTTTAATGTAGGCAGTCTTTAAAGAAGTGTTTTATTTGATACCTTTGAATATGCAAAGGATTCCTACAAGGGAGAGAAATTGTTGGCATTGGGGTAGTACAAGCAGGCTGGGGATGACTCTGCAAGGCAAGTTCAGATTGTGTGTAAATCTGAGGATAGTCAAGTATTGAATTAGATCCTTTCTAAAGAAGAGATTAGATAAAATTATATTGGTTTAAGTATAACTGATCCTGCCTTCAGGGAAGGATAAAGTCTAAATGGTCTCCTAAAGTTCAATCTAAACCCATTTTCTATGATTCTTCTATTTATAACATGAAAGTTTTAAAAACTTTAATTTAATCGGAGAATTGTATTTGGGAAAGATAGTTTTGTGATTATGAGGGACTGTACGGAGCAGAAAGGTGAAAACATTCCTCTTGAGCTTTGTCATTCCTTCTAACCAATATATTAATTGGGCTTAAGATGCTATCATAGCGTTATAAAGGAAATAGCTAGAGACACCAGATACTGATCTAGATGATCTAGGAGGATGGGAAAGAGGGGAATGAATTTGCTTTAAAGATGTGCTAAGAGGGGCAGGTGCAATGGGGAAGGGAAAACAGACTTGCACACACTCACTTGACCTGTGTTGGCTCCAGTCCTTTGTTGATAGGACTTAGAAATACCCTTTCCAACTCATGCTTCCATGGTTCTAACCTTTTATTTGTGTCCTTAGATTGACTTCAGAAAAAGATCAGCATACGAATTGCCAGAGACACAGCACCAGGCCAGCCAAACTTGGTCCTACCTTAAGCAGCACACCAAAGAGAGGGAGTTTCATAAATTGTTAGGAAAAATCATTTGGCCTGTTGCACATTAATGACCTTGGGAGAAGAAATCCCTCCTGATTATTCTGATTCATGCAAGCTACATACATCATTAATGGCCATGATAATCCAGAAATGTAGGACAGCATCACCACTGCTAATTTTTTCCATGACAGTTGGCAGGACCATGACACAGGTAGCCTCAAGTCCATTGCATCATTAGTGAAGTGAGTGATACCATAAAAAGAGGTGGAGCTGGCCTATTACATCGTTACTGTAAAGGCCCTCAATACTACAGAAATACATTCGCTTACTGAGGAGGTTCACCCTGGGGCCTTAGCACCTCAATTTTTGAATTCCAAGAAAAATCTGGAAACCTTTTCAAAATGGGCAAAATCAAATTAAGTATTTCATTTTTTTCAGTGTGGAATATTCTGTTGGCCCCAGATTTATATTCTTCTACTTTTTGAAATACCACATGCTTTTAAATGCTTGTCTTCAGCATTGTTTTTATTATTATTATTATTATTATTATTATTATTATTATTATTATTATTATTAATTATTATTTTAACTTTCTGAAACCGCTATCAAACCAGAAGATCTGTTATTTGCCAGCTCCTCTCATCAGTCCCCCAGGAAAGCAATGAAAGGGAGTTAACACATTGGGAAGGGCTAAGCAACAGGCGGAAGAGCTCTGAAATGTAAATCAGCTCCAAGTTCAAAGGAGTGACTCCATCTCTGTTAGACCTGACAGGGCTGTCCCACATTACAGAACAGAAAGGAGGAACAAGATAAGGTAGAGTCAGAGCAGGAGCTGAAAGACAGGATGAAAAAGAAACAGCAAATCATAATTCCTTCTGAGCCAGCCTGCATTGGGTAACTGAGGGCAAGCTAAGAGAACTTTACTCTTGCAGATGATTAATGTTTCTTATAATTGTTTCATCCCTATCCCATTGCAGTTCATTTAGCAGACACAGTAACAGTCTGACATTTCTTTCAGATAATCTTGTTTCCTGCAAAGATGTCTTCGAATCAGATGCAGTGCAAGCAGGAAATCACCCTCCCACCTGGCCTGAGCAAAACAATTCCAAAGCAAAGCCAAGAGCCAGTTCCATGCCCTGAGCAGGTCCCATGTCCACAGCAACAACCTGAAGTCCAAGTCCAAGACCCAACCCCAGTAGTTGTGGTACAGTGCCCAGAGAAAACAGAGCCATCGCAAACACCCTTGGTGGAACCAGGCAAGGGAGAAGAACCAGTGGTCGTAATACCTGAGTATCCACCCCAGGAACAGCAGCAGCAGCAGCAAACCAAGCTACCACCAACTTTCCCTCCTGTATCACACCCTGAACCTATTTCATGCTCCCAGGAGAAATCAGAATGCAAAGAGATGCCAGAGCCCACCCTTGTTATCTGTCCTGAACCAGCACCATGTCCCCAGGAGAAACAAGAATGCAAAGAGATCCCCGTGCCAGTCCCTGTTCCAAGCCCTGACCCTGCACCATGTCCCCAGGAGAAGCAGGAGTGCAAGGAGATCCCTGTACCAATCCCCGTTCAATGCCCTGAACCTGCACCATGTCCCCAAGAGAAGCAGGAATGCAAGGAGATCCCTGTGCCTGTCCCTGACCCTGCACCATGTCCCCAGGAGAAGCAGGAGTGCAAGGAGATCCCAAAGCCTGTCCCTGTTCAAAGCTCTGACCCTGAACCATGTCCTCAGGTGAAGCAGGAGTGCAAAGAGATCCCAGTGCCCACCCCATGTCCCCAGGAGGAGCAGGAATACAAGGAGATCCAGGTGCCTGTCCCTGTTCAGTGCTCTGACCCTGAACCGTGTGCCCAGGAGAAGCAAGAGTGCAAGGAGATCCCGGTGCCGGCCCCTGAGCCGGAGCAGTCCTCCCTTCCTGAGAAGCACCCTCCCATCGAGCAGCAGCAGGTGAAGCAGCCCAACCAGTGGCCACTGATGCAGAAGTAACTTGCAGCTGACAAGGGAAGCCCTGAAGAGAGAAGCAGGATGTAAGACCTCCTCTCCCCGTGTCTCACAAAGGTCATTTTCCAACACCCTTTTCACCGCAGAATTTCTGTTAAGAAGCACGGCTCCCAACTCCCCCCACTAATGCTAGCGTTATCCCGTACTAACAGCCATACGCTAACCGACACGTCAGGACTGTCAATAGATAGGAAGGCTTCAAGTGGTGGTGTAGGCATGTGCACTCGACTTTCCAGCAACCTGAATCTCTGCCCTCTCCCAACCATTCATGGCTTTCAAACACCTGGAGAGAAATCGAAGAGCATGATGGCAGGCTGGAGCCATGGTTCATTAAGCTAAGTGTTTGAACTCAACCCAATGAGCCAGCTCATCCTGCAGACCTGCACACTGCCTCCTGGTTTTCATGTATCCCCCTCACCCCCCCCCCCCAACTCCCTGCATGCAAATGCCATCTCCCACCTTGCATTTAGGGCTTTTGCCTATTAATAATAGGATTTGAGTTTTCTGCAGAACCTGCCGCTAAGGGGTTCTGGTTGATGGCAAGAAGGTTTTCTGAATCATGAATCCACAGTGCTAAATATTTTATGCAATAAAAAAAAAATAATAATAAATCCATTCAGCTAGAGGAAAGGAAAGATTTTTACAAAGGAGCCATCACCTCTTAATTATCTGCTTAGCTGAGCTGGTAGTCATCAGCGCTTTCCTGAGAGAGCTCACCTCTGATTTTCTAGGATGTGTAAAGAGCAGCTTGAGCTGAGAGTATTTATGGAAAAGATATAGATAATTAAATGCAACCCAGACATGTTTTGAAATAGTTTAACCTCATGCATGGCTTCCAGCTGTTAGACAGGATAAAGGAGGCGGCATACACGGTGCTGTCAGAATTACACCCTGGAACATATTTCACCACACAGTGCTGTTGCGTATGTGTTTGGTGCTTAACTCTAATTATTTTAGGCTGATATTGTATCCAGGTTTATTTCACTGTGAAAATCAACAATAAAAATTACTTTGAATACTGAATTGTGGAGACTTTTAATATCTTCTGCTTATGAAGAGGACAAGGAGTCTCAGATTGTAAATAGCTTACTTTTTAGGCTGAAAACCAGGCACGTTGGAACTCAGAAACTTGGGTGCTTGCAGAGGACCCTGGATCTTCTGTTCTTCTCCTCCAGGCACCTGCAAGAGCCCCCGGGCTGTACCAGCATGGGGATGGCTGATTGCACAGAAACACTAATTAATAGCACTGACAAAGCTCTCTGCAAGACACCCCATCCCAAAGCAGGACACAGAGCATCAGCTTATGCCCAGCTATCCCAGTGCTCAGTCTGCCCAACTTAAACACATTCACAGCCACCCCGTGACCTCCAGCAGGCAGAAGGCATGGGTGTACCTATCAGGAGGGTTGCAAGCACAGGCAGACAAGCTTTTCCCACACTTCAGATGAGCCAGGAGCAATGTGATCTCTCTAGTTTGGCCCTGTACTTGCTAGATGGGTTAGATACAGCCAACCTCATCATCTGATCACAGAATCACTCTGAGACACACAGCTTCTGGTTTGCAGAGCAGATTTGTGTCTGTCTGCAAGACACCACTATCACAGCATTCAACAGCTTCTGCCTTTATGATAATTTTCCTCCTCTGCCTTGCCATACAGCTGGCTGGAAATCAATTAGCTGAGCCAGTATTTCCTGCTGAGAAATGGCAACATTCAAAATCCCATTTCTGATTCTTTTAGAACTAAAAATATTCTTTCTAAGCAAGCGAAAGCTTCCTTTCAGTGTTAAGAACTTCCAAAGGTTGTTTTTCTCTTAGCAGTTATAGTATATCTGGGACTCAAATTCACAATTAATTGTTTTGATAGATTCACAGGAACGTACTTCAGAATGTTATACCTTGCAGAACACCAAGTTTCCTTAGTTTGCTCCAGTTCAGGGTGAAAAACACTTGCAAGATTTTATAATCCCTACATAAATATTCAATGCCTGAGAATGTAATTTCCTCCGTGGGAAATCTGGAAGGCAAATGTACATGGGCCCAAGTGTATGTAAGCCCTATATGTATGTGCATGCTTAAAGGTGATTCTTTGACTACTAAAAGAAATCAAAAGAGAATGAATGACACAAGTAAAGCACAAAAATATCAGGCAGGAAATAATGAGGTCAATTACAATTTTATTGCAGCATGTCCCGAATTAAAGATCAGAAGGAAATGCCCCCGTGACATTTTTATAGTAGAAGATAAATAAATCCAAGATAATGAATTGCATCTCTTTGTAACACGATTTCTGCCTACAAACAAAGAAGGTGTGTTGCAAATTCCCAGCTATTCTGGCAGAGCTAGCAGGCAGAGGGAGAGCTTGGAAAAATGCATTTGCCTCTTCCACAGCACTTCGTAACCACTGCTGTTAGTGCTACTTCTGCTTTGGGCATTGCTGCTGCTGCTGCTGCTGTGGGATGCTCTTCACAGGACACTTGGCTTGTCCTTTTGGAGGCTGGCATTGCTCCACACACTTTGGAGGACACTTTTCCTGGCATTTTGGAGGCATTTGCTGCTGCTGCTTCTGCTGGTGGGAAGACATTTTGGCTAAACCTGGAAGAAAACAAGGTGCCATTCCAGTTAAATTGAGCCCAACACGATTCTTCTTTCTTGATATTAAGGTTTCAGTCAGTTCTTTCGCTTTGATATCAGGCTAACAATGAAAAGCCTTTAAAATCTAATTCTACCAGTAAAAAACACAATAGATAAATAAATAAACAAACAAATAAAAAAGTAACAACAGAAACAAACAAACAAACAAAAACTTGGAAATCACTTAGGATGCTGCTATTCACAGCAATTTTTTTTGGTGACTCCAGTTTGTTTTAGCTTCCCCACACTTCTTGTGTGATTTCTACGGTGCTCAGCCACTCTGCCGAGGCCTTGAGGCATAACTGTATATATGCATAAAAAAGGATAAGAGGCAAGCACTGCCCTAACAAAGTTTTGATCCCAACAGGCAAATGGTTACAGAATAAGAGGGAGAGAAATAATGAGAGGCTTTTTCCTTCTTTCCTTCTGCCCATTGTTTTCCGAATATTTCAAGTGACAGATTAAGAAGCAATGCAAATTGTAAGGAAAGCGTGCTTAGATCATAAAGAACCTCAGAGCAATATTTAAAACTGCTGCAAGAGGAGAAAAAATACAGTGATATTTCAGTGTTGCAAATGTTCTTTGAAAGAGACAATAGCTTGATAGCAATCCTTTCTGGCTACAGCCATGTCTCTGCTAATACCATTGAGAGCCTTAGAGCAGGAGCCATGTCTCTGGCTGTAGGCACAGGTGAACGGTTCTCCTGCTGTGTGCTGCTACCATCTTGTACAAAAAAAAGTGAAACTCAGAGCCCTGGAAATGCAGGAGGCTGTGGTGATCAGCACATGGCTACTCTACATATGCACAATGAGTTAGTGGATGCTATCCTTTGGTGTCTGATACAAAATACCTGATGGTTATCCAAAAGGATTCTTATCATCTGGAAAAAATGATGAGGGATAACACAGGCTTGCTGATTCAAAGAGTCAGCCAGCCACTGTGGAGCCTCAGACCATCTCAAAATAACATAATATGGTTTTCACCTTCATGGAGGCGAAATTGAAAGGGAGATGGGTGGGAGTTGCTACTAGAGAAACAAAACGAAGAAAAATCATCCAGTTTCCCAATAACAGAGCACCAGAACCCCCAGTCTGTAGAGCAAACTGTGCTTGAAGGGACTCACCTAGCGTCTTCTGCTGTTGGAGGAAGGGAAGAAAGAGCCACCTGGTTTAAGGAGCCTCCCAACCAGGAGGCTTTTATACGCTTTCAGAAGTCAGCCCTGGGAGTTGATGACAACAGATTAATGTGATGACCAGAATCTTTCACAACCAGAACCTGCTCCACTAACACCTCCGTACTCCTGGACTTCAGTCAAGGTCTGTCAGAGATGCCTCCTCTTTTGGGTGCGGGGGATTTGTTGTTTTTAATGCAAGGCACACCCAGTCTGGTAATAACTGGCTAATTTATTATTAATTCATCTTGTCCCGACCCTGGGCAAAGATCCCACAGCAGAACTCAGTTTTCTGGGCCAGCTCAGATCCACTCTGGAGTTAGTAAGACATTTGCATACAGGTTAGGTGTCCCCCAGTAATTTTGTCTGTGATCACCAGGATAGATCTCTGGCTGGATGAGATATGTTGGAGCAAGGCACAGGAGACTTGTCCTTCCCAGCTCCCAGGAAGGGCAGCAGGCCTGCATTTGGAACACTCCGTGTTTTCAGCTCTTGCTTCTGTCCTTCCCCGTTTTCCTTCCCCAAAAGAGGACTGAAACGTTTCATACTACTGAGAAATTGGAAAAGTTTCTCCATATGTTTTCTTAGGATTTCCCTTAGTTTTTCACTGATGGAACTAAATTTTATTTACAAACACTGGGTTTGGCTTGCTGGGGTTGTGGCAGGATTTCTTTTTCTGGGGATGGATCTATGTTAGAGAAAAATGAGAGTCCTCTTGATTTTTATTTTTTTTTCCCCCAGGAAGGAATAGAGAAATTGTTTCAACTGAAACATTGCCCTTAGCTCTAGTGGAAAAGGTAGTTCAACCTTCCTTGAGTATCCCTCAATGCTATGCCCTGTGGGGTCATATTCAGCCCCATGAATTACAGCCCAGTGTCCATTATAGTGGTGTGATATGCAAAGAGATGATGGACATGGCTTCCACTGGGTGTAGACGAGCAGCAGGTGCTAATGGAATATCCCACACCTTAATGTTGCCCATTCATTGCTGATTTACCAGGGGTCTTAATGATCGCGTGGTTAACATGGACCAAACATCATTAATTTTTGTAAATATATAGGAGAACCTTAGCAATGCTCAACATTAACCACAGGTGCATAGAAGAGCAATGTGTCAGGGCTTTTGCGACACATGTTCCTACAGGAACAGGAAACATGATGAGCACAGCCTAACAGGTCTCTTTGTCCACTTCCTCTAGGGTTTTTGGAGCAGCGTGCTCACATCTATCATTACTGCACCTGGTCCAGAGCTTGCAGCGGAGAGAGAAGAAAAGAGAGGAAATTTTAAATGACTAACATGTATTATAGATCTGGATGAAGAAGACTGGACATCAATTATGGGTGACTAACCTGTGGGACAGATCTCCTTAGTAGCTGCATATGACTTCCTGACTAAGACATTTTCCATGCCTTAACCTGGGCACTTATGTGAAGTATGTGGCAGCAGCAAGCAGTCATTTGTGAGGTTGTGGATGGCAAAGTTCTGTGTTGAATCCCTAAAGGTTTGGGTTCAACAGTAGAATTGGAGGTACATGTTCTTAGTCTCCCCTTCCCCTTTCTTGCTGTTAAATATCTGGTCCACCACTTTGAACTGAAGGCGTGTTGCAGTGTAGAATTTCTTTGCCTTAGTGAGATACAGTATTTTGTCTATCATTATTCCTTTTTGATGATATCACCTTTTGACGTTGACAGAAATAAGACAAAAAATAATCTACTGTCAAACCTGCACACAAGGTTTCATTAGATGCTGATTTGGTAACAGTGTTTACACACACCTAAATATAACTCTTTTCTTTTCTAGATTAGTCCTCCTCCACCCTTGACATAATGACACAGTAGGTGGGTAATAATTCTCTTCATCCCAGACATGGAAATTGTATGGCCATCATGGAGACAGAGGTAAGCAAGTCACATGCACGGTATGTAAGACAATGGGAGCGTTGTCTCTGAAACTCGACGTCTAAATGGGTACAACATCCATCCAGACAATGGGCCTCCTTCAGTTTCAGAATTGTGTCTCTAGATAAAGATGCATCTGTAAGTGAATTCAAATATTATTGTCCCCTGCCAGGTGTTAATGAACCTGAAATGCCAACTACTTTATCAGCTGGGGAGGTAACTTCTCCTCGTTGCAGATGGGGAATGGATAGATAACAATGGCAAGACTTGCCCAAAGCCACACAAAGTATCTACAGCAAACTTTGGACCAAAACTGCAAACTTGCAGGGCTAGGACCTGTTCCTGAACCACAAAAACATTCATCTCCTGAAGCCGAATCCCCTACTTTCTATCTTTAGTCAGCGAGGATCATGGGAAAGGTTCCCTGAAAATACCATTTTCATCTCCATCAGATTGATTTAAATAAATAATTAAAAACTCACCATTATGTTTCAATGATTTCTCTCTTGGGCTTGGGGTTTTCTTCCACTTAAATTTACATTTTAACAGTTCCTAAGATTTGGTCCCAAAATACAGAGACATAAAGATCAAAAAAAAAAAAAAATTTGTATCATTACTCTGAGGTAGAACAGAACTGTGATACCTGTCAGGAAAGTGTTCATCAGCTGATGTCTTGTTTATGGTATTAGTATTGTCCAACGTTGTAATGCATGCTCTCTCTGTTCACAGCACTGCATTTTAGACACAAATCTTCTACAGCTGTACCAGCTTTTTAAAAGGAAAACTAAAGGAAGATGTTCTTGGGTCCGAAGACACAGGAATTGGGGGACAAAAGAAAGACAGAAGACACATTATGCCATCGATGGTCAATTTTTATTGCTGCACATAGACATTGAAAGGCAAGAAGACATGCATTAAAAGACAAGATGAGAATTATAGAATGGAAGGGGAGACATCTTCCAACACCAACTTCTCATAGCACAGCCTCTGCAGAATATCTTCCCAAGATGCCCCATGGTATAATAATGGTCAACTGCAGTTACCAAGAAAAAGGTGCTGAGTTAGAAGTAGCAGAATTAGCATAGGAAGAAAAGGTCCAGGCTGGAAAAATTCAGAGAAATATTTTCCAAGTCAAAGAAAACGTGGGATAACCATGTTGGGAGAGGTCTTGGTACGTCGCAGGTGGGTCTGTAATCTGTATTTCATTCCATGGATGCTCATGAGCCTGTGGATATTGCAATGCACCAAAGTGTTGGGGGTGCTCGCAAGGCCCATTCAATTAAGGCAATTAGCACGGGTGAGAGCAGACAGTGCTGCATGGCTCCAGGCACACGGTCTCACACGTATCACACTTCTTAGCGCACACCTCCACGCACGCCGGCGGGCAGGGCTCCACACACTTGGTGCAGCACTGGCTGATGCAGGGCTCCACGCACTGGGTGGTGCAGTGGGTCGGGCACTGGGTGGCACAGGGCTTTATGCAGGCATCGATGCATGTGGGGGGACAGACCTCGATGCACTGCGTGCTGCAGGGCTCCACGCACTGGGTGGTACACTGGGTGCTGCAGGGCTCCACGCACTGGGTGGTACACTGGGTGCTGCAGGGCTCCACGCACTGGGTGGTGCAGCATGTGGTACACTCGGAGGCACAGGGAGCCTGGCAGACATCCACACACTTAGGGGCACAGACCTCCACGCACTGCGTGGAGCATGGCTTCACGCAGATGTTGCTGCAGGGCTCCGCGCACACCGTCTCGCAGGGCTCCACACACTGATTGCATTTCTTCACGCAGAAGGAAGGGAACGTGCAGGGCTGCTTGCACTGCTCGTAGTAAGACATTCTTCTGGGGTGCTGGCAAAGCTGGAGGCAAAGACAAGAGACAGACAAGATCAGGACATTTGTCTTTTCTCTGTAAGCCACAATTCCCAACCTAAGCCCTTAAAACATACATAGCAGTTAGCTGGTGGATTCAGAAGAGGCCTATTAGGAAAAGTTGCATGTGTGAATGATTTCTGCATTCAAATACATACAACTAGCACTACCAGATTATTCCTTTCTTGGGAACCTGCAAGCATCAGTGTTAGACAAACTACAACCATAAACCCTTAACAGTTGCACACAGTTTAACTTTGAAGAAGCCATAATGTTAAAATAGTCTATTTCCTTATTTCCTTATTTAAGTTGTCAGATGTTCCAGAGCCCATCCTCTGTCCATCAATTTTTCAGTTCCTCAAACACACAACAGAGCACATCCCCATTTGTGTAGACATTGAGCTGCTAATCCCAGAGGATAAATCCCAAAGACCACAAGTTCAGACGCTCTCCCTGCTGTATATCGTGGTTCATCATTGGAGTTGCATCAAAATTAATGGGCTTATCCCTTCATAAGGGAAGGGTTGGGCCAGAGGCTGCAGCTCCTATTTCTGATTCAATTCCTCATCCTGATTTCTCACAGATGCCTCCTGCAGTGCAGCCCTCAGGTGTCCTGCAGCTTCCTTCTTACTGACAGTGCTTCTTCCCATCCATCTCTTTTGAAGTCCCAGGTCTTACTCTGCAGCATCCAGTAATTTATATAATTTCCTGACTTAATGAGGTTTACATAAATTAATGAAGAGTGAATATGAAGGAGGATAAGAGACAGATAGTTTCCCAAGAGGTGACAGGACGTTTGCAAGCTACTTACAGAGGAACAAACTCTAAAAGAGTCCAACATTTCTTCCCCCCATCCCAAGACAAAATCCTGGAACAGGAACACTTGAAGCAAAGCTCTCCTGTGATAGCTAGTATATTCTTTTGACCAGAACAACCGAGTAACACAGTTATCATATTATTCCCTGATAAATCCAAGAAAGACTTACCAGTTCACCAACACAAGTGAGTGAGGGAGAAGTCAAATGAACTGATGTGGGCATCAAAATGCAAACCTTTTTATATGGCTTGCGTGGCGTCATCTCCGGAAACGAAGAAGCCCAGGGGTATGGACACCTGACCACTAACAACTTGAATAAGCTCCACCTATACATGCTTTACATATTTGTTTACAACATAATTTTTGATGGAAACCTTCTTCCAGGCAAGGCATGTGATTCTGAGCAAATTCTGTTTCCACCTAATACCCAAGTCTTGCAGTTCCCAATGGGAATGACACAGTAATCAAAAAATAATAATCAGATAGGTACAGCATTAATTGCTTTTCCAAAAAGATTTAGTATGCTTGGATATTTTAAACTCCTTATTTCCATAAATGTCTGAATGATACCTTAGTTGTATTTTCAATGAAGCAAGAACAGATGGCTATTATTAGTGAAGACAGGCAATTGATTTGATTCACTCTGAGAAATATTTTCTCCTAATTCTCATGCTAAGAGGGAGCTAATCCTACAGTGTGCCATCAATACTTCCACAGTATATTGAGGTTTCTGTTTCTCCAGGACCTTTTTAAACATTAAATACACCCAGCCCCTTCCTCTCCATACTGCTGCCCTATTAACAGCATTCGTGCTTGGCAATGCCAATGGGGACACAACTCCAGTCACCCTGAGGACCTCTTCAAGCCATTCAGGGCAAAACAGAGGGGCACACATTTTAAAGGCCTATTTTTCCATTGCTAGAGCAGTGTACATTTACTTCAGTTTAAGTGGAATTTAGGCCCAGAACTCCATGTTAGCTATTGAAGCATTTTCCTAGTTGTGATATGTCACTCAGCTTCACAGCACAGAAAATCTTTATTTCTCCAAGATATTCCAATCACAGAGGTGGAATGTGATCACTGGGCTACATTTGGGTGGCCAAATTCCCCAACTAGATCACTTACAAAAATGCTGAATGAGCAGAAAAAAACAGCAACAATCCATTCAGCATGAGCAGTGCATCCTGTTTATACTGGACATCAGGAGTTCTGCTGGAGAATGACAGGCATCGGCGCCGATTCCTTTCTAGTGTTTACATGGGAGAACTGGAGTTCCTGACCTAAACTCATGTGAGCAGATTTGCATTGCTCTTGGCATCTTCCTGGGAGCACCTCATGGTTTGTTCATTCTTTCCGCTCCTCTCTTCATTTGCAGCATAGACGTAGTGCATCATGTGCCTTTTTTCCCCCCCAGATTTGCACCAGCAGCTTTTGTAGATGACAGGAATAGGGACTTGTACAGTGGGTTTTGCTCATGTTGCATATCTGCCTCAGGGTGAGGAGGAAGAGCCATGACTGCAACAGATAGGCCCCAAAGATAATAAAACATACTGAGAGCAACCAGATGAGATTTATGTGTCTAGTATTTTGATGGATAAACATCTCCCCATCTCCTCCACCTAGCGCTAACCTTGCTGTGCAATACCAGCAATCGCCCTCCAGCTCCTCTAGGTCCCCTCACAGCAGCTACCACCATTGCTTATTCTGCTGGGGGGGGGGTTTCTTGGCCTGGTTTGTACCGTTCACACTTTCCTGGGGCTCCAGGCTCATTTCTGAAACCAATGGTGATGACTGGTTCTACGTCTCCCTTTCTATAGTGTGTTATTGTGAACCCTATTGTTATATTTGATTAGCAAGAAATTGTAAAAACTTCCAGGAGAAATAGATATTTTAGGAGATATAAATTGATCTGCATTTATAATATGTGGGAACACCAGAGGGATGGATTATTATTTTTAATTGACACTTATTTGTGGATCTCTATTATATTTATGAGCAATTTAGCTATTTGACTAGTCACATTAGGTTCAGTGAGTCAGGACTCCACAGTGACATCCGTTCACGGCCATCATCCTTTGGCAAAAGAACTGGAAAGAAATGATATTCCAAAGCTGCAGCTTCTGGGATCTACTTAATTAAATGGCAGACATTAAGCTCACTCGCAGAAGCAGAGGCTGGTGCAATGAGTAGCTATTTGATGAAAAGAGGACTGCAGAGAGCAACCTGAACAAGAGGCTCCTGGATCCCAGAAGGAGTCAGAGTGACACTTCTTCTACCCAGAGGTTTGGCTGGTGTTGCAGAAGAAGAGCCCCTTGGGCAAAGTACTTTGGTGTTCAGAAAAATGTTTATGAAGAAATCAGTAAAAAACAAAACAAAAAAAAAAAAAAAAGGCACAGTCAATACACTTGGTTCCCAATAATCGTTGTATTTCACCATCAAGAGCTAACAAAGATGGTGGCACAACCAGACTGGAGCTCTCTTCCTATACCTATAAAAATTTTGCCTGCAGATGTGAAACACACCATGGTCACAGAGACATGATTATTAACATAAATACACAACTTCAATATCTGTAGATGTCATAATTTTTGATGGAAACCTCCTAAACTGAAATTCTTCCCTGTGCAACTATTTCAGTATGCACTGCTTTGGGCTGTTAGCTGGATTTCTCCTAATATAGAATAACTATTTCAAAAACTCCTAAAGATGTCAGAAGTATGACACCTGTGGATTTCTTTGAATCCTTTGGTTTACCCAAAAACCTCCTAAGTAAGATTTGTTCCTCTGTTGCATCCAGCACCAGTTGGCATTGGGGATGTCATATGAGACCCTGTACTGGAAGAAGCTTTGTGTATGCGCAACATCCCGTATAGTACACTACCCACATTTGAGTGAACAAAGCATTTTCATGGAAACCAAAGATTCTTCCCCTATTCTCAACATGGCAATGCCTTCCCAGGACATTCCTGCACTTTGCTGCAATTAAATCTTAAAGTCCTTGGCGTCATTACACCTGACTTTCCCCTCTCATCATTCCCTACCACAACTGGGAACATTCACGGCACTGAGGGCAGCTTCCAGGGCGGGCCGGTCCCAGGTTGCCCGACCTTGCTCCAGCTTTGGAAATCCTCGCATAGCTGAGATGCCAGGAGTCTGAGTGCAGAATGCAATTAGCCTCACATGAAAACAAGTGGCTTGTCTAGTCCATGCCCTCCGGACTATTTGATCAAGTAATTAGATCATTACTTCTGGGGCTGAGAGGAACCCAAACACAACACTATCCACCTCTTTTCCTGTTTACTCAGGAAGGTGAGTGCTCCGTGAAGAATGACAAGTGAACATCTGAATGCAATTAAATCTGAAAAAGAGGAACTAGCTGTGGTTGAAAAAAAATAACTCATCCATTTTATCTTTTGCCTTCTGACTATTGCAGGTATTTGCTCTGATTTCCCAACACTTTGGAATGGGAATCTGGATTTCTTTAGGACTTGTATTTTACTGAACAAAGCAGTGTCCTGATCTCTGAGGAATACATGATAGAGCTCAAAGCATGTTGCCTGAGAGCAAAAACTGCAGGTCTGCTGTACTTGATCATGCTGAACTTCACTTTTCTCCCAAACATTTATGAGAGTTTCATAGATGTAGTGTAAATTTTCAGTGGTTCAGGAAAAGGGGTCTCTGTTCCTCTTCCTATGGCATAAACCTGTGATGCCCACCTAGCAATGACGTGTCTGCTCTCTGCTGCAAAGGCCCCATCCTTTTAAAACACTGAGTTTCCAAGTTCATATGTAGTATTAAAGATAATGCAAGATTCAGGCCATCAGAAGGATGCCTTAGAGAAAGATTTTAAGGAATAATCTTTTCTGAATGTTATTTTTTTCCATCTACAGTTTCTTATTTCCCAGAAGAGTGTTCCATTGGATTTGGGAGCAGGAGCAAAAGTAATCATTGCTTGCACAGAACATTTAAGTGAGTTTTAGAGAAGCCTTGGAGTCAAACCAGACCTCCACAGAGGGGTGATTAGGAAGCCTCAATTGCTTTGGTGTTTCTGTTGGGTAGCATTTGTGCTGAGGCAATGCCTTAGCCCTTGGCAAGGACCCTGCACCCACAACTGCTGCACAACCAGCAGGGAGAGCTGGGCTCCACCACGACCCACCGGGAGGGGAGGATGGAAACAGGAGAGCCACGAGGGTGGGGTGATTTGCGCGAGGCCGGATCTCCCCAGCCGCGTGCAATGCCACGTCTGCCAGGTATGAGTTATCACATCCCACTATTGGTCCAACTCCTCTACTAGAAAAAGCGAGACGGTGATAATTGCAGGTTAGTCACCAGCCTCGTGCCTCTGGGGCATCTTTAAAAACAAGGCAGTGGGTGCTTGCAGACGGAGATGTGCCCACGTTGCTGCTTCAGCAGCTGGGCCGGCTGCCCCACGCCTGCCTCCCCAACTCTCCTCCCTTCAGCAGCTGCTGCTGGCTCTGAGCCCACCCTGCACCATCTCCACTCAGGGAACCCACAGAGCACAACCGTGGCATGCAGAACAACACAACTTTGAGTCCTTGGGGATGTTGCTCATTCCTGGAGGAGAGCTCTGCCAGCAAATACTGTGCTAAGGAGGAAGCACTCAGATCCTTGTCAATAAATGTTCATGGAGGGCTACTAAAATTGTCCAAGATACCCTGCTAATACTGCTATCCTTTCTGCAGAATTCAGTGGTGAGAAAATCCATGTTGCTCTCCCCAGCTGATGAGACTTGCCCAATTGCCACCAGAGACAAGGAAGTGCAAGTCGATTGCAAAAGGCTGAGATAGGACCTCCTGCACACAGGTGGCAATGTCACAAGGCACAAGCAGTCTCCCAACCCTGCTTGTCTTCCCTTCATTAGTGGCTCGTTTACCCATTGCTAGTAAGGGAATGTTTTCTTTCTGCCTGTGGGACGCAAACACAGCAGGCCCTAAGCTCCTCCAGCTTCAGGAGCACTTCAGCTGCATTTTCAATGTCTTTCAGAACCATGGCAGAGCTGTGTTTCTTCGACACATACAACAAACACCCCCTTTCCCAGGCATCATATGGGGAACCCTTGTTATTTCCTTAGACCTTGCCATGTGTTCTAACATTAGCTGTCACTCTGCAGAGATCAGACATTTAGGAAGAAATTAAAAGGAGGAAGTGTGAGTCTGGGGGTGTGCAAAATGGAAGGAAAACTTGCAGACAGCTGTTGCCAAGATTAAATGTTTTTATTGCTTCATACAAGAAAAGGAGAAGATGGTGAGGAAGAACAAACAGGGAAATTCCTCCATCCACATCAGTGCAGAAAAGAATTACAGAATCCCTCTCCCAGGCAATAATCCTGGGGGCACAAAATCAAGTGGTTCTGTGTTACAAGGAAAGGCATTGTGCTTTAGATAAATACATTAGAAACGATGCAGAATGCAAGGAAAACCATGTGTGGGTCTACCCTTCCTAGGGGAGGAAGGGCAGAAGGGAAGCCGAAAGGTGAGGAAGACGTCGACGGGTTCAGGGGTCTGCAAACCATTTTCATTCCATAGCTGTTGGGGAAACCACAGAGCAGAGGAACCTCAGAGGGGTCACCTGGTGGCTCCCACTGCAGGAGCCCCCTGCACACAGCTGCTCAGGGAGCCCTCACTTACGCAAACAGATATCGGCACAGCTGATGGAGTACTGCTGGCCGCAGACACTGGCACACAGGGGGATGGGCTGCTTAAAGCAGGGTGCGCAGCAGGGATCCACACACGTGGTGGTGCATCTGGTCACATCCCCACAGCAGGGATCTACACATCTGGTGGTGCACTTGGTAACTTCCTCGCAGCAGGGATCCACACATGTGGTGGTGCACTTGGTCACTTCCTTGCAGCACGGATCCACACACGTGGTGGTGCACTTGGTCACTTCCTCACAGCAGGGATCTACACATCTGGTAGTGCATCTGGTCACACCTCCACAGCAGGGATCCACACACGTGGTGGTGCACTTGGTCACTTCCTTGCAGCACGGATCCACACACGTGGTGGTGCACTTGGTCACCTCCTCACAGCAGGGATCTACACATCTGGTGGTGCATCTGGTCACACCTCCACAGCAGGGATCCACACACCTGGTGGTGCACTTGGTATACCTGCCATAACATGGGTCCACGCATGCGGTGGTACACTTGGTCACAGGTCTGCAGCAGGGATCCACACACCTGGTGGTACACTTCGTCACTTCCTCACAGCAGGGATCCACACATCTGGTGGTACACTTTGTCACTTCCTTGCAGCATGGATCCACACATCTGGTGGTGCACTTAGTTACTTCCTCACAGCACGGATCCACACATCTAGTGGTACACTTGGTCACTTCCTTGCAGCATGGGTCCACACATCTGGTGGTGCATCTGGTCACACCTCCACAGCAGGGGTCCACACACCTGGTGGTGCACTTGGTATACCTGCCATAACATGGGTCCACACATGTGGTGGTACACTTGGTCACAGGTCTGCAGCAGGGATCCACACACCTGGTGGTACACTTCGTCACTTCCTCACAGCAGGGATCCACACATCTGGTGGTACACTTTGTCACTTCCTTGCAGCAGGGATCCACACATCTGGTGGTGCACTTGGTTACTTCCTCACAGCATGGATCCACACATCTAGTGGTACACTTGGTCACTTCCTTGCAGCATGGGTCCACACATCTGGTGGTGCATCTGGTCACACCTCCACAGCAGGGATCCACACACCTGGTGGTGCACTTGGTATACCTGCCATAACATGGGTCCACGCATGTGGTGGTACACTTGGTCACAGGTCTACAGCAGGGATCTACACACCTGGTGGTGCACTTGGTCACTTCCTCACAGCAGGGATCCACACACCTGGTGGTACACTTCGTCACTTCCTTGCAGCATGGATCCACACATCTGGTGGTGCACTTGGTCACTTCCTCGCAGCATGGATCCACACATCTAGTGATGCACTTGGTCACTTCCTTGCAGCATGGGTCCACACATCTGGTGGTGCACTTGGTTACTTCCTCACAGCACGGATCCACACATCTAGTGGTACATTTGGTCACTTCCTTGCAGCAGGGATCCACACATCTGGTGGTGCACTTGGTTACTTCCTCACAGCACGGATCCACACATCTAGTGGTACATTTGGTCACTTCCTTGCAGCACGGATCCACACATCTGGTGGTGCACTTGGTTACTTCCTCACAGCAGGGATCTACACACGTGGTGGTGCACTTGGTCACTTCCTTGCAGCACGGATCCACACATGTGGTGGTGCACTTCGTTATCTCCTCACAGCAGGGATCTACACATCTGGTGGTGCACTTGGTCACATCCTGACAGCAGGGATCTACACATGTGGTGGTGCACTTGGTCACATCCTGACAGCAGGGATCCACACATGTGGTGGTGCACTTGGTCACGTCCTGACAGCAGGGATCCACACACCTGGTAGTGCACCTGTTCTGGTCCTGGCAGCAGGGATCCACACACGTGGGGATTCCAAACCAGCACGGATCCAGGGCAATCTGTCTCCTGCCAAGATTAGACAGGTTTATGTACGTGGTGGTGCCCCGAGGAACCCTGGCATAGTAGCAGGGATCCGTGCAGGGGGGCAAGCGCTCGATGTTACAGACGGTACTGGCAGGACCAACGCTTCTATTCACGGGCAAGTTCCTCAAGAAGACGATGTGAGGAGGGAGGCAGGGCTGTCTGCGCTGGCAGTCATTTTGGCAAAGCATCTTTGAGGGAGGGAGAATGTCTGAAAGAAGGAGAGGAATACACTGTGTGGAAAACAGAGGCATTCAGCTTTCCCAAGGCTATTTCACAGACTGAGTTAATCCGCACTTTTTCCGGTGGAACTCTGAGCCACATACTGGGGAAACAAACTGAAACCCAAGCAGGGCACTAACTCCACATGAAAGCATTTCAGGTTGTAGCCACCAGCTGTACGTATGCTGCAAACAACTTCTCAAAAGAGGAGCAAGAAGCGGTGTCACTCAGTCTTTGGTAGATTACATGACGGGGTCTGATGGTGCGACAGCCTCCACCTTCCCAGGGCTCCCCTCAGTTTGGGATTACCTCTCTGCCACTACCTCTTGGTATCCGCCCAAGAGGGATACTTCCAGCCTCTGAAGGCTCCCTGTCCACACACAGGCTGGAAGCCGAACGGCGAGGCCCCGTGCTGGGAGCCTCCCCCCGGGACAGGGCCTGGCCTTCATGGGCCGCGGCTTCTCCGGCTCTCCCACAGAGCTCCTCACAGATCTCCCCACCCAGACACCCTTCCAGGCGCCGCTTACCCCTGCAGCCTGCCAGGCTCCACTTCTTATCTTCCCTCCCACTTTTTTGCCTTTGAAGTCCTTGCCTTGCCTTTTGATCTCTCTCAAACCCAACAATTTCCTGGTTAAAACCGGGCAACAGTGTCACTGGGGAAGGAGAGAGGCTGGGCCACTCTCACCTACCCTGAGACGCACCTCGATGGAAAGCACACAGCAATTGCAAAACATAAAGCAAATAGAGGTTGGAGGAAGACAGAATGACCAGTCACCCTTAACTTAGCTGCTTGATAAGTACCACATACAAATCTCGCTAAGCAGAAGTACTTGTAAGTCTTCTAGCTTGCTTCTGCAGATAATATTTAAAATTAAATAACCCCAGCCTTTACATTACTTCCCAGTCAGCCAAGAGAGACTTACCCAATTCACCACCGGGAACTAGCATACGAAACCAAAATGGTTTGAGAAACCCCACAATATGAACCCTTTTATACGATTTCAGTGTCCGTGTCCCCGGAAGTGAGACACCTCAGGGGTATGGAAATAAAATTTGTAATAATCCAGACTTGCTCCACCTCCAATCCTTAAATTACCTGCTTACATTATAATTTTTAATGAAACCTCTCCATTGAGGTGGTACATGCAACCTATGACATCTGCCTGCAAGCCTGAATTCCTCATCTACGTATTTCGTATGGGGGGTGGGGAGCAATGAACAGATGATACAGCATGGAAACAATCCCCTTGGGATTAAATTGATCTTTCAATAAAAATTAATTTAGTACATTTTCTTGCACCTTCTGCTGTGACACTCCGACCTGTATGTGGGATAGGACTCGGAACAACTTCTTTCTGCTCTAGTGTGTCAGTTTCCATGCTCTTCCTCGTATACACTATCCGTCCCAACAAAAAATATATTATTTTTTACAAAAATTATGTATTCCAGGTAACCTGGCCAGTATTTCCTTTGTTGCCACATGCAAGCATTCTCTCCCAACCTGTCTCAGGGTGCCTCTGAGAAGAGCCTGTCTTCAACATTAATACCCTATGGATAGCTGCAGGGAGCACAAGGATCTCCCCTAAGCCTCTTCCTCCCCAGGCTGAGCAGGTCCTTTGGCCTGCTCCCCACCCACCACCTGCTCCAGCCCCTGGACACCTTGGGGGTCCCTGCTGGACTTGCTCCAGTTTGTTGAAGGCTTTCTTGCACTGTGGGCCCCAAACTGGAGCACAGACATGTCTCAGGAGGGGAGCACTCAGACCCTGCACCTAAGCGTGAGCTCCAAAAAGAGCAGCAGAGCAATGGGAGGATCCATATTTTCTGGGTGGCTCCATAACATCAGTGCTCCTCAATCAAACTCAGTATTCTAGCAAAAAAAAAAAAAAAAAAAAAATATATATATATATATATATATATATATGCATATATATATATATATGCATATATATATACACATATATATGTAGTCCCAAAGCTGGGGAAAAGACAAGGAAACCTTGAAGAAAACAGGGAGGCCTGTAGCTTGTGTAGTGTATAGTCTTTTTGTAGCTTGTGTAGTCTTTTAGCCGAGAAAATAAGGAAAGAATTAAATTAATTATTTAATTAAAAGACCTTTGTGTGGATTCTGATTCTGTGGGCACTGCACACCGGCCATGAACCTACAGACAACATACATACATATATATATATATATATCCAGTATTCCAACATAAATTTGTTATGATTTTGGCAGCAAGGCAGCTAGGGAAGACTTCACTGTGCTAAGACCTTTAATCACTGTGGTAGGGCCCCTGTTTGATTTGTTGTGCTCACAATGTGGGCTAAAATGAGACCAAGATGCACCTTTCACAAGATAGCAAACAGTGTGTAACTGCAGCAGCATGGAACTGCATGGTCCTGCCTGCCACAATTGTGGTCAAGTAACAAAGTTCTCATTTGAAATCCCCTCACTATAAGAGAGAAGGGAGATCCAATGAGTTCTTTGCATCTGAGGCATCAAAGAGGCTGAGACTTCCTTCTCTGCTTGCTCCGAACTAGCCCTAAGTCACTCGGTGACACAAACATCGAACCAGTATTACCTGCGTGCAGAGACAAGCTCATACATCATCCAGAGACAAATGTGCATGCTTGTGTCTGCACTCTGACCTCCCTCTAAGTGTGTGGTATACATGCTGCTGAGCGTGGTGATGCCCCACATAGTGGCTTTTGGTTATTTGAATAGAAAGAAATAAATTCAGGATGCGTGACCACTTGGGTTGCCAATGTTCTTCCGACCACAGCAATTTGAGTAAATCCTTGGCGTAATTCAGCTGCCTTTGGTAAACCAGCGGGCTGAAGGGGAAAGCGTGGTGGTCAATCCTCTTGTCAGCCCTCTGCTCTTCAGGGGTGCAACTGTGTAGGGATAAAGGCAAAAACCTGGTGAAGGAATATTGTTTTGTTACCTGAGTCAGAGTTCTAGGAGAAAATGCAAAACATCACGAGACCGGCGATGATATAAGAGTTTCCAGAAGCACAGCAGGACCCTACAACTAGTAGTGCCACATCCAAACAGGACAGGGGCAGTGACAGAAGCAGGTCAGATGTGGCTAAAAGTAAAGGAATCTCCCACATCCCACATCCCACCCAGTCTCTAATGGCCCTCAATGATGTGTTGGGCTGGAGGATGTTTTACCGTCACAGAAAAACTGCCCATGACTGGCTGACTATTTGACAGCAAGCCCTGAATCCATTCATTTCCCAAATTCTTCTCTGACGTCAGCCCTGCTGGAAGGACACGTGAATTTGCAAGCTATCTGGGCTCACTCGAGGTTATGCGGCAGCCACGGAAATAGATGGTTTCCATTAAAAATAATTAGGCAGGGCAGAGGCGGAGCAGGTCCATGTTAGCAAAGGGTTGCTTGTCTGTGTGCCTGAGGCACCTCATCTCCGGAGGCCAGGCTCTTGAATATACAAGGCAGATCCCAGGTTAAAGTTGCTGGGTTTGCTTGCTGGCTTTATTTGCTGATACTGAGCAGGGTAAGTATCTTCAAGATTTACGGATCTAAGCCTACTACTGGCGTGAAACTTCTGCTGAGATAGATTACTGCTACCCACTGTGTAAGGAAAATTGTTTATTAACTCTCACATCTCATTGGTGATAAGAGTTTGAAAGAGTAATAATCTTCTCCCTTCATGCTTGCTTTGCTGTAACTCCCATGGATGCTCTGCAAAATGATTTCTGGCGTCCCAGCACTGGATTTAGAGGACTAACACACCATCCTGCTCACCAAGGAGACGAAACTGCTGTGCATGTGGCTGTCATCTAAGCGGTGAAGTGACTACAGCATCGGTACGGCAGCGGCCAAGGTAAGAGCACCTGGCCCCACAGTAGGCAGCACGTCCTGGCTTTTTCCTGTTGAGCCTGTTGCTGCCTTTAGCAATGGCAAAGATAGGATGGTGACAGCTGCTCCTCTTGCAGCAGCTGCAAGATGGGTGTTCTGCAAGGGCAAATAGGGCAATTAGAAAATACCTGCAAAAGAGAGGAGAATACCTTGAAGTTTACAGCTCTGCTGAAAATGTTAATGAAATCCATCGCTATCTGTGCAAGGACATACTGCTAGGGTGGAATTGTTTGGCTGAAAGCCAATTTTAAATAGAAAAGTTGAGTTTGGGTGTTGATAAAGAAAAACAGCATGACCAAAGTTCTCTTTGTAAGGAATGGTTGTAGAATTTGAAATAACAAACAGCCAGCTTTCTCTCTATTCCTTATGTCATGCTCAATTGTGGCATGAGCAGCAAGTACCTTGCTGAAGAATTCACCAACCAAGAAAGCAAACAGTCTGAAGTTTTGTGTTACTGGACACCAGATTGATCTGTTTTCTTTCAGGCTTGCCCACAGTGGTGAAAGATGTCTCACCCTCCTGCCTGCATGGGGGTGGGTGCCGCAGTGGACCAAGACACCTGCCCCAAACAGGATGTGCATCCCTGTCCGGAGCAGACTTCTGAGGTGGATCCCTGCCAATGCCAGGGTGCAGCCCCGTGCCTGGATGTGTGCCTTCAGCTGAGTCCTGCCTGTGCACCTCCAGCTGTCCCTGTGCCTGGGGACGCCTGCTGCCCTGAGCTGACACCTGCCTGCAACTCTTGCACATCTCCGTGTGTCACCACCTGCGTGTGTCCAGCGGTTGTCCCCTGTGACCTCCAACAAAGCCAGGGAGGGACCAGCTTCCCAGTGAAGCCCACAACCTTGCCAATAGAACCCTGCAGTCCTGAGATTGTGGGGACATGTGGGGAGACTTTCCCTCACCATCACCCCGTGTCACCGATGGAACCCTGCACCATCAAAGTGCCTGAGACCTGCATGGAGACCTTCCCCAGCAGTTGCACGGCCTTGTCGGTGGAGCCCTGCTGTGCTCAGGCTGTGATCAGCGGTGATCCTTGCCCCGATCAGTGCCTGGTTACACACGTGGATCCCTGTACGCCTCTAACCGTGGTTTGTGCAGAGCCTTGTGTGCCCCAGAGCACTGCGGGACCCTGCGCACCCCAGAGCACCGGGGAGCCCGCAGCCACCGACTCCACCAAGTGCACAAGCAAAGGTGCTGGAGCCTGCCCGTCCCCACGAGCACCTTTCCGCCTCAACACCCGCACCGCAGCCATCGTGGAGCGGTGCCTGTCCCGGTGTCAGAACTGGCTGCGAGGCAAGAACTGAGCGGCAGCAGCAGGCACACCAGGCAGGAAAGGATCCACTGCATCAATGAGACCTCTGCTGGTGAGTCTCTCAGTTTCTTGTGTATCAACAGGAGAGAAAATTGCTTCACGTTAAATAAAAAATACTTTTCAATCATCTGATAATTACAGCCCTTATTTTTATTGCCTAATATTAACTGCAATAATAATGGCAAAAGTGCAATGCACATATTAATTGCATTCACAGAGACCCGTTTCATCATCTTCAACTTTTTTACTTCCCACATATAAATAACTACTTTCACAATCTGCCTTAAATTCAGTTAGGATTTTGCCTTTGGGTTTTCTATCTTCTTTTTTAATGGTCTCTTAGATTGAAATTGTTATGAGAATATTGAGAAAAGTAGCTCAAAGGCATGATTTTAACATAGCTCGAGAAAGGTCTTTTAAGGAGATATAAAATGACAGAAGGTATTTCAGGTGAAGAGCAAATGCTGAATAGGAAGAACTTGCAGAAAACACCAGGCGAAGAATAATGCTGAGAAATGCAAGTTCCGTTGCACAACGTCCAGTTAAGACTGAGTAAAATGCTGCGTAATTAAAAGTTCCCCCATAAGTAATATTCCCCAGAAACTGAGCTATATATCTAAATACTAGCAGCAGCCTGAAACAGTAGATGGATAAAGCCTTAAAAAATGAGTAATAGAAAGGCCAGGGGGAGAAGGATCTGCCAGTCATTCTGCAGCTGTCCGCCGTGCAGATGGGGTACCACAGTCTGATGTCTCTTGCAGCCCCCTTCTGCTTGGCGCTGGCACCCTGGGCTCTCCATGCTCCCAGGGGCACTCGCTTGCGGGCTTCTGTTTGCTGGCACGGCTGCTTGCTGCAATCAAGCCCACTCCCGGCTCAGGGCAGCCTGGAAACATGATGGGAACCAGCTCAGGCATCCAAAACAGCTGCTCGATGAAAGCTGGTTTTATTGGATTATGGCTGGGTCTTTAATGTCTTCTGTTAGGAAGGATTTTTCTGTCTCCATATGCACATCAAATAAAACATCCCTACGTGTTAGTGTGCTGCGTGCGTTTGCAAAGAGATTAAATGAGTTCCTTATATTGTAGCAATAATTGCAGCTTACTGGATTGAGGGAATAAATTTTCATGAATCTGAAAAGTTTGTCAGCTATTTCCTCACCCACCCCATCTCCCTCCCAGTAAATAAATCAACAGATTTCATTCTCAAGACACCGTGCCAGATTATCGTGCCTGGAACTATATGTATTACCCATTATGTTGTAATACAATTCTTTTACGAGTTAGATTAGATCTGCAGTATCAGACTTTGGAAGCAATTATAAATCAAACATTAGTGAAGATAGCCTATAGTAATGTAAAAATAACTAGGATGAACCAGAGGAATACTGTTTACTGTAGTCCCAAATGTGCACTTGCAAAGTCAGATAAGCTCAGCTCATTGTTACAAGATAGATATTCCTTTGACACGGTATTACTAAGCTGTCCTTTACAAATTGTTGTGCTCTCCAACATGATCTCAATTACCAAAATAACTTCTCATTACACACTCTCATCGTCCTGGTTGGCACTTCTTGTCACAACCCCAGCATTTATGGCTATGCCAACAGAGCCTGCG
Source organism: Aythya fuligula (assembly GCF_009819795.1). NCBI lineage: Eukaryota > Metazoa > Chordata > Aves > Anseriformes > Anatidae > Aythya > Aythya fuligula. The sequence continues at coordinate 1,324,542 of NC_045586.1, forward strand.
TTGTGCCGGCGGGTTTGACATGCAAATACCCATCCTCTGATGCTCAGAGCTTGCTGGCATCATTCTGGGTGCTTCTGAGCACAAAACAATGACAACAAAACAAAATCTGGAGGCAGAGCCTTTGCCTTCAGGAAGCTGGAGGTGTTCATCAAGACAAGCAAAGATTTCTTTAGCTCTTCAATGGGTGAGACCACCCAGGGCCACAGGTATCGATGGTTTGTCATGAAAACTAAGCCTGAAAAAAAAAACATCTCTTTTTTTGCTGTGCATGACAGTTGTAACTTCAGTGAATATTTATTCATTCAAACAATCTGTGGCAGAGGGAGTCTTTGAGCCTGGGCTGCAGTGCTGATGGCAAAGCAAGAAATCAAGAAGAGGACCAGACCCAGCTAGATCCTTTCACTAGTCCATGTTTTCTGGGGATGTGCTGCGTTTGCATCTCAGCACTCATGAACAGCCCTTTCATTGCCTTTCCCAGCTCTCTGTTCCTTTAGCAGTTCTCATGTTCCCCTCGCCATGATCTCCTCCCCTCACTCGTCTGTCATTATTCTGCCTCGTGACAGCTCATCATCATCAGGGTGGAGTGTAATTGGGACAGCTGGAAAAGAGGCATTAGGTGTGATTGTGGCATTCCGAACATATCAGCTAGTCATTTATCACTTCCCTGCAGAGAGGAAGGAAAAGACAAAATGCCAGCCAGCCTGGCTTTGGCCGAACTTTGTTTGCAAACCCCAGGCAAAGGACTCATTTCTCAGGCACAGCCAGTGCCGCTGAGAGCTGGCATACAGACCTCTCAGCTGCTCTCATTTTCACAGGGTGGGAGCTCAGCACTCTCGGGACATCTCTTAAATCCCATTTCCCAAAGCATCCAACAGACAAAGAAACCTGGCACCAAAGCCAGCACCCATAGCTGCCCTAAGAAACCTCTGGGGGATGCACAGCTGTCAGGGAGCACAAGCCACTTGGTGGCAAGCTCCAACATCCTTCTCTTGGCCTTTCAGAGGGCAAATGTTGTTAATTCCCCAAATCAGCTTCAGCCTGTGGGAACAGCAAGCATGAGCTGGGCTGCTACAAGTCTTCCCTGCCCACGATTCTCAAGCCAGAGGCAGGAGCATCGCTGTAATGCCAGCTCTGCTGTCCCCAAGGCTGGTACTGCGTATCCCATGGAGCCAGGTGAGTCATTTGAGGAAGCCAATCCTTCAGAGCCCGTCAGCTGCTGCACGTCTGCACCTGAGTGGTGCCAGCCTGGAGTCCTCATTCCCCTGGCCTGAGTCACCAGCTCCAGAGGGGCTTCCAGGCACAGGGAGACCAGGAAGCACAGCTACAAGGAGCACCTCCCACCCGCTGCTGAAAGCAGAGAGCTCAGCACCCCGTTGGCATTCTTGGGAACCTCTTCACAGCACACCGAAGCTGCACAAAGTAAAACATTTAACACAGATAGCATTCAGCCACCATCAGATTGGATCTGGATTCACTTTTTTTTTTTTTTTTTATATATATATATCCCATTTTTCCCCTCTGGTTTTCAGGCTTCAGCTCAGCATCTCGGTGGATTCAGGGCCAGGTGGCTTTTGCCCATAGGCTGTGACTGGCTCCATTGCCATACAGCACAGCTCTGAACTTCAGCAGAAACGTACATCATGGGGAGAAGTTCCTGAGACTGGCTGGGAGCCTGCCAGTACCCAGTTTCTTCCTTTGTGTTTGCCTTCGCAGCATAAACAAACAGAAACACGGCTCTGGAACAAGGCAGCCCACAGGCAGAACTGGTAGAGCCTGGTTTCCACCGTCTCTCGTGTGTCCAACAGCCCAACAAAGGGAGAACTGGCTGGTCCTTTCTACTGTGGCAGCATTAACCAAAGCCATACTGCCTTTTTTCTTTTTCTTTTTTTTTTTTTTTTTTTTTTTCTGTGAAACTGGTAGAAATTTAGCATTTGTTTGAACCACACCACTGTGCCAAATTTGCTTGCAAATAATAGGTTAGGGTATAAGAACTGGGAGCATAGAAGTTGTCCTTCTTGGGAAAGTCAGGCTAAAGGAAGATCAATCCCAATGCTTAAAAGAAAGCAGCTGATTTCCCTGTCTATACATCTCCTGGGAAAATACGAGTGGAGTGGGCAGGGCAGTCAGGGATTGCAGTGCTGAAAGTGGCATGGGTAATGTAGCCAGAACAAAGGGCACCAGCCTGGCTTTACCCCCAGTGCCCAGTGCCCCCCTATCCCTCCTGATTTGTGCAGGCAGCTGCCTGCCCCACTCCTGCCACCGCACATGGGTCCCTGCCGGGTGAGTGCTGTTGTGCCCCAAAGCACCCGCTCCAGTGCTCGGCTGCCAGCCCAGCGCAATGCCTTGATCCTCCCTGGCGCACCTCATCCAGCCAGCTCCTCCACCCCACCAGCCTGCCCTTGGTGGGGTTTCCATCAGGTCGAGTTTCCCAACACGTCCTCGCTGCCCCCTCCCACCTCCTGCTGCAGACACGCTCCCATCCCTGCAGCACGGCCGCCTCCCAGCCCTTCCCCATCGCTTCCTCCCCACCTGCCCTGGATGCTCCCGCAGTCGCTCCTTGGAGCTGCTGTTTGGGGCAGCAGAAAGCATCTTTCCACCCCAGCTAAAGAAAATCCATTCCCTGAAATCGCACCTTCCATCTAAAACTAGCTAGCAAAAAGAAGTAAAACTCTCCCACTGAAGTGCCGGGCAGTGAGGAAGGTAACGGCGAAAGGCACCGAAATCATCCCCACCACCAAGGGGAGCAGCCTGAAGGAGCCCAGCAGTGACTCACTTCCACCGCGGCCACAGGAGGTGACTCAGGTCTGACCCTCAGCCTTCGCAGACAGAGCCACGAGGGACCACAAGGGAGCCGCTGCCCCATCCCACCTGCCCTGCAGATGGCGTGAGGACAGCTTGGGGACAGGTGGGGACAAGCTGCTGCCGCCTCCATCCCTAGCCCAGCAGAAGCTCCGAGCTCAGCCGTGTGCAGCAGGGGAAGAAGAGCACAGAGGAGAGAGTTCCAGCCTTCTGTGCACTGCCACAAAAAGCTGGTTAATGCTTAGAAGAGGATTTTCCAAAAATCCCCAGAGCTGGATGTGTCCAAGCAAGGTCTGGGGGTGGGCAGCAGGGAGGGCTGGGGTCCTGGCTGCCCACCCAAGCACACACAGTTGTGGTCGTGTGTGCACACATTGCTGCACCTGCATCCTTCTGCAGGCAGAGAAAGGCAGGTGTCTGCAGAGGGAGGGGAGATTAGCCCACATTTTCTGCTATGAAGAATTATCTCATCTCACCTCTGCTTCCCTCTTAGCTTTAATCTTGATCTCTAATTACTAAAGGTTTGCTTAACATGAAATAAAGAAATTCATGTGCTCTCCATATAACATCATGCACAGCAGTGCACCTATCATCATTTACTTAAACAGCTCTGGGTATGGAAGAGGAAAGAAACTCAGGAGTCCCTTTGCCCCTTCAGAAAATAATTTACTTGCAGATGACTTCTATATTTTGCATTAAAACAGCCATCTGGATAAGCCATGAGCAAATGAAGCACAGAAAAATCCTGCTGTCACAAGAAGGATCAAGGGGAATAAAATAATCGGAAATACCTGTGCCCCTTTGTGAGATCTGGGGTAGAAATGCAAAAGAACGTTTTAATTAACTTCGCCGTAACTACGGTTAACATATGTATTGAAACTGCCTCGAAACAAAGTATCCTCGAAAGCTTTGTTTCAGCCAAGAGATTAATTCCTAATTTTAATTGTGGGATTATTCAAATGCAGAAGGTCTTTTAGATATTAAAGGCACTGCTAGCTGGCTTTCAGTGCATTACCACAGGGAGCCTTGGAATCCAATTATCTCTGAAGAAATGTTAAATATGCTCATTAACATGTAAGAAAGTAGAAATGTGTATTAGAGAAAAGCTGATGTATTACACTCCTTAATGTCACAATGAATTAGCAGTAAAGAAGGCAGCAACAGAAATAACTTACTGAAATGCCTAGGCAGCATAGGAAAATAAAGCTTTTTATTGCAATTAGCTTAATTCCTGATAATGACATAGATGTAGTGATAAAGCTCTCTGCATAATGGGCTCCAGCTCTGGGAAAGTTTGGGAATTGCGCTTTGTGTGTGCAACGAGGCAAGAAAAGGGAACCTCAGCATCAACTGCTCTCAGCAGATGAAAGAAAAAAAGGGGGAAAAAACAGGCAGAAAGGACAATAACTGCAGACAAGCCTCTGGCTCCTGTTGCTGCATACAGTGAAGACACTACAGCAGGCTTTTGCTTTTTCTTCTAACGTCCCAAAGCAAACCCCAACTCTTTCAAGCCCCCCAAATGTGCATTTAAACAATTTATCAGGTTAAACCTTCAGTGTAACACTTTCCCTCCTTCCTCAGTGCTAACCTACACCTCTGCTCTTCCCTGCTGAGCAGGAACAACCCCCCTGAGTCATGCAGGAACAAACAATAATTTCCTGCCCCTTTTTGTTGAGAAACCTGACCGCTGTGACCGAACCCGCACCCCCAGGCACCCCCAGTCCCGACACCAGCTCAACACTGGTCCCTGCTGTTACCGCCCGACGCCTGCTCCTTGCAACCCCAGAGCTAACAGCACTAAGAGCTGCTAAATTATTTAAAGCCTCTTGTGCAACCGTACACACTTAGATTTTCCACACCTTTCTTCTTTCCTGGCCACCTGACAAGAATCACGCTCCAAATGGCCACGCCAAGGTCACAGCATCACCCCCAGCCCCCTGTGGCCATGCAGATCCCCAGCCCGAAGAACCCACAGCAGGAAGAAAGGCAAACTGGATGGATGAGGAAAAACAGTGTCCAAACTCTTTAAAGCAAGCAACCAGAGGATTTTACTAACAGACCAAGTTTGAACGCACACTGCCTAGCCAGAGGAGCTGGTTTGCCCAGTGCCCCAGCACATTTTCTCCCGGTGAGCTCAGGAGACAGAGCTCCTTTGGCAAACACTCCTCCAAAATCTGTGATTATCACTGCAGCTCAGTTGCCAAGCAAACAGGGCTGCAGCCTCGCTCACTCCCCCGCCACGCCTTGCCCCGTCCCTCCGCGCCTCCCTGGTAAACCAGCCTCGGGAAGCCAGCCCAGATTAACGTGCATTTTGGCTGCTTCAAACGCAAGCTCCCAAAATATTTGCTGTTCTCATGAGCACAGGTGGCATCACAGGGGAAGGAACGATCACTCATGTAAAAGCAAGATCCTGCCCTGACATCAGAGCTGTGGTGCAAATGCCTTCCCAGCACTGGCCTCTCACACACGGGGCACAGCTTTGGAGCCTGCCAGCCTCTTTTGATATTGGGGGAAAAACACGGAAACTGCAGCTCGTGCTTTACCTCAGCCAAATTGCACAAAAAGTTTAGGCTCTGCAGACTGGCAGAGCAATTTTCATGGCAAAGAGCAGCCGAAACACTGCTCCTGTGCTGCAGCAAGAGCAGTTGCGAAGCTCAGCTCCTTTCCAGCCACCAACCTCACCCCAGCCCTGTTTGAACCCCCCAGGATTATTAGAAACCAGGTGCAAGCTTGTGCAAAGCCTCCCCACACCTCTCACCGCAGCACCGCTGAGTTCCAGGGGATTTTGTTAACCAGAAGGACCTGCCCTCTGGGTTCCTCCTCATTTAGCTCCAGCTCTCCTGCAAGCTGTGCTTTCCTCCTGTTATGCTGTTCTCACTTCATTCTTTCAACTTCTTCACGTCCCATCTGACCCCCTGACCTTTTCTGCCTTATAAAGCACGTATGAGGTCCCGCACAACATAAACCTCTTATTGTCTACGGTTGTCTATGAGGGAGAAAACGCCCTGCCCAGGGTCTGGGTGATTTGGCCAGAAATAACTTCTGCAAGAACACCCTGAGCAATTCTGCCTCTCCAAGGCGCCTCCAGTAATTGCCCCCCACCCTCCCTGCAGCTTGATGGGATTAGCAGCCAACATGCCCCGCCAGAGGAGAAGTGGTGTGCTCCCGCGCACATACAACAGACAGGTCAATAGATTAATAGAGAGTAATAAAAGCAGAATTATTGCTTCCAAGATTCAAATTCCCTTCCTTCATTCAGGTTCAAGCTGGCTCTGTTCAGAGCTGAAGCTTGAGCATGGGAGAAAAAACAGAAACCATCAGAAGAGGCTCCCAAAGGCCCCGAGCCTGCAGCTGGCAACACCTCAGGAACTGGGGGCAGCCAGTGTCCCTGCACAAGAGATGGAAGTGGGGATGGATCAGAAAATTCCTAGTTTAAGGAAAGGGCACAGCTTCAGACAGAGCTTGCTGGAGTAACAGGAACCAAGGGACAGGACAGACATGAAGTCACCCAGCTCTGCAGCACCCCTATTGCAGTAGGGGGGCTCCTTGGCTCCCCAGTTTATCCCCTCCCAGTGCCCCTGCACACCTGCCAGTATTTCACCCAAATACATTGGTTCCCATTAACCCTCCCTGTGCCAGGCATGAAGCAAGCAGGAGCATTCTCCTGAAAGTCCTTTTCCTTACACAAAATTGGCTGTATTTTATTGTCTGTGTCTGAAGCACCTTGCACATTACAAGCCACGTGCATTTCCAGCACTATTTTTTTTCAGACTCTCTTACTGCGAAGAAAAGGACTTTTAAAAGCAGACAGCTAAAGCGAGGACACTTAAGAGTCTTGCACAAAACTGCCTAGGAAATAACTTTCATATCACACTGCAGCTGTAGCAGCAGGGGGGATATGGCGGTGCAAGGACGTACAAAGGAGGAGCAGAAGCCCCTTCCTTGCACCGTGCCTCAGTTTCCCTGCCTGGTACCGCAGTGACTGCAAACCCTGGCCACGCCGTGTCACCCCTCTGTCCCCCCCCAAGTGCCACTTGGTGGCACTGTTGGAAAAGGTTTCTTCACTGGGTGCCTGCCTCCCTGTCGGGTTCCAGAAGTGGGAGTTTCTGGCAGGAATCACGTTAATCTTGGCATCACTATATCCTTATTTTTTCTACCTTTGTTTTATTTTCTCTTTATCCACCATGCAAGCGCCTCCAGGCAGCCTCCTCCCCGGTGTCAGTCACTCAGATTACTTGCTCACCAAACACATTCGCCAAAGACAAGAGTCCCGGGCGTTGCTTGGGCATCACCTTAAACTAAATCCTGCAGCACTAAAAATAGCCTTTTCTACTTAATTCCTCTAAAATGCGTCTGCAGGTGGGGCGAGCTTAGGAAGGATCATGTCTTAACTCCAGAGAACAGCATCAGAGCCGAAGTTAATGAGAAAGAGACAAATGAAGACAGGGGGATGACAGTGTAATTGGGCGCGAGATGCGGCACCCTGTTGATGGGGTGTCTCCTCTGCGAGGTGCGGGCCGTGACTTTCGACTGTATATAAGGCTGCTGAGAGCGGGGCCGCTCCAGATCGCGCTCCCGAGGCCAGCGCTTCTGCTCCTGCCCAGGTAAGCCTGGACAGACGCTGCTGGACTTTGCCACCACGCTCAAGCAAGAGCTTCTTCCTGGAGCTGAGCTCTTCAAGAGATAAAATATGGAAAGGGGTTGGGAGTTACGCTGTTCTCTGGTTCATTAGAGACGCCCTGCATTCACGGTTCTGCTCCAGAGAAAGCCAAGTGGGATTTATTTTTTTTTCTTCTCTCTCTGCACCCCCAGCAGCTTGGCTCCTGCTGTCCCTCATCTCTGACCACTGCTTGCCCATCCTCGCACCCAACCATCTCCACGGCAAGCTTCATTTTTTTCAGGGATTTGCTTCCCTGCAAGTCCCTTCTTGCTCTCTCCTTTCCCTCTGTTCTTATTCTGTTTCATTTTATCTGTGTCCTTCTGGCTCATCCTCCTCTCTGCCTGTCCAGCTGCATTGTTCAGGTGTAATTTACCTGAAAACCAAGCAAACAGACAAAAGCCCCTTTTTGCCTGTGTTTCTCTTGCAGGCTGCCTCAACTTTGTGGGGAGATGGCCCAGCTCCAGGAAAACATCAATGGCATCATCGCTGTTTTCTACAACTATGCCAGAAGGGACGGTGACTGCAGCGCCCTGAGCAAGGGAGAGCTGAGGCAGCTCATCGAGCAGGAGTTTGCAGACGTGATAGTGGTGAGGATCCAGCAAGGCGAGCCATGGGGAGGGGACATGGGGGTTGGTTCTGCCCCAAGACTGCTCAAGTAATCCCACAGAGATGGTGCAAAGGGCTCACGGGCTTTGCTGATGCTGTTTGTCTCCTTGCAGAACCCCCGTGACCCCAACACTGTTGAGAAGGTGCTGCGCTTCTTGGATGAAGACAGCAATGGCAAGGTTGAGTTCAGTGAGTTTCTCAGCCTGATTTTCCGAGTGGCCAAGGCTTGCTACAGGCAGCTCCAGCAGTGTCAGGCACCAGAAGATGGACAGGAGACAACGGTGCAAGAGGAGGCAGGTGGGGTGCCAGAGCCGCGCGTGGCAGGGCCAGCAGCCCCCCAACAGCAGGACCCTGAGCAGCGGGTGAGCAATCAGGTGCAGGAGGGTGCAGCAACCAAGCAGGATCAGGACACCCAACATACCCAGAAGGCTGAGACACCAAAGAAGGACCAGAACACCAACCAGGATACCAAGAAGGGTGAGACACCAAAGAAGGAACAGGACACCAACCAAGATACCAAGAAGGGTGAGACACCAAAGAAGGAACAGGACACCAATCAGGATACCACCAAGAAGGGTGAGACACCAAAGAAAGACCAGAACACCAATCAGGATGCCAAGAAGGGTGAGACACCAAAGAAAGACCAGAACACCAATCAGGATACCAAGAAGGGTGAGACACCAAAGAAAGACCAGGATACTCAGGACACCAAGAAGGGTGAGACACCGAAGAAGGAACAGGACACCAATCAGGACACCAAGAAGGGTGAGACACCAAAGAAAGACCAGAACACCAATCAGAATACCAAGAAGGGTGAGACACCAAAGAAAGACCAGAACACCAATCAGGATACCAAGAAGGGTGAGACACCGAAGAAGGGCCAGGACACCAACCAGGATACCAAGAAGGGTGAGACACCGAAGAAGGGCCAGGACACCAACCAGGATACCAAGAAGGGTGAGACGCCAAAGAAGGGCCAGGACACCCATCAGGACGACAAGACTAAGGCACCAGAAAGGGATCCAAAGAGTGGTGAGACCCCAGAGCCAGACAGAAATACTCATAAAGCTGCAAAACAGAACCCAATAAGCCACCAGGCCCAAGAGACAAAGGCATCAAAGCTGGGTCCAAACCCCAATCACAGCCCAGAGAGAAAGCCAGCAGAGCAGAACCTGAGCTGTTCCTCTGAAACACCAGGGAAAGACACAAACAAGACCCAGGTCTGCAAGACCTCTTGGCAGGATCCCAACCCAGGTGAGACCCAGAAACTGCTGCCCCCAGGGTGGGGTGGGAACCCCCAGCCGGATCCCAAGCCCTGGGGAACACACGACAACCAGGCTCAACCTCCATTCCCCAAACCCAAGGTGCAGGACAACAGTGGGGATGAGGCTCAGCCTTTTCTGGGACAGCAGCAACAGGGCAGTCACGGCAAAGGACAACACCCTGTGGAGCAGCAGCACTTGCAGCCTCAGTGGCCACCACAGCAGTGAAGGCTGAAACCCTGTGCGATCAAGGCTGTCGCCCCCTGCAAGGTGGGACATTTTGTCCGATGCCACCCTGATTTTATATTCCTATTTGTTATGTCTTGTCCCACTCTTTATTAACCCTGGGCTACACACCCCTGGTTTGTATAGAATTATTTGTGGCTTGAGACCTTCTCTCTTATCCTGTATTAGACTGCCTCTGCCTGTGTAAGCAAAGCAATAAAACTGAAGGCAAAACAGCACATGTGTCCCGGTGTTTTGCTGCAAGCGTGCCCTTGGCCCAGCTCTGAGCAGGCTGACATGGTGCAGAGGACCTGGGCGCCTGTCCCTTGCATGCCACACATCCACATTGCCCCAGGGTGGCTGCAGGGAGGCAGCGTGCCTCGGGGACAAGCAGCCTGAAGGAGCTACTGTTCACCTTTGCAATTTAGCTGAGGTGAACTGATCACTTCCCACGGGCAGGGATGTGACATCCTCGCGAGAGATGTCTTCAGAGAGGGTAGGTGTCTGGATTGATACAATGGCATGACCAGCCTCTGAACAGATCCCTTGCAGCATCCATCTGCTCTGGGTGTTGTTCGTGTCTGCTGTGAAAAGAATAAACAGCTGCTTAACACTCCATGGGAGGGATTTGTCCTATTTAACCTCATTTATTAATAATCTTAGAAGCAAGGGGAATGTGGAGTATGGGATGAAGATTAAAAAAAAAAAAAAAACAAAAACAAAAAAAAAAAACCACACTTATTATCTAAAGAAGGTTACAAAAGAAGGAGTTGAGAAATACTAAACAACAGAAAAATATTATTCAGGTACATGCAGTCCCAGCAACACCTGGGAGGCCAGAGACAAAAAGCTGACACGCAAACCAAGCACACGTGGAGTGGAGCCAACCTCAAACTCAGGTGGCTTGGGGTACCGGGTCCTGGGCACTCATCCAGACGTGCATGTAGGAATGTGGATAACTCTGCGGGCACAAGCAGTCCGGTGAAGTCAGTGGGGATTATTAGGGGGTTCGGATGTGCTGGACCACCAGGCAGGTCTAGGACTCCGCATCCCGCAGGGAGGGTGATGCTCAGCCTGTTTTTCACCATACTATCTTTCACTTGTGACCTATCAGCCAAATCAGCAGACGATAAATGCACCCGCACCTCCTGCTCTGTGGCCGGTGACAAGCAGCACACAGAGACCTCACGAGGAAATAAAACGTCACTCCTCTGGGACACCCCAGAGTTTCACAATTTGCTGCACGCTGAATCAGAACTGAAAAACCAGCGTTTCAAAATGATCCCTAGAACACACGTTGCAAAAATGATTTGGCCTAAAAGTGCTGATGTCAAAGTTAAATGCATTAGACACAAAATACACCAGTCTGCTCTACCGCTGATAAAACACCTTAGCAAAAACAGGTTCTGACCTACCTTAATGACAGCTGTGGACATTGTCAAAATGAAATGAGACAGTCAAGACTTAAATTTCATCATCTATCCATCAAAACTCCCAATCCGTCTGATTCATTCCTTGAAACATTTTATTTTCCAGAAAACAAGAAAAAAAAAACAAAAATATTTTCCTTCCAAAATAGATCTCAGCTGGAGGATTCTCAAATAGCTCTTTGCTATTTCTTAGCACTGGGTGAAGGTCTAAAACCTCCAGACCCAGCCAGCCCCCTGTCCATTTGCCCATCCATCAGCTGCTGCTTTTTGCAGTTTCAATAAAAAACTGACCTCCCAATTCAGCAGGCACTGAGCCCTGTTAGTGACAGGCTAATTATATACTCTATTGTGAATATCACTACTTTTGCCATCAGGAGTGTTGTATTTGAAGTTGGGGTGGAATTTTTTTTTTTTTTTTTTTTTTTTAGTTCATTTTAAGGAGGACATTACAGCCCAATGAAAATTATCCCACTGACACAAATACCTGTTTAAGATACCTGCAAGGCTGGGAGGTGTCAGAAGAGAAAAGGTCTTTTATATGTCTCGTGGGGAGTCCGGTTCCACCTTGATTAAATGCAACAGAGGTTTGGCCACCCTATAGAAATGTTGACAGGGATGGGTGCAGAACTGGGTAGGAAAAAAGAGCCCACCCTGTTGGGTAACAGTTTTGAAAGACCAACTCGAGTCCCTGCTTTTGAGAGTGTCCTTGGGCAAAGCCAAGCCCTTAGAAACCTGGGGTGCTGGTGCTGCCCTGATGTACCTCTCCCATAATCTGCCCAATGCCTCCTGACGTCCCCAGCGCCCGCAGGGGATTGCAAACTGTTATAGGACACCGTGCGTACAAGCTCCAGCCACACAGTAATGCTCTAATTTTAATAATAACTCCAATCTACCATAAAATTACAGTTTCCCAAGGGTATCATTATCCCACAGGTGGGGTATAATTTACACAAGTATAATTTAATCTTGAAAAAAAGCTCAAAAATGAAGTATGGTTAGCAACAATCCTCTGTGCGCACTTATATGAGTATCCCCAAGCTGTTACCAGCACTAATTAATTAGGCTCCTACACCCAGTATGATCTTACCTTACAGATGGGCCAGATCAGCAACTCACCCAAGGCTGCGTGACAGGTTCATGCTCCGGAGGCTCTCCGCAATGTCTCCAGCACGCTTGTCAAGGCAGCAGCCCAGCTCCAAAACCAAACGCAGGGGCCCAGGTGGCACGGCTGATGTCTCCCCTATTTGCTCCCTGCACAGGGAGAGTTCAGAATGAATAAAAGAATCTGTTGGTCTCGAATTAATTTACACGTAAAAGATTAAAAAAAAAAAAAAAAAAACAAGCAAGGATTGTAGAGATAATTACAGGAAAAGCTGCCTAGAGCAACCAGATGAAGCTTCGACATGAATTGACCTCCCAGCGAAAAGGTTTCTGCTTTCATTTTTAATTAAAGATCAAGCAAAGTGAAAATAAGTCATTCACAGAAGACAGTTAATATAAAAAATGTTTTATCACATTTTTTTTCAATGAAAAGTCACTGCTTATTTAATAGGCATTTTCTTGTAAATATATATATATATTGCAAACTTTACCATTTACAAATGTTTCGATTTGTTGGATTTTTTTGTTTGTTTGTTTCACCAAAAACCTGGATAATACAATAAAAAGGCTCCTTAATAAGAAGTTACCAAAAAAAAAAGGGATACTTTTCAGTACGTGCTACAAGGACACCACAAAAGCCTAGATCTCCTGGAGGGTTTGGGGATCTCTCTGCTGTGCACCTGCATTTCAACACGTTCTGAATGGTTAGGTCTTCATCTGTCCTTTCTCTATGAGCAAAGCACATGAAAAAAGGAAGCACAAATCACCTCTGGTGGTGCAGCACCAAGCTGGAGGGCCATGAAGATCCCCTCTGTCCCCAGGGTGCTTACAACAACTCTGCAAACGTCAGCACTTCTATCGATGTCCTCCAACTCCAGTACTGTTTTTATGGGTGTGTGTAATACATATATAAATGCATACCTATAAAAATGGGAATTCGTTAAAAATACACCCTTCCATTAATACATATATATATATGCTTCACAGCTATTCTAGATTGAAAAAAATCTGAAATACAATTACCTGTAAAATAACTTTACAGTCCGGATTAGGTGGAACCAGCTGATGCCTGAATTGCCACATGGCAACTACTATTTCTGGGTTAAAATGATAGGTAAGGGGATGATAAGTTAAATAACCCGTTTGAGGACATGAAGGTGCAGCTGGGCTTGGCCAAAGATGAATCAGGGCAACGTCCACAAGGGGTGGCTCCTTTCTGTTCCTCCGTCGGGGACCCTATAAAAGCACCCGGGTCCTCCGATCACTCCGCACGGCTTCACAGGAATCCCACTTGATCCCGTTGGTGATTTGGGTAAGTCATTCCTTCTGAAATGCATACTTTGCTGGGTGAAAATTAGTTATTTCTATAGGATTCATCTTGGGTGACAATGGCATTCCTGCTTCAATATTTTCCAGGAGCCTTTTGGGTTTATCTGCAATTAAGTGTTATTTTGTGCGATTTGGCCAGCTGTATGCTCTCCTTTGTTGATGTGGCAAGGTGGCTTTCCTCCAAACAGAAAAGAGAGTGGGAGCCAAATTTGGTGCCTTGCTTTGGTCTGCACTTATCTCCCAGTTGGGATGGACAGATTGCCCAAATTTTCAGTTTTCTACGGAAATGCCAAGAAACAGTGTTCCGTACACATAGGTGCGTGCACTCACTCCTACTTTGAGCTCATTATGGCGGCAGCAAGGCAGGCAGGGCACAGCTTCCCCAGCTGTGAGCTGAGATCCCAGCACTGATGTACCCGATAACAGGCTCAGGGATCCTGTGAGAAGGACAGAGGTGGCTTTTGAGGTTTCCAGTCACAAAACTCGATCAGGAGCAGTGCTTTCGGCCCAGCAGATCACAGTAAAATGAAATAAGTTTCTCTGACCTAGGTGATCTGACAGGTCCCTCTTGGCCAAAATCTAGTTGTCAAGGATTCAGTGGTGTAACGAAAGATTCATCAATTGATCTGCATTACTACTGGTCACAGGAGGACTGGCAAAAGGGCTTGTTTTACCTCTCTGTAGCACTCTAACTGCCTCTGCCCTAGCATGGTCCTGTCTCGGGCCATGCCAGCACTGTGTTAGACATCCTCGGACGTGCTCCAGAGTAGCTGCTGTGTCTTTGTGCCAAGCAGAGATAGAAGCATGGAGCCTGGCGACTGAATGCCTGGGTAGAGCCCACGGAGACTGGTTCTTGGGGTGTCTCTTGAGTCACCATCCCCAGTCCCCTCCCTGCGACCCACAAACACGGGCATCTTGCCATCCCATATCAAACATCATTCAAATACGTCAGCAGACAAGCTGGAGGACACTCCCCATCCCACCAAAACCCCTAAGCATTTGAATATCTTCCCAGCGCTCTGGTGAAGCCAAGCTCACCGTGGCAGAGGAGTGGACACAGAGCTCATGGCACCCAGCATCTCGTTAGCTGGCCCCAGCGATTTTTCCCCCGGTTCCCACTCTCAGAGGCAAGCTAAGCTCCCATCCTTAGGTCCGCTACTTTTCTTGCAGGCTTCGTGAATCTGCAGGAAGATGTCTCGCTTCTTAGACAGCGTTTCCATCATCATTAGCACTTTTTGCAAACATGCAAAGGAAGATGGAGACCAGTCCAAACTGAGTCGAAGGAGGATGAAAGAGTTCATCCAGAAGGAGTTTGCAGATGCCATAGCGGTGAGTGCTATGGGGAGGGCTCAAGGCTGAGACTGGATGTCAGGATCACAAAATGTCCTGGAGAGGGGGTAAATCATATGATCAGATCAAATAGGGATGGAGAGGCTTTTACCAAGGGTGAGCAGCAAATGTGTGCTTTTGCACTGTCCACGACAGTTCTTTTTTATCAATTTTGTAAAGAGTAAATGGGAAAAAAATTGAGAATGGACTGTGGGCTGGTGTGGTTACCTTCAAGTGGTGGAAGGAAATGTATCCAGTGGAGGAGTACAGCATCTCCCAAAAAGAGAGCTGGTTAGCTGTGGCCATCAGGAAAAAGGAGAAAAAAGACACAGAGGAGATGCGGAGCTATAAAAGAGAACCTGAGAGATGCAAAGAGAAAAGATGGCCATTATCCCCAGGTTTTCATTTCTCTGACAAGGAGCAGGAAGGCTAAAATCCCTTTTTTGTTTCCCTGTATGTGCTTTCCCTGCAGAACCCACATGACCCTCAGACGATTGACAAGATTCTGCAGTTTCTGGAGTGGGATGGGGATGGCGAAATAGATTTTAATGAGTTCCTGCTTTTGGTATTCAGAGTGGCTAAGGCCTGCTACTGGTACCTGCAGAAGGGACCATGCCTTCTGCAAAAAACAAAGCTGGTAACCAGTGGTAAGACACTGCAAGAGCCTGAAATTAAGAATAGAGGGAGCCATCGGCAGCTGCAGGAAGAGGAACCACAAACCCGTGAGACCAATCGCCATCCCCCCTGCAAACCTGAGCCACAGCAAGAAACCAGGATCCAGGAGCTTGAAACGCTAGAAGAGATGAAGAGTCATCACCAGCAACGCACCACACAGAGCAGAGATGATGCAAAACGAAGCACAAGGACAAGAGAGCTGATCCCTCAGGTACATGAAAAGAGAAGCCAAGAGCCAAGCGACCAATGTAATAGACAGAGAAGACGTCAGCCACCTGAGCAGGACAGGCTAGAAGATTTACAACACCGCAAGTGCGGCAGCTCGAAGGCACGTCAACCATGGGTGGATGAGAGACAAACCCGAGAGGGGCCACAGACAGAAGAACTGGCAGACGTGAAGAGTCACAGACATCCCTGTGAACCAAAACCACTGCCAGACCAGTGGATTGGCCACCAGCCACGTGAGCCAGCAATACCAGCATATGATCAAAGAAACCATGAGCCACAAAACCAACAAGCAGTGGCAAATGGAGGAAGAAGAAGCTGGCCACATGAACCAAAAGAAGCAGATAGGAGAAGTCACAGCTGGCCACGTAAGCACGAATTACTCACAGAGGAGAGAAGCCGCTACCACCTACGTGAGCTGGAACAAAAAGAACTTGAACAAAGCAGCCGCCAGCCATGTGAGCCTGAATGCCTGGATTCAGAAAGACCACATCAGTCATATATCGAGGAACCGCTAGAACTGGACAAAAGATACTTTGAGAAATGTGAGCAAAAAGAAACTGATTATGAAGAAAAAAAGGAACAAGAAGATGAGACTGAATACAGAGAAACTCAGAGATGCAGCTATCAAGACCAACGGTCGGAAGAACAACATGATGCAGAAAGAAAGGATCAGCAAAAGAGACACCAACGAGCAGACTATGAAACAGAACTTACTCTGCGACGAGAATATGAACAAGATGGAAGGAGACGCCGTGAAGCCGTGAGGTACGAAAGGACGCACGAGACCACCGAGGTCTCCGCAGAAGCGGACGTGAAGGTCCACCGCGTGTCCCGGGAACTGCAGCCTCGTGACGAGGGAGAAAGGAGGGAGCGCTCCCGGGAGTGCGAGGAACCAGAGGACGAGACGAGGGCTTGCCGCGCACGAGACAGGGAAGAGCCCGTGCTGCGCGAGAGGAGGCTCGATCGCCAACGGGACCTGGAGGTGGAGGTCCACGAGCGCCGAAGCCGCCTCACTCGAGAGAGGGAAGAGCGAGGCGCCCCCACAGAAGAACGGGAGCCCCGCGATGGTCGTGAGTGTCGCACCCGGGAGCCCGAAGACGATGCCAGGAGACGCCGTGAAGCCGTGAGGTACGAAAGGACGCGCGAGACCACCGAGGTCTCCGCAGAAGCGGACGTGAAGGTCCACCGCGTGTCCCGGGAACTGCAGCCTCGTGACGAGGGAGAAAGGAGGGAGCGCTCCCGGGAGTGCGAGGAACCAGAGGACGAGACGAGGGCTTGCCGCGCACGAGACAGGGAAGAGCCCGTGCTGCGCGAGAGGAGGCTCGATCGCCAACGGGACCTGGAGGTGGAGGTCCACGAGCACCGAAGCCGCCTCACTCGAGAGAGGGAAGAGCGAGGCGCCCCCACAGAAGAACGGGAGCCCCGCGATGGTCGTGAGTGTCGCACCCGGGAGCCCGAAGACGATGCCAGGAGACGCCGTGAAGCCGTGAGGTACGAAAGGACGCGCGAGACCACCGAGGTCTCCGCAGAAGCGGACGTGAAGGTCCACCGCGTGTCCCGGGAACTGCAGCCTCGTGACGAGGGAGAAAGGAGGGAGCGCTCCCGGGAGTGCGAGGAACCAGAGGACGAGACGAGGGCTTGCCGCGCACGAGACAGGGAAGAGCCCGTGCTGCGCGAGAGGAGGCTCGATCGCCAACGGGACCTGGAGGTGGAGGTCCACGAGCGCCGAAGCCGCCTCACTCGAGAGAGGGAAGAGCGAGGCGCCCCCACAGAAGAACGGGAGCCCCGCGATGGTCGTGAGTGTCGCACCCGGGAGCCCGAAGACGATGCCAGGAGACGCCGTGAAGCCGTGAGGTACGAAAGGACGCGCGAGACCACCGAGGTCTCCGCAGAAGCGGACGTGAAGGTCCACCGCGTGTCCCGGGAACTGCAGCCTCGTGACGAGGGAGAAAGGAGGGAGCGCTCCCGGGAGTGCGAGGAACCAGAGGACGAGACGAGGGCTTGCCGCGCACGAGACAGGGAAGAGCCCGTGCTGCGCGAGAGGAGGCTCGATCGCCAACGGGACCTGGAGGTGGAGGTCCACGAGCGCCGAAGCCGCCTCACTCGAGAGAGGGAAGAGCGAGGCGCCCCCACAGAAGAACGGGAGCCCCGCGATGGTCGTGAGTGTCGCACCCGGGAGCCCGAAGACGATGCCAGGAGACGCTGTGAAGCCGTGAGGTACGAAAGGACGCACGAGACCACCGAGGTCTCCGCAGAAGCGGACGTGAAGGTCCACCGCGTGTCCCGGGAACTGCAGCCTCGTGACGAGGGAGAAAGGAGGGAGCGCTCCCGGGAGTGCGAGGAACCAGAGGACGAGACGAGGGCTTGCCGCGCACGAGACAGGGAAGAGCCCGTGCTGCGCGAGAGGAGGCTCGATCGCCAACGGGACCTGGAGGTGGAGGTCCACGAGCGCCGAAGCCGCCTCACTCGAGAGAGGGAAGAGCGAGGCGCCCCCACAGAAGAACGGGAGCCCCGCGATGGTCGTGAGTGTCGCACCCGGGAGCCCGAAGACGATGCCAGGAGACGCCGTGAAGCCGTGAGGTACGAAAGGACGCGCGAGACCACCGAGGTCTCCGCAGAAGCGGACGTGAAGGTCCACCGCGTGTCCCGGGAACTGCAGCCTCGTGACGAGGGAGAAAGGAGGGAGCGCTCCCGGGAGTGCGAGGAACCAGAGGACGAGACGAGGGCTTGCCGCGCACGAGACAGGGAAGAGCCCGTGCTGCGCGAGAGGAGGCTCGATCGCCAACGGGACCTGGAGGTGGAGGTCCACGAGCGCCGAAGCCGCCTCACTCGAGAGAGGGAAGAGCGAGGCGCCCCCACAGAAGAACGGGAGCCCCGCGATGGTCGTGAGTGTCGCACCCGGGAGCCCGAAGACGATGCCAGGAGACGCCGTGAAGCCGTGAGGTACGAAAGGACGCGCGAGACCACCGAGGTCTCCGCAGAAGCGGACGTGAAGGTCCACCGCGTGTCCCGGGAACTGCAGCCTCGTGACGAGGGAGAAAGGAGGGAGCGCTCCCGGGAGTGCGAGGAACCAGAGGACGAGACGAGGGCTTGCCGCGCACGAGACAGGGAAGAGCCCGTGCTGCGCGAGAGGAGGCTCGATCGCCAACGGGACCTGGAGGTGGAGGTCCACGAGCGCCGAAGCCGCCTCACTCGAGAGAGGGAAGAGCGAGGCGCCCCCACAGAAGAACGGGAGCCCCGCGATGGTCGTGAGTGTCGCACCCGGGAGCCCGAAGACGATGCCAGGAGACGCCGTGAAGCCGTGAGGTACGAAAGGACGCGCGAGACCACCGAGGTCTCCGCAGAAGCGGACGTGAAGGTCCACCGCGTGTCCCGGGAACTGCAGCCTCGTGACGAGGGAGAAAGGAGGGAGCGCTCCCGGGAGTGCGAGGAACCAGAGGACGAGACGAGGGCTTGCCGCGCACGAGACAGGGAAGAGCCCGTGCTGCGCGAGAGGAGGCTCGATCGCCAACGGGACCTGGAGGTGGAGGTCCACGAGCGCCGAAGCCGCCTCACTCGAGAGAGGGAAGAGCGAGGCGCCCCCACAGAAGAACGGGAGCCCCGCGATGGTCGTGAGTGTCGCACCCGGGAGCCCGAAGACGATGCCAGGAGACGCCGTGAAGCCGTGAGGTACGAAAGGACGCGCGAGACCACCGAGGTCTCCGCAGAAGCGGACGTGAAGGTCCACCGCGTGTCCCGGGAACTGCAGCCTCGTGACGAGGGAGAAAGGAGGGAGCGCTCCCGGGAGTGCGAGGAACCAGAGGACGAGACGAGGGCTTGCCGCGCACGAGACAGGGAAGAGCCCGTGCTGCGCGAGAGGAGGCTCGATCGCCAACGGGACCTGGAGGTGGAGGTCCACGAGCGCCGAAGCCGCCTCACTCGAGAGAGGGAAGAGCGAGGCGCCCCCACAGAAGAACGGGAGCCCCGCGATGGTCGTGAGTGTCGCACCCGGGAGCCCGAAGACGATGCCAGGAGACGCCGTGAAGCCGTGAGGTACGAAAGGACGCGCGAGACCACCGAGGTCTCCGCAGAAGCGGACGTGAAGGTCCACCGCGTGTCCCGGGAACTGCAGCCTCGTGACGAGGGAGAAAGGAGGGAGCGCTCCCGGGAGTGCGAGGAACCAGAGGACGAGACGAGGGCTTGCCGCGCACGAGACAGGGAAGAGCCCGTGCTGCGCGAGAGGAGGCTCGATCGCCAACGGGACCTGGAGGTGGAGGTCCACGAGCGCCGAAGCCGCCTCACTCGAGAGAGGGAAGAGCGAGGCGCCCCCACAGAAGAACGGGAGCCCCGCGATGGTCGTGAGTGTCGCACCCGGGAGCCCGAAGACGATGCCAGGAGACGCCGTGAAGCCGTGAGGTACGAAAGGACGCGCGAGACCACCGAGGTCTCCGCAGAAGCGGACGTGAAGGTCCACCGCGTGTCCCGGGAACTGCAGCCTCGTGACGAGGGAGAAAGGAGGGAGCGCTCCCGGGAGTGCGAGGAACCAGAGGACGAGACGAGGGCTTGCCGCGCACGAGACAGGGAAGAGCCCGTGCTGCGCGAGAGGAGGCTCGATCGCCAACGGGACCTGGAGGTGGAGGTCCACGAGCGCCGAAGCCGCCTCACTCGAGAGAGGGAAGAGCGAGGCGCCCCCACAGAAGAACGGGAGCCCCGCGATGGTCGTGAGTGTCGCACCCGGGAGCCCGAAGACGATGCCAGGAGACGCCGTGAAGCCGTGAGGTACGAAAGGACGCGCGAGACCACCGAGGTCTCCGCAGAAGCGGACGTGAAGGTCCACCGCGTGTCCCGGGAACTGCAGCCTCGTGACGAGGGAGAAAGGAGGGAGCGCTCCCGGGAGTGCGAGGAACCAGAGGACGAGACGAGGGCTTGCCGCGCACGAGACAGGGAAGAGCCCGTGCTGCGCGAGAGGAGGCTCGATCGCCAACGGGACCTGGAGGTGGAGGTCCACGAGCGCCGAAGCCGCCTCACTCGAGAGAGGGAAGAGCGAGGCGCCCCCACAGAAGAACGGGAGCCCCGCGATGGTCGTGAGTGTCGCACCCGGGAGCCCGAAGACGATGCCAGGAGACGCCGTGAAGCCGTGAGGTACGAAAGGACGCGCGAGACCACCGAGGTCTCCGCAGAAGCGGACGTGAAGGTCCACCGCGTGTCCCGGGAACTGCAGCCTCGTGACGAGGGAGAAAGGAGGGAGCGCTCCCGGGAGTGCGAGGAACCAGAGGACGAGACGAGGGCTTGCCGCGCACGAGACAGGGAAGAGCCCGTGCTGCGCGAGAGGAGGCTCGATCGCCAACGGGACCTGGAGGTGGAGGTCCACGAGCGCCGAAGCCGCCTCACTCGAGAGAGGGAAGAGCGAGGCGCCCCCACAGAAGAACGGGAGCCCCGCGATGGTCGTGAGTGTCGCACCCGGGAGCCCGAAGACGATGCCAGGAGACGCCGTGAAGCCGTGAGGTACGAAAGGACGCGCGAGACCACCGAGGTCTCCGCAGAAGCGGACGTGAAGGTCCACCGCGTGTCCCGGGAACTGCAGCCTCGTGACGAGGGAGAAAGGAGGGAGCGCTCCCGGGAGTGCGAGGAACCAGAGGACGAGACGAGGGCTTGCCGCGCACGAGACAGGGAAGAGCCCGTGCTGCGCGAGAGGAGGCTCGATCGCCAACGGGACCTGGAGGTGGAGGTCCACGAGCGCCGAAGCCGCCTCACTCGAGAGAGGGAAGAGCGAGGCGCCCCCACAGAAGAACGGGAGCCCCGCGATGGTCGTGAGTGTCGCACCCGGGAGCCCGAAGACGATGCCAGGAGACGCCGTGAAGCCGTGAGGTACGAAAGGACGCGCGAGACCACCGAGGTCTCCGCAGAAGCGGACGTGAAGGTCCACCGCGTGTCCCGGGAACTGCAGCCTCGTGACGAGGGAGAAAGGAGGGAGCGCTCCCGGGAGTGCGAGGAACCAGAGGACGAGACGAGGGCTTGCCGCGCACGAGACAGGGAAGAGCCCGTGCTGCGCGAGAGGAGGCTCGATCGCCAACGGGACCTGGAGGTGGAGGTCCACGAGCGCCGAAGCCGCCTCACTCGAGAGAGGGAAGAGCGAGGCGCCCCCACAGAAGAACGGGAGCCCCGCGATGGTCGTGAGTGTCGCACCCGGGAGCCCGAAGACGATGCCAGGAGACGCCGTGAAGCCGTGAGGTACGAAAGGACGCGCGAGACCACCGAGGTCTCCGCAGAAGCGGACGTGAAGGTCCACCGCGTGTCCCGGGAACTGCAGCCTCGTGACGAGGGAGAAAGGAGGGAGCGCTCCCGGGAGTGCGAGGAACCAGAGGACGAGACGAGGGCTTGCCGCGCACGAGACAGGGAAGAGCCCGTGCTGCGCGAGAGGAGGCTCGATCGCCAACGGGACCTGGAGGTGGAGGTCCACGAGCGCCGAAGCCGCCTCACTCGAGAGAGGGAAGAGCGAGGCGCCCCCACAGAAGAACGGGAGCCCCGCGATGGTCGTGAGTGTCGCACCCGGGAGCCCGAAGACGATGCCAGGAGACGCCGTGAAGCCGTGAGGTACGAAAGGACGCGCGAGACCACCGAGGTCTCCGCAGAAGCGGACGTGAAGGTCCACCGCGTGTCCCGGGAACTGCAGCCTCGTGACGAGGGAGAAAGGAGGGAGCGCTCCCGGGAGTGCGAGGAACCAGAGGACGAGACGAGGGCTTGCCGCGCACGAGACAGGGAAGAGCCCGTGCTGCGCGAGAGGAGGCTCGATCGCCAACGGGACCTGGAGGTGGAGGTCCACGAGCGCCGAAGCCGCCTCACTCGAGAGAGGGAAGAGCGAGGCGCCCCCACAGAAGAACGGGAGCCCCGCGATGGTCGTGAGTGTCGCACCCGGGAGCCCGAAGACGATGCCAGGAGACGCCGTGAAGCCGTGAGGTACGAAAGGACGCGCGAGACCACCGAGGTCTCCGCAGAAGCGGACGTGAAGGTCCACCGCGTGTCCCGGGAACTGCAGCCTCGTGACGAGGGAGAAAGGAGGGAGCGCTCCCGGGAGTGCGAGGAACCAGAGGACGAGACGAGGGCTTGCCGCGCACGAGACAGGGAAGAGCCCGTGCTGCGCGAGAGGAGGCTCGATCGCCAACGGGACCTGGAGGTGGAGGTCCACGAGCGCCGAAGCCGCCTCACTCGAGAGAGGGAAGAGCGAGGCGCCCCCACAGAAGAACGGGAGCCCCGCGATGGTCGTGAGTGTCGCACCCGGGAGCCCGAAGACGATGCCAGGAGACGCCGTGAAGCCGTGAGGTACGAAAGGACGCGCGAGACCACCGAGGTCTCCGCAGAAGCGGACGTGAAGGTCCACCGCGTGTCCCGGGAACTGCAGCCTCGTGACGAGGGAGAAAGGAGGGAGCGCTCCCGGGAGTGCGAGGAACCAGAGGACGAGACGAGGGCTTGCCGCGCACGAGACAGGGAAGAGCCCGTGCTGCGCGAGAGGAGGCTCGATCGCCAACGGGACCTGGAGGTGGAGGTCCACGAGCGCCGAAGCCGCCTCACTCGAGAGAGGGAAGAGCGAGGCGCCCCCACAGAAGAACGGGAGCCCCGCGATGGTCGTGAGTGTCGCACCCGGGAGCCCGAAGACGATGCCAGGAGACGCCGTGAAGCCGTGAGGTACGAAAGGACGCGCGAGACCACCGAGGTCTCCGCAGAAGCGGACGTGAAGGTCCACCGCGTGTCCCGGGAACTGCAGCCTCGTGACGAGGGAGAAAGGAGGGAGCGCTCCCGGGAGTGCGAGGAACCAGAGGACGAGACGAGGGCTTGCCGCGCACGAGACAGGGAAGAGCCCGTGCTGCGCGAGAGGAGGCTCGATCGCCAACGGGACCTGGAGGTGGAGGTCCACGAGCGCCGAAGCCGCCTCACTCGAGAGAGGGAAGAGCGAGGCGCCCCCACAGAAGAACGGGAGCCCCGCGATGGTCGTGAGTGTCGCACCCGGGAGCCCGAAGACGATGCCAGGAGACGCCGTGAAGCCGTGAGGTACGAAAGGACGCGCGAGACCACCGAGGTCTCCGCAGAAGCGGACGTGAAGGTCCACCGCGTGTCCCGGGAACTGCAGCCTCGTGACGAGGGAGAAAGGAGGGAGCGCTCCCGGGAGTGCGAGGAACCAGAGGACGAGACGAGGGCTTGCCGCGCACGAGACAGGGAAGAGCCCGTGCTGCGCGAGAGGAGGCTCGATCGCCAACGGGACCTGGAGGTGGAGGTCCACGAGCGCCGAAGCCGCCTCACTCGAGAGAGGGAAGAGCGAGGCGCCCCCACAGAAGAACGGGAGCCCCGCGATGGTCGTGAGTGTCGCACCCGGGAGCCCGAAGACGATGCCAGGAGACGCCGTGAAGCCGTGAGGTACGAAAGGACGCGCGAGACCACCGAGGTCTCCGCAGAAGCGGACGTGAAGGTCCACCGCGTGTCCCGGGAACTGCAGCCTCGTGACGAGGGAGAAAGGAGGGAGCGCTCCCGGGAGTGCGAGGAACCAGAGGACGAGACGAGGGCTTGCCGCGCACGAGACAGGGAAGAGCCCGTGCTGCGCGAGAGGAGGCTCGATCGCCAACGGGACCTGGAGGTGGAGGTCCACGAGCGCCGAAGCCGCCTCACTCGAGAGAGGGAAGAGCGAGGCGCCCCCACAGAAGAACGGGAGCCCCGCGATGGTCGTGAGTGTCGCACCCGGGAGCCCGAAGACGATGCCAGGAGACGCCGTGAAGCCGTGAGGTACGAAAGGACGCGCGAGACCACCGAGGTCTCCGCAGAAGCGGACGTGAAGGTCCACCGCGTGTCCCGGGAACTGCAGCCTCGTGACGAGGGAGAAAGGAGGGAGCGCTCCCGGGAGTGCGAGGAACCAGAGGACGAGACGAGGGCTTGCCGCGCACGAGACAGGGAAGAGCCCGTGCTGCGCGAGAGGAGGCTCGATCGCCAACGGGACCTGGAGGTGGAGGTCCACGAGCGCCGAAGCCGCCTCACTCGAGAGAGGGAAGAGCGAGGCGCCCCCACAGAAGAACGGGAGCCCCGTAGAGAGGAGGAAAGGACAAGCCTCTACCAAACAGTTGATGTTGATAGTGGAGACCTATGTCTCCCAGGGGAAATTTCATCTGTTACTGATATGAGGGTCCGTTATATGCCTTCTGACCCTGACATACAGCCAGAGCTTCAGGTGCTCCCTGGTCCCTGTGATCCTCAGACTATTGCATACCTGATCCATGTAATCCAGAACCTGAATGATCCCAATGCTACCACTTATGAGATTGTCTGTCACCAGCCCAACAACCTGGAGCAGCCTGTCTATGTGAGAAAATGCTACGTTTCATCCCAAGCACCAGCTGTGCCATGCAAAGAGAGCAGCGCCCAGAATGCAGAATCCTGTAAGGACAATGGCAAAACACGCGAGGTTGAAGAGCCACAGCGCAAGGATGTGTGTAGGATTAAATCAGGTATGGATGAGCATCAAAAACAGCAGCTGCCAGCTTCCAGCTCCCAGGAAAACTCAGGGGAGCTTGATGAGCCTCGGAAAGGTGATTTGAAAGACAGGTCTGCAGTAGGGGTGAAGGTAGTATCTCAGCAGGCTTCTGCCCCTGAATCGGATGGCGTCAAGAGTGATACTCACCAGGTTGAGCCCAGGGAGGACAGGAGAGACCACCAGTGTCCCAGAATTCCCGATGAGGAAGAAAAGAAGTATCAGTGCCAGGGTGATGGATCAAAAGCCAACAGGGAGAAGGTCCCACAGGAGTCTGAATCCAGCTGCCAGGAGAGCAAAGACAGGGAGACCAAGAGCTGCCTGCCTCTATCACAGGGTCCAGAGCCACAGAAAGCTCATGAGCCAGGCCAGCAAGCTGTAGAAGAGCAATGTCCCGAACCACTCCAAAGGGACGAAGTTGACTGCTGCCAAGAGGATGAAGAGCTTCCCCCACCAGAGAGGAGCTGCCAGCCACAAGAGGAGGAAAGCATCAAGAAGAGCCCACAGCAAGCTAGCCGTGACCAGCCTCAACAGGAAGAGGAATCCCATCCTTGTACCAAGCAGAGCCAGGGCACCCCCGGCCCTGTAGCTTCACATAAGGCAACGAGCCAACCTGCTAGGGATGAGGCCAAGACATCTTAAGGGGTCATCACCTCTGTGGCATTGATGAGGTTTCTCTGAGCCTCTTTGAGGATCACATCTGCTCTCTGCTTTCAGCTTAGGATGTCACCGCGCAGTGGCACAGAAGTGCTCAATACAAAGGGTTAACAGGGGGCTCTGTGAGGTGTCAAGTGGCTTTGGGGGGTTTCCAGCTAACACATCCTCAGCAACCAGGGAAGGCAGAGAGCTATGCCAGGATCTGCAGCTCCTGCCTTCCTGCATCATGTCTATCAACCCCAATGCAGTATTTAGTCACTTTTCCGCTCTAATTGGATTCCTTGGGTCTCTCAGTCCTTTGTGTCCCTGTCATCTCTTTTACCCTGGGGCATGACAGTTCTGCGTCTCAGTGCACTCACATCTCCCTAGCCCCATGGCTGGCTCTCCTGCTTGTTAGCTTCCACTGTGCAATAAAAAAAAAAATAAAAATCATCCCAGGAGCTTAACCATACTCTTTCTGGGGCCTGAAAAGTATTGAGACTGGGATAAACACCTTTTTAGGCCCTTGGCTTTTGGTTACACCTTTCTGCTCTCCTGGAAACTGAGCAGAATCCCAGTTCCAGCATCATGGAGGCTTTGAAGCATCTGAGTCCTGCTGTGGTTACTGAAGGGTAATGGTGGTGGTGGGTGTGGGGGTCATTCTCTACTTCACAATGATGTATTGCATGAAAAATCACAATAAATAGCTGATGACTGCACTGACTGCTGCCATCCTTCATCCTTCCTTCTAATTTCTACAAGGGCTTCAGCCCACTGGGAGGGTGTCCCAGTTCAGATCACCCATTCCTCCTGATTCTAGGCACTTAATCCAGATAGGGGCTGCTGAAAATTACAACAACCCCCCCTACTATATGTCTTGGAGCCCATATACTTCTAACCTTGTGGTCCTCACTATAGATCTGCATAATTCCAGGGGCTCCCGGTGTACACTATGATCCCAGATCCATGCAGGGATGGGCAGGTAGAAGCCATCCAGGTGCAGTTTCCCACCCTCAGGTATCCACTTGCCTTTTCCCCTGGATTGCCCCACAAGCAGGCCCATTCATGGGTCCTCAGGCAGTAGAGAGGTAGCGGCACAGCATGCAAAATGCTCCAGATCCCACATACAGTGCACTTAGCCATGGATGGAGACATCCTTAACCCCGCCCTGGAGAAAGCCTGATTTAATTCTCTTTCCTTTCTCTCGAGCAAGAGAGAATCAATTCTCTCAGCAGCAGATGGGGCTGCAGTTTTGCAAGAAGAGTGAAAAGCGAGGATAACCCCAGCAGTGGCTGGGACTTGCCCCTAGGTGTAACCAGTGCTCTCTGGCTGGTGCTGGGCTCGCCAGGAGGAACAAGGGCAGCTCAGGTCCACCAGAGCCTGATGCAGCACTCAGGCCTTCACTCTTGGCCAGCCACAGCCATTTTCCTGGCATGGTTTGGACATGGTGCTAGGGGTACTGAGAGGGGTCTGTCCCAGCTGGGGCAGACGGATGCGCTGGCACTGCTCTCTGCCACCCCTCTCTCATGCACGTGACCGGTGACAAACATATGGCAGCACAGATGGTGCGTCTGCAAACGGTGCCAGTGCCTTGATCGCAAACACACAGAGCAACAGCAAGAAATAGAAATCTCCACAAATCCCACACCGCAGCCAGGCTGGGGCCAGGCCACAGCCCCTCCGGGATTTGCTTTTGCAAAGGGGGAAATAAAAGCTAGGGGGAGATAAAAGCTGGGCGGAGGAGCGAGCGCTGCTGCAGCGCTCAGGAAGCACAAAGAGGAGGCTGCAAACCGCAGGTGGAAGTGCAGACCAAAGAGCAGAAGCCTTCCTGCCCTCAGCTCCCCGCATCAGAAAATCTTTTTGATTCATTTGCAATGAACTGTTTATGAGATTTAGGGTAGCGGTGGAGAAGATATTTTTCCCCAATACACAGATAAAAATATGGGAAGGGAACTGGGGAAAGAAAGGAAGGAAATGAGATTGAGGATGGTTGCCCCCCAACCTGTCCACTCCACGCCTCCCCCCTCCTCTCCCCAAAGCTTTTGGGTGAAATCGGGGCCAGGGCGGGCGGCTCCGTATCCACACCGAGTGCCAAGGACGTCACCACACTGCGGTTGCAGTGGCAAGGCAAGGCTGACGTGTCTCAGCAGCCTCCCTGGTGCCGCAGCATGAGGAGCGGCAGGGTAGGGCCGGGGGCGGCGGACAAGGACACCCCAGGGGCAGAGGCACCCAGCAGGACAGTTTCTGCCCCCGTAGCCCCCAGCTGGGAGTGAGGTGGGCCCAAAACTTTGCCTTTGGGTGTCTCCTGTCCCTCTTCTGCCTCTCCCTGTCTTCAGCCCTCCAGTGGCACAGGGACTGAGGCTGCTTGGGACAAATCCCACCTGCAGCAGGACCCAAAGGGGCTGCCTTCAACCCTAGAGAGCAGCTGCCCCCTTTTTACAACAGGTTGAGCTTGTAACGCGTTATTGGCAAATAAAAACAGGTTATTGGCAAAGCTCTCCTGGTGGTGAGCACAGGAAGGGGCAGGGACACAGGGGGGGCTGCCCTCGGGGGTGCCCAAAGGTCGCTGGAGGAAGAGGAAGGCCCAATGGTAGTGTGGGGAGCAGTGAGGCAGCCGCAGGGCTCAGCCCTGAGAAGACTTGGTTAAGAAAAAAAAAATGCATAGGGACGAGTAGACAAAACTAAGGAGAAAAAAAAAAAAAAAAAAAAAAAAAACGGACAAAAGAGAAAATACAAGCACAAAAAAATAAAATGCAGGAGGGAAGAGGATGGAGGAGGGGCCCAAGCTGAGGTGGGGACCGCAGGCACGTCGGGATCTGCCGTTAGAGCCGCCGATTGCCCAACGTGGCCCAGGGGGCTGAGCCGGGGCTGGGCGCTGGCAGGGCGGTGGCGGACGAAGCTCACACCCGTCTCGATTCTACCTCGAACCGTACCGCGGTCCCACTGAGCCCCGAGACTCAGCCATGGTGAGTGAGCACGACCCCGGCCCAGGGGGAGAGGGCGTTGGAGCGTTTCCCTCAGGGAAGAGGCCCCGAGCTGGAAGCGAGACGTGTCTTGGCACTGGGAAGAGGGAACGGGGCCAAGGGCTGAGCTCAGCCTCCTCGGGAAAGGGGGGTTGGAAGGGGGCTCAGAGTGGGAGAGCAAAGGGTCCCCGTGGCTGCAGGGAAACAGCAAGGGGATATTTGCCCCCTATTTCTCTCCTCCCCTCACCCCCCAGTCCCTTCCCTCCCCTCGCCTTCCTCTTTCCAGTGCTGCTGCTGCTGCCCAGCGCTGGGCTCAGGGCTGTGGCTTGGCCTCCACCCAGCTCACAGCACCAGGGTGGGGGGCTCAGGGAGACCAGGAGATGAAAAAACGAGGTTCAGGAAGGAAGCAACTCAGTGCCACTTTAACCAAAAAAGGCTGAATTCAGCCTCAGGCGGGGCAGGATGTGGCAGGGAGTCCCCAGGATGCTGAGGTTAGGGAGGGAAGGGCAGACTCCACCCAGCCCTGCCTGCGAGGTCCCTTTTCCCAAAATTTGGAGCCCTGGGGAGGGGAAAGAGCCCCATGTCCCTGGTGTTCCCTCGCTTTTAGGGCCTGGCTGGCCCTGCTGAAGGCTCATCAGGAGCCACCCCAGCTCCCCCAGCCCAGGCAGCAGTTTGGGGAGCCAACTCCGCTGCTGCTCTGCTCACATTTTTCTCTGGTGACTCAGAGTTTCTCCTCTGGCCAGACAGGGCAGGGGGAGGGAAAGGGAGGTTTATCTTCCAATTAAGCCATGTTGGAGAATGCTGAGTAAACCAGAGGGAGCAGCCCTCCTCCCTCGACTGCTGGTGTCTCCCCAGGGAATTTTCCATGCTCCCAAGGCATCCAGGTGCTTCCCAAACCACTCCCTGCCCCTCCCCTGGGTCCCTCCTCACCGAAGAGCTGTGCAGGTCACCAAGAAAAGGAATACCAAGGAAAAATGCACCTGGACAGATTGGGCGCAGCAGGCTCCCTAAAGGGGATGGCAGGAGGGCTCCCTCAGCCCAGCCTCCCTCTGGAAGCTGTTGCTGCTCTTCTGCGAGCACAGAGCTCGCTGCAAGCACCAGCCTGAACTTTTGCTTTTGCTCCACTCCTGCAGTCCAAGGTGTCCCCCACCGAGACCGAACGCTGCATTGAGTCCCTGCTGGCCGTCTTCCAGCGGTACGCAGGGCGTGAAGGGGACAACTTAAAGCTCTCCAAGAGGGAGTTCCTGGCTTTCATGAACACTGAGCTGGCATCCTTCACAAAGGTGAGTGAAATCCAGGCCAGGAGTCCTCCAGCCACATGAGCATGGGAGGGGGCAGGGGAAAAGACTTCACTTCTACCAGAAGCCAGAGCACACCTGATTGGAGTTGCCCCAGCTGGATTCTGCTTCCCTCTGCCAAACCCTTGCTGCTAGTGATGAACTCAGCAGCTGCAGGCTTGTACCTGAGTGTGTACAGCAAAGGACACCTTTGCCTCGAGGCAGGCATTGATCCCAATCTCTTTGATTTTTTGCAGAATCAGAGGGACCCAGCTGTCCTGGACAGGATGATGAAGAAACTCGATTTGAACAGTGATGGGCAGCTGGATTTCCAGGAGTTCTTGAACCTCATTGGAGGCATCGCAGTGGCCTGCCATGATGCCCTGCTTGTTCAGGCCCCTAACCATTAGTCCCAGCGACTTTCATCTGCCCCCCAACTACCAACATTCCTTGAACAAAACCCATGCAAAACTGGAAGGAACGCCATTAAGAGTGGGAGGAACCTGCTTTGGCAGGGGAGTTGGACCCGATGATCTTTCGAGGTCCCTTCCAATCCCTACAGTTCTGTGATTCTGTGATTCCCACTCCCCCTTTTTATGAATAAAATAAAGGTTTAAAATCCTAGCTTATGGCATGGTTTTATTTTAGAGGAAGAACTAGACAACTAGGGAGCAACAAGGGAGCAGGAACTCTAGGGTTTCTGCTTCTCCACTGGTGCAAGAATGTATGTTCAACTTGTCACTGTTGGAAACTACAATCTGCCTGATTCTGAAGACCCTCCAGGCTGCTAAGTAACACACGGAAAGCCACAGTAATACCAAACAGTACAACTACACATGGGAAAGTAAGGACAGGAGCCTTACCAGTGAGGACACTTTGAGCATAGGCAACAGCAGTTCCACATTAATAATTAGCAGAAGCAGCCCCTGCTGGCATGATTCATTATTTCAATACTGTGGCCTCCATTTTCTGGAAACTTCAGAACTCTTCAGATCTGGCAGCTTAACAGCACAAATGAGTGGGAGGTGGGACATGAAAAGAGGAAATGTAATGTGTTATCTACTGTAAATCAGTAAGAACAACTAAGCTGCAGAACAGGAAGATCCAGACAGTCAATTTACTTTATTCGTGTTAGAGGCAGATTATGTTGAGAAATGCTACTAGGACAACAAAACAGTCAACACTAGCACTTGGTTGCCTAGCTGCTCTCCAGTCACTTCTGAGGGCAGCAGGGTTGCCCTGAGCAGGGACAGGCCCTGCCTCGGTACTGGTTCCAGATCGTGCCACCCTCTTTTGAGACCCAGGTTTGACTCCTCCTGCTGCCCAGGTTGCAGCAGGATCTTTGAGTGCTTCTTTTAGGAGCCCAACACTGAAGGACATGAGAGGCAGTCCTTGCCTCTTGAGCAGTTTCTATTGAGCGCACTCTACTATACCAAGGTCTCAGCAAGAACCACACTTTATCCTCTGGAAAAAAAAGCCTGGAATCTATGGTACACAAAACATCACATCAGCTGGATCAGATGTGAAAACAGGATTCCAAGTTAGAAAGAGGATCCCTACTTCAAAGCAGCAGAGAGGCGCGCTACAGCATTCCTGGGTGGGGAAGAGCAGTTAAGACACAGCACAGGCATAGCTACGGTGAGGTGAAGAGATAACTAGAAGCTGGAATGGTGGGAGGTGAAAGTTTCCATGCTGTACTGTCAAACGGGACCATTTCCCTCTGATCCCACACCTCCCTGGGATAGGCACATGCCCTAGCGGAACTGGAGTGGGCTGATCCGCAGCCCAATGACATCCTTGCCGATCTCTGTCACCTGAGGAATAAAAGGGAGATAATTAACGTTCAAAAGTAACAAAACAGCCCGACCCTGTATGTTGCCTTGAGAGCCTAGATGGTTCTGAAGAACACACATTGCCAATCGCTGCAATGTCAGTCCCTGAAGGGGATTTTTAAGCTACGCTGTATTTCACAATTCCCAAACTGCTCCACCCCAAATGCCAAGTTCCCTGCCACTGACCCAAAACCCACGCTGACTCAAGTTAGGGAGCACAAGGGGGAAGCTGCTGGAATCCTCTCTAGCAGAAAACATCACAGACTGGGTTGCAACAGAGACTCCCTTACTGTTGTGACACGGCAGATCTGCCCCTGGAACTCAGGGCAGTAGCAGGCTCCACTAAGGGGACACTTCTCCACGGGCTTGCCACGATAGATGGGTCGGTAAGAGGCAGCACAGATGTCAAAGGGGTTGTGCATGTCATAGTTAAGCTGGTAGGTGTCAGTGGGATTCTTCTCACATGCTGACAAGATCTTGCGGGTCTGCAAAAAGCAACCACATCAACCAGAGGTACAGCTAGGAAGCAGTCCAAATAGGATCTGCCACAGCAAATATTTCTGGCAATGCACCTCACAGACATACCTGCTGGGCCACCTCAGGCTTCGGACCCAGCTCTAGTAGCCGACGAGCAAAAGTAGCAGCTGTCTTGAAGTTTTTGAGTTTGAAGAACAGGTTAAGTGCAGTGCGCAGTACCAAGATCATGTGGACAGGCTGCAGGTTGGAGTGGGTGAAATAGGCAGCCATCTGCAGCGGGGACAAGGAGGAAAAGTGAGGATACAATCATTACCAAGGACGTGAGAAACTGGATGCCCTGAAAATGCTCCAAGAAACACTCCGACCCCTTCCAGGTAATCACTGCCACATCTGCTTCGAAGGCAGGAAATAGAATTCAGGATTCCTGATGCTTTTTTAAACCCACAGGCTTCTCCCAGGCACCCAGCGAGGAAATTCAGAGTTACTGTACCTCACAGACTCGCTTCTGGTGCTCCAGGGTCTCCTTAGGCAACTTCTTCCGCTCAATCTCCATTGAGAGTCCTACAATATACTCCCGACAAATGGCTATCAGCTGCTGGGCCTTTGAGAGAGAAAGATGGAGTCAAGCATTTGGCCTCCTGCCCCAGAAGCACGCAGACAATATGGACAAAAGAGATCTGCCCCTCACCTCAGCAATCTCCTGCTTGTTGTCCACCACCAGCAAGGGCACACTGAGCAAGATGGAGCGGAACTTCTCCACAGCCTCCTCAAACTTGCCAGCTGTAGTGAGCTGGTAGCACAGCTGCAAGCGCTGGATCAGGTCATTAAGCTTCAGTCCCACAGCAGGGAGAGCATTCTTCAAGCCAGCTTCTTTCCTGGGGGCAGAGAGGGGATGGGAATGCAAGCAGGACTAATACAGGGGCCAGCAAGAACACACCTGCATTACACAGTCAGCTCAGCTGCAAATATCAGCAACATTTTGACCCAGGGCCATGCTGTTTTTCTTGGCCATTAGCTTAGCATAAAAGGCACCTGTGCTTCCATTAGTTGTCACATTCAATGCCCAGCTCTCTTTTCATTAACACACTAGAAAAATCTGGCTCATTCTTCTACAGCAGTTTCCAGCCACCACTAAAAATACACATCTGTGCTTCTCTAGACATCCCAAGGTTTGGACTAGCTTTGTCAGAGGCAGAGCATTAGTGATAGAAAACACAACATCCTGACTGCCTCACTCTGTTTTCACCAAAAAAAAAGAAAATAAAAATAGCTTCAACATCTTAACATCTAACCATCAGCAGAAAAACCCCACTAAAGAGGGAACACACTTCCTATTAACATCCAGCAAACAGGAAGGCTCCTCCCTTCAGAACAGAGAGTGAAAGACACAGGGAGGTACGTGGCACCAGGAGAATAGCACAGAAGAGGAACTAACCCAGTTGCTTACCAGTTGCGATGTGGGTATCCATACATGGTAGGGAGACATGGCAGGGCTTGGTAGGTCGTACGGCCACGGGCATAGGTCTGCAGGAACAGCTGCTTGTAGGGTCCAAAGTTTGTTACTCCTACCTGGTCATGGAGGAGCTGGAAAGAATACATTGATGTGCTGAGTAAAAGCTGTCCAGGGCCATACAGAAGCTGCAATCATCACTTAGGATCACAGAACCTCTTACTTTACATCCAGAGAAAGCAATGCATAAAATGATTCACAGTAGAACACAAAACAAAGCTTCAGATTGGATCAGAAATAAAAATACTTGGGACAGGGGCATTTTTTCCCCCACGAATTCCAAGTGTAACTTACTCTCATGGCTGTCTCAAAGGAGCCTGCCAGAATGTGGTCAACAGGAAGCTGCGAATTGTTACACCACACCTACAAGATGGGAAAAAACATACAAGAGGAGTTGTGCATGTGCACACATTTTTCTGATCTTACCCTCATCACCCCACGTTCCCCTTAACAAGTTCCTGTGTTGTGCTCACAGATGAATTTTAGTAAGGTCTAAACCTGAAAAAAGCACCAAAACAGAAAGAAAACAGAAAGCTGAAAAATCAAAGATGTGTGCTGTTACCTGAGCTGGGCTGGTGCCCTTGGTGGGTGGCACGAAGAATCCATCCTCTGCTCCTCCTGCTGGACCAGCAGGAACATCCTGGGGGAAGACACAGAGCAGCAATTAGCGTGTAAGCTTCCAGCACCCAGATTATATCAGAGGTAGCCAAGCCTCTGATGAAGCCCATAATGCTTTTCCCCCCTCCCCAGCCCACCATGACTTGTCATTGCTTTCCTAAGTAACTAAAACTGGGCTAAAAGTGAGAAGTCTCCCAAAAGCATCATCGTCTCAACAGCCCCTTACCAGTTCAGGGGGAAGATCCAAATCTTCTTCAACTTCCCATCCACCTCCTTCTTCCTGCCCTTTACCTAGACCTTCCTCTCCAAAGCCTTCTCCAGCATCCACAAAGCCATCTGCATGGGAAGGGGGAAAAACAGTTAGAGCTCCTACACAGGCACATATTCACTTCTGTAAGAAACACTCTTTAATTTACCCACCTTCATCCAGCTGCAATTCTGCATCTTCTCCCCAGCCTTCAGTGCCAACATTGTCAATATCAATGTCAGCAGCTAAGGCACCCCCTTTGCCTAAAAAAGAAGGACAGGATTATTTGTTTATTCATCTCTGAGTTGGACAGGTGTTAAGAAAATAATTAAGTTAGGCCAGCATTCTCCCCTCCAATTACCAAACCCTATCTTGTGTTAAAAGAACAAAGATTTTTAGAAGATTTGCCAAGGATGGTGTAAATACCAAGCTGCAGTCCAGCCCCTACTAGTAACACACAGCAAATCTGGGGTTTAACAGCAACAGACCAGGAGCCATGGGAACAAACATCTCCTGTTCTGCATATCCCAACTTAATGTGACCTTCTAAGTATAAAACAATACCTTTGCTAGCAATTGTTCCTTCAAAGAACCCCTTGGAAACAGTCAGCAATGGCCAGTTGGTATCCAGAGGCATGACAGGAGCAGGAGGCTGCAGCAGTTTTGCATTGGGATCAATGTCTGGAATCTGAGCAGAAAGGAGCAAAAAAACAGCTAAAGGCCATATAAGGAAAATCCCGTTCTTTGACCTACCCACCTCCATGTAACACAGTCTCAAGGTTTTGTTAAGTAGTGACAGAAAAGGAACACGGTGTCTCCCTCTCAGAAAGGGGCTGTCATGCCAGTCACACTAACACCGTGTCCCACTGCCATCTTCTTCCCAAAACTGTAAGGTTCTTGTTCTGAAGCATTAGTCACTAACCGTTTCCTTTTCAGGATCAAAGGTCTCCTTCAGGTTTTCAGCTTCCTCATCCAGACCATGAGTTGCAGCCGTGAGATAGGCCAGGGACTCTGAAATTAAGTATAACAAACATGAGTGTGTGTTCTTTGTATTATGCAGAAAGAAAACCTCTCATACCAACAAGCATGACCACACTGTCAAAAGGAAAGATTAGCAGCATGCATGTACTAAGGTGTAAAATTACACTTCTAGGGGCATCACTGGATTTAGGACTAGTGTGAGCAAGTGACTGACCACCTGAATATGCTCCAAGGTTGTTTCACATCTCCTGGATTGTATTGTGACTCTTGCATTACTTTCTCTGTCCATCTCTCAGTAAGAGATTATGCTCATCTCTCTTCAGAAATTACCATTCACCCCCAAAACCTCTCCAGCTGCTCCTCAGCCCCGAGAAACACATTAGACTGACATTACTCACTTTGCCCACAGTTCTTCAGGATCCTCACTCTCTCTGCCACATCTCCTAGATACAAGGCATTCTGGTAGTGGCCACTCATATCCTTACGGATCTCAGCTAGACAGAAACAGAAAAAAAAAGTCACGAAGAAGTCAGAGAAATGTCCTTCTCTGGGATGCTGCTCATTCCCTCTAGGAGCTCAGCACATCTTAATTCATTCTCCTGCACTCACCTATCTTCATCATCTTCCGAAGCTTCTCCAGATTGCCAGTGATAAGATAGAGAAAGGAGAGCCTATCAAAGTTCTTGGTGCGCTGGTAGCACATCTCCACAATCTGATGATTTCCCTGCAGTAATGCCACTTCTCCCAGTTTCTCCCAGCAATTCTTGTCATCCAGAGCCTTGGCTGCTTCCAGAGCAATCTAACAAGACAATTGATGCGGTTACAAGGTCAGATCTGAAAAGAAATGCTCAACACACAAGACTTGAGCTTGATTCTCTGCCCCACCAAAAATACTATGAGGGTTTGCAGAAGCAGTTTTCTCTACAGGCTTCTGTTAATAACGCCCTTGATGAAAAGCTGGAAATTACGAAGTTCGCTGCACTAAATCATGCCTCCACAAGGGCCCGCACACACTTTAGTAGGGCAGCTATCATCCCCAAAGTGACAACCCAAAAGACATGCCCTTCTCCCAACACCATTTGCCACCTCACCTCAATGTTGCCACACTCCAGTGCCAGGCTGAAACGGGTCTTCTCGTCTTTGACAAAGTGCAGGGCCACCTCAGGGTAGCCCTTTTTCTGCAGGTAGGCAATGATGGACTGGCCCACAAGCTTAGCATTCCTCACCATGTGCAGCACCTGCAAAGAAAAGGCCCAGGCAGTGAAGCTGACACCACTCACAAGGAACGTTCTTGAACACTCAGGCCACGGCCAAGAAATAGCGCAGAGTTTCTCATGCCTCACCTCATCATACTTTCTGTTAATCAATGCCAGCTTGAATTTGAACTCTGTGGGATCAATGGTGAGGACCCTGGGGCGGCATTCTCTGTCCAGGCAGTACACGTTGTTCCCCTTCACACGGGTAACATAGATAGGAAGGTCCAGGGTGCGGATGATTCCATGATCCCTATGCCAACACACAGCACATGTTCACACCATGTCTGTATGGCCACATCCCCTACCACAAAGGAGGCTCACTATGCTGTTTTAGCCCTCAAGCCCCAGTCAGACGAATAGAGCAGACACCCAAGCCAGCAATAAAACACCAGTGCATAGGGTAAGCAACCAAACATGAGCCAGGAGCATCTATTTAGCTCTAACTGCCCTGGGGACCATCCGTACTGTAAAAGTGGAGTTGCACCAGCACTAACTTTGGCATCTGCCAAACAAACAACAAAATAAAAACACTGGTAGTCTGCACAAGGGCAGCCAGTTCAAGGACTCTGTTTAACTCTCAGACTTACCCTGTGGTGACAGCGTATTTGATGTGGTTGCTGGTGGTATAGATGAAAACACCACTTTCATCCCAGGCACCACTCTTGACACGGATGTTTTCGTGGATGTTACACAGGGATTCCAGCTTTCTGTTGCAGATCATGATGGCTGGAGACAAAAGCAGAAAGAAGGAGGATCAGGTAACTCTACTCTTAAATATCTGATTCTGACTTAAAGTTTCTCTCTTCCACAGTCCCAGAAATAGGGACCATATTCAGATTTGGACATTGAGAAGATGATAGTAACCACAACAAAATTGTCACCATCTGCCTTTTTTTTTTTTTTTTTTTTTAAAGACAGAATAGCTGATCCTTTTTGAAGAATATAGCAAATCATCTGTTCTATAAGCTTGCAGAAAGGTTTTACTGAAGAGAAAAAGCAGCAGGGCTCGCACTGTGAATCCGTCTGCAGCTGCACCTTCACCACTAGACACAGCACTGAGCAGTTACTCTAGCAGATCATGAACACAGGAACACGCTCCCAGCCAAGGAAGGACCTGGTGTGCACTGGGATCCAGGTGAAACACTGCAGCCGCCCCTGCTTACCATGCTTGGCCAGCAGAGCTACATGGGACATGTCAGCCGACCAGATGACGTATTTCACCTTGGAGATCTTCACCGAGGCCAGAGTCCTGGAAAAGGACAGCACTGACGTTAGAGTTGAACAATATGCCTCCACAGCAAGCTCTATAATCAACTACCAGTTTCCAATACACCGAGCACAATTTGCAGATGCTCTGAATCCTCTTTATGCATTTCTGAAGCTACAAAATCATGCAACAAAATTCAGTGTCTCTCTAGTTCAACAAAACAAAGCTTTCTCCATGCCTGTGCAATAACAAACACATTTGGGGTGACAACTGACTTGAAAAATATGGAGATGATTAAAGATGGCTTTAACAGAACAAAGGAAATAAGGTATTTACAGGTAACGTTTGCTTTAATAAATTTATCCATAACTTTCCCAACAATACTAGAAAGGCAAAGACATAGAGATAAGGAAATGAAACTCCAGACAAATTCTGGGACATAAGCGATCAAGACACACTGCATTGATCTGCTGCTAATCCAGAACCTTCTCAAGCTGACAATGATGGCCAAGAGCACCAGCTACTTGTCTTTCTTTGTGGCTAGCAACACATAACCAGTACCAACGTGCTATAACGTTCCAATTTAAGAGCATTTTGAACAGATATAAAACCTAAGGGACAAGGCATCAGGCAAGCTTAGCTCGACTGAGTATGGGGTTTTTGATTTCTTTCCACTTTTATAGTACCCGATTCTGTAGTCAGAATTTATAAGGATATGGCACACATCTCCCTGTGATCAATGGCACAATGCCTGCAGCATAAACTGCACCTTGGCTATGTTTACACTCTGCTCTCCCTAACAGTTGTTAGCCGTGGTTTGGATCAGTCTGACGCAGCCTGCAGCTGATGCTGAATTCTGGAGTGCATTAATAGCTATTACTTGTCCCTAGAGGGCACACGCCAACAGGATTACAATATTAAAACTTCCCCCAGCAGACTGGATCTTACCGCTTCTGCTGCACGTCAAAGAGGGTGATGGAGTCTGCATCTCTCAGTAACAGGTTCCCTGTGCCAGCATAGAAAATCTCATCACAGTTCGGCACCTGCACCTTCTTCGTGATCTCATTCTTCAAGTTTTTGATTAGGATCTGCCATTTGATGAGAGGAAAACAAAACACAGCAACACAGGGCAGTCAGATAGAATATACAAAGAAATTTAGGATCGTTTTAGCTCAGAATTTTTGTATAGCTGAACCTCAAGAGCCCAAATTAAATACAAAGCCTTTCACAAGACAGGATCAGACATTATCCTTCTGGAAAATCCAACAACTTAAGTTTACCAGGGCACAGACACAGGAGTGTGAGCTTTCCCTTTAGCCCCACTGCTGTTGTTGTCAGCTAGCACATATAATTTTCAAGTGCTCTCTACATTGAGCATATGAACAAAGTAAGTATGAAGGGAAGGAGGGTGGGCGAACACAGGGTAAATAAAGGAGATGAGGAAGTTGAAAAGGGAGAAATGCAAAGAGAGGAAGGGAAGGCAGAGAGGAGTAACAAAACACTTAGAAGAAGCTTTAATATACTAGGCAAAAAAAAATACTGAATCAGATACAAAATAAATAGATAAATATTCTGCATTGGGCAAAGCGTAAGACTCATTTCCCTTTCTGCCAAGTAAACTGAAGTGGGAAGAACTTTCCATGACTTACTTTCCCCTTTCTTTCTCCTATTTCACTCCACAAGTGAGATCAAAGACCTTTATAAAAACTAACCTGCTTTTTCAGCATTTTCTCATTACTTGCATGCTATGAAAGCAACCCGGGTGGCTTCACAGCCCTGTTCTGGTCAGCTGTCATTTCTGAGCTCACCTACAGTAGCAAGCTTCCAGCAACTGAGACAGCATTTACCGTAAGTTAAATAATATTTCAGCTCACTACATTTTCATTGTATTATCCTTCTTCATGTGTATCTGCAGCTCACTTTCTATTGAGAATGCCTTGCCAGTCTATGTGGATCTCCAATAATTCTGTTAACCCAATCTCCCACTATTCCATTTGCATGTTTCCAAATGACAATATACCCCGTTAAAAAGATGACCCTATTAAGCCTGTCCCCTTACCGAGTGCATTCGATCCAGGACTGCAAAGCGGTTACGAGCTACCCACACAGCTGTTAGCCCGGAGGAACGTTTCCCTTCAGGGGCTAGGGAGAGAAAGACGCAGGCAGTGAATAAAACCTCTGGCAGGCTCTTATGGCAACACATTAGTCAGTCTTGTTTGATCCCATCTTGGCTGTTGTAGCTGCTTCCTACTAATTCATGTTTAACCTGAGGCTATTCGCAAGACTCATTTCCTCCCCCAATGTCCTTTCAGATCGCAGCGTGGCCAGCGCCAGCCCTTCTCTCCAGCCAAGGCACAAGACAAGTGGCTGTCTGTACCGCCAACGCCACTGCTTGGCGCTGAAGCGGGCCATCCTGGGCGACAGCACAGTCTGTCAAGCTAACGAGCAGAGCCTTGCTGGCCAAACAAACCGAGCAGCGAGGGTCCCGGCTTCAATGTAAGCCCCCCTCCCTCTCCCCCCTGCAAACTGACATAACGAGCTGGAGGAGAAAGGCTGCACTCTGAGCAGCACGCAGCTGTTCTCTCAGTTTTAAAATGCTAATACAAACACAGCGCTCTGCGTGTCAGACACACATAAAGAACCACGCCGCAGGATTTTTCAGATGCAGAGAAGGTTTTGAAGCAGGAGAAGGGAACAAACAAGCGAGGTGAGTGTTGCTACTGTTTTGGTAAAACAAAATTTCTCCTTCTTTAGTTCCCAATCCCCTTTCTCTCTGGTCCTCCTGGTGCTCAACACAAATGTTTTTGCAGACCCACCCACAAGACTTCGGACTCTTTTAAAAGCACAGTACTGTTTGTGGCAGATCTACAGCCGAACAAATGACTTAAACCTGACTGCCTCAGCTCTCAGTTACTACCCTACACAAGAAAGACTGGTCTAAATTCAATTTCCAGCTCTGCTTAGGGTTTTCTGATGGCAACTTCACCTGTTTTTCTGAATCACCACAAAGCAGTATTTTTACTGGCTTTAGATCTTTAACAGTGGCTGTGCCTCACTCAGGAAACAACTGATTTTTTTTACCCAAAAGATGATTAAAGGGTGATAAGGAAGTTTAGCTTCCCTTGTAGGTCAGGTAAATAAACTGAAGGGCACGAGGATGAAAAATCCAATGCACGTGTTAAATATCTACATTACAGACCAGGGAAATCATGAGAACTCTGCATACACAGCAGTTTGTTAAAGAAAATATTTATCAGCTAGTAGAATTACGTGCTGTTCTTGAAAACACATTAAAGGTGCTTAGTTTTCATGAGGCCTTGACACCTTCTCCAGAATAGGATAAAACCTCTTCTGGAATAAACCCTTTTCTTTCTAAAAGGGTGACAAGCCAGGTGTCCCCAGACAAGTCAGCTTTGAATGACTCAGTCAAAATTAATATTTATAATATCCTCGGTAGCATTTCATTTATATAAAGTTACCAAAAAGCTCCCTTTCTCTCTCTCTCCAAATATACCTGCTGACTGTACTCAGCAAAGAAACGTTCCCTTCATTAGATCTGCAGAAATCAATAGATGTGAGAACAAGTGAGCTGGATTCCAGTCTAACACATTCATCACTCCCACTCATTTCGAAATCTTTACTGCCATGACGACAGAGGCAGGAGAAACCAGCTGGAGTTTCAGATCCCAAATGGAATTCACAGTTAGGAGAAAGAATTTTTTTCTTTTCCTAAATCATGTTTTGACTTGTAAATTGCACAAAACTGATCTGGAATTTGCCGAGAGGAAGAATGAGCACTGGCACCCTGGCACTGTCACTTTTACAGCCACTTTTCAGAGTATAAAACCTCTTCGAACAAAACATATCTGGTTAAAATCCATCTCTGTTGACAAGCCAGGAATGCTGCCTGCTGTGTCGAAAGGGAAAATGGAAAGTTACTAATAACAAAATTATAAAATATATATTTGTAGCAGTAAAAGTTTGGGATGAACATGAATTTTTCAAGTCAGTGTTGTGTGATATAGTAAGCAGGAAGCCTGCCAAATGATGTGTGCTGCAGGGACATTGGGAAACATGAAGAAAAAAAAATCCAATGGGAGGCTTACAAAAATGAAGCTTTTCTTATATATAATACACACACAGTTGGAGAGAGGAGGAGGAGGAGACAGCTATACAACAACAAACACTCAGAGGAATAATGTGAAATAAGAAAGTGCCTACCATCCGGATTTTGGGAATCTGCATCCTTGGGAATGGTGTATAGATCATAAGTACTGTTCTCCAAGTTGCTGGCTCTCTGCACGAAGACGGGAGGAAAATTTTCAAGGTAGGATTTCACAGAACAGCCATTCACAGCCTCGTGAAATGTTCTTTAGCACGTTACATAGCAAAACTTGACTTACTGTGCAGAGAAGGACAGCGTTCTCAGCTGGGTTGTACGACATGTTGAACACAGGGAACTTGGAACCGCTGAAGAAAAGTCATAAATAAAAGAAAGTTACAGTGAAACAAGATTATTTCTAACAGTCATCTTCATGGTTTTGTTTTGTTTTTTGTTTTGTTTTGTTTTTTAATAAACAGAGTGCCAAAAAAAAGCTGTTTTGATGAATTTCCCGAACCACCTGGAAACACTGTAAGAACACCAGCATTTTATAAACAAAAGCTGGCATTTCAGTCTGAATTACTGCAAACTTAAAGCCAGTTACAAAAAAAAAAGTTACATCTATGCAGAATGTGACAATCTGACCTATCTGTAAGCGAGGAACTAACAAGGGATTAAAGATACTAGCAATGCCTTTCATAATATGCTAAGCACTCATCTCTTACCTTCGCAGCTGCATGACAGCAACATCTTTGGAACTGTTAAAATCAAGCTGGCGGAGGAAACGGTCCTTCACATAATACAGCATGTTCCCGTGCACAGCATAAGCAGGCCGCTCACGCTCCAATTTGAATACAATCATGCCACCGTCATGGCCTGGGAAAAGGCATACAAGAATTCAGACCTGAATTAAATCCTGTGGGTTTTCTTATTATGGAGATACCAAGCCCAAGCCCTTCAATGCTTTTTTTTGTTTTGTTTTTTACCTGCAGCAAAGAGGTTGAGGTTGGGATGAGCTGCCAACACCCAAAAGCGATCGTGATCACGGCGAAAGGTCTGAACACCCGTGCTAAACATGCAACATAAGAAATAAGGAATGTAAACAAAATGGAAACTCTGCTGTATGCTCCAGGTCCCCAAATAAAGATCCCAAACTTCAGACTGATCTCTAGCATTCAGCATGAGGAGATCACACAGTTCAAAACACTGTATTCATAACTTTCTGTCAAATAATATAGTCTCATATAAAATATTTGCAGCAGCAACTTCACTAGACAAGTCAGTCTTCTTCCACTTGCCTTCAGACAATTATAAGCCTTGCCCATAACGTGCGTCTCAAAGGGACAGCAAATATGAAAAACATTTATTTCTCAGTAATTATCAAACGCTAGAACTAATGTTTTTAACAAGTTCTGGTATTTAGTTTCTCTAAGAATAACTGTAGGCCTCTCCCATGTGTAAGAGCTTCCACAATAAGGTTGAGGCGGACGCCTGACACGCACTAACCGTTTCGACATATCCCAGACACGGATGCTTTTGTCTTCTGAATTGCTGAGGATCAGTTCCTGTCGGGGGTGGAAGACAGCACACGAGACATTGTTGTAATGTCCTCGGCAAGTGTCAACCTCCCAGGCCTTGGATTCTAACCAGAAGTGGAAAAGAAAGCAGAAAATAATGCTTAAATGGGTTAAGCTATTCCACATGAGAAATGTAGCAAACACCTTAATGAAGTGGGCTCTATCAGGCTATTACTAAACCATTCCCTGCAATTTATTTTTGTGACGTTTAACTGCTAGCACAGCTTGCCTGAGAAACAGATAAACCAGATTTCCAAAAAGGTGCAAAGAATTTTATATAGCTTAGCTGGACTGAGCTGGCAAAAGGGCATCCATTCCTGGTGAAGTGCTTCTCATTCTAGAATCATCTCCCTTTCTTATTTCATTGGCACATAATCAAAAAACTTTTCTGTTCCTACAAACCTCTGCTCAGAAGTGCATGCAAATCAAAAGAAGCTAGAAGTGTGTGCTAGG
Source organism: Aythya fuligula (assembly GCF_009819795.1). NCBI lineage: Eukaryota > Metazoa > Chordata > Aves > Anseriformes > Anatidae > Aythya > Aythya fuligula. The sequence goes on from NC_045586.1 coordinate 1,368,808, forward strand.
GAACTGAGCCCTCTTCAGATTGCAAAAGCCAATGCTGTTTGGGATTATTTACCACTGCATCCTACATACATGCTTGCAAAATGTGAATTACCTTCAGGTTCAGCCTACAAATGTTCAAACAAATTTCAATTCTTTACACCCTTCTTCCCAAGGGTTCCCCCTCGAGAATCCACTTACCATTCATCCGCCAGATCTTCACTTGTCGATCATCAGCTCCTGACACAATAAGCGGCATTGTGGGATGGAAGGCAGCCCAGTTCACCCCACGATCGTGGCCCTACAAGGCAAAAAGAAAACAGTCACTTGAAGCAGGTTACTGACTGAATGTAATGAGCAAAGGAAAAATGAAGTGACAAGACTGCAGACAGGCTTGCCAAGATGCAGCTCTCGCTATTTTCTGTATGCCATGCTGCTCATACCAAATGCTTAGACAGACTTTGCCCACGGTAATGAGCTTTGCAGATACCATCCTTCACCAGCAGAGCAGGCACCACTTCCCAGCTTTAACAAGCCATTACAGAATGCTGCTTCCAGTAACACAAGGCAATAATAATGTCTGCTATTTAATGGAGCTTTTAGCCATACAGAGAGAACGGTACTCGTTAGGTTTCAATGCAAACATCTCCAGATTTCAATTTACAAAATTCTTGGAGCACATAACTCCGCTGAGCTGAGGCTGGTATTTTAACTCTTTTTCATCTGCTATTTTTCTGGTCTTTTAGAGAGTCATTTGGGTCACAAGGATTTCATTAAACAAATTTGAAAATGTTGTAGAGCACACACACTGACACTGTACCTCAAGAACGTGCTTCACAACTGCATCTGTTGTCCCAAACAAATCCACCCCTGTTATTCCCCTGACATCCGATTCCACAGCTCCAGGGGACAGGTTCTTCTTCCTTAGGCCTTGAAGGACAAAGGGGAAGGAGAAATAGGGTGGAGGAAGCAAAAATTATGTTGATCAAAGCAACGTTCCTTATCCAGAAACAAGTTGAGTGCTATCCCATGTTGTTTATATGCATCTTCAGGTGGAAAGTGAGAACTTGAAAGACTGAAAGAGGGTGAGAAATATCCAGGACTCCCTTCCACTTCCTCCAAAAGTACCAGCTCAGATTAGACATACCAAAAAGGAAAGTCTGCAATGCAGTACACCACTCAAAGGATCACCTCAGCTCACTGGGACACAGACAGTGGCACTTCAGCAAAGGACTGAGGCATTCTGATTTCTCTTCCTCTCATTCCTCCTTCACTGAATTGAGCTTGCAGCTTTCAGGGGACTTTTCAACCATGCCACTCTGCCCAAATCCATAATCCTGAGGTCATCAGTCTGCCTGGGCACAGGATATTTTGGGGAGCTAAAACTATAGCAAAAAAAGCCTGTTCTTGATTCTGAAGAACATTAAGTTTTCCATATTAAAACAGACCTACTTCAAGACATTCCTCATTAAAATTCAACGTAACACCGTATGGAAAGAAATGAAAAGAGCCTCTCATCTGCCAGTGCACAGTGAAAGACTGTACATAAAATGCTAAAACAAAACTTAGAAAATACCCTTTTAGATTCAAAAGTACTTGGCCCCAAAAAGCTACCATGGAGTTTATAGAGTAAGAAAAATCTGTCTAGGATAAATGCAGAATTGCACTGCTATGGAGACTAACAGAGAGGGAAGTACAAGAAGAGAATAAATGATACAGAAGGCAAAAATTATTTTCTAATTGCAATTCTGATTCCCACACTCCTCATAGATTAGCAGCTCAACCTCTCAACAAACCCTTCTGTGAAGTTAGGCTGATGAAATGACCACGATAAGCAGCGCCTCGCAGCACAGCACGAACGCTCAGCACACTGAGGGAGGTGCACACACAGATGGTCCGAGTAACGATGATGAACATGAATGGCTGAGTGGAAACTTCTACAAAGCTGGCACAAACCACCCCAGAAAGGAGGAATAAAACATATATAACCCAGAGAAGGCGAGTGAAGAAACGTAGGATTTTCAGAAGAGAAAATACTTGAGCCTTTGACAAGCCAGTGAAACAGGACTGGAACACAAGTGGAAAATTTCTGGCATAACTGCACAAATCTAAGGAAAGGCAGAACACTCACAGAACACAGCAGCTTCCTGTGTTGCTCTGGGGAGGGAGCAGGGACAGAGAGGGAATTTGTAGCAGAAAGGCAGATATTAGGCACTCTAAGGACAGCTGTTTAGAAGAACAAAAAAAAAAACTGAAGAGCAGACTCGGGTAGACATGCACACAAGCACTCAGAAGAGCAGGTATTACAACAACCAGAGGAAAAGGGGCAACATACTAGTGGTGAATTACACGTTGTAAGTTAGGAGAGAAGGAGAAAGAGACCAGGGAAGCATCAGGACACTCCTGGCACCCAATTTCTGAAACACATGGCTGATGTGTTAGGGACAGCACTGACCTACAGACAGATGGCCCTTTACAAATTCTTTTCTTCTATCATCTTCCTTACAATTCAGGCCTTATACCTGAGGTCAGTAACCCACCCAAGGTGGAAACTAAAGAGGGCTCTTGGGTACTGACTACACCCTTGCTGGGCTTAGGTTCATTCTGGTCCCTCCAATCCACACACATTCAGTGGACAAGCAGAGAAGTGAAGTGGGGGCTGAAGTTGTACCAAAGGTTTCGCCAGCCATCACCACAAATGCACGTAAGGTGGCGCTCAAGGAGAGGCACTCCAGGTCTACAGGTGCCATCTGGGGACTTTCAGCAGAGATCCTCCCAGTCCCAGCAGCACCAGCCCAAACCCTGAGGTGATCCTCTAGCACGTCACCCAGATCGACTAAACAGAGTCCTGACAGAACAAGGGCATTTTTTGCCAAGAGACAGGCATCTGTTATTTGCCAACCAAGAGGAAGGTTAACAGGAGTTGGTGCGTGGTGTTAAAGCGCAGACAGAAAGCACTCCGATCAGAGTAAGACCACTAGCATCCTCCTCACTGGTTAATACTTAAAAAGAAACAAGAGAAAGAAAAACAGATTATTTTGTAGATTTTGTAGGTTAATATCAGCCACATGAGCAATGATTTCATTCCACAGCACAGGTGAACAGTACAGTACAAATGTTCATGCATTTTAATATACAAACAAGCTTATTCTGACTGCATTCACACTCTCTCTCAGCAGATTAGCAGAAAATAGACCCTTCCACCTCCACCTTATTTGTTTTACATTGAAGGTCATTTATCAGCAGGTTTCAAACCAAAGAACAGTGAATTTGTGGGAGTTCAGAACTACAAGTCAGTCTTCACCCTGGTCTGGTCTGGGTCATGCTCCTCATCCCTCACACTCTGCCACAGCTGCCATCAAAGCTGAGTTTTGGGAGGAAGAATGTGGAATACGACCTTTAAATTCATTTAACTGGGGGCATCAAAGAGCCAGTACTAAAAACCCCAAAGCCTGATGAAAAATAATCCCACTGATGTCAGCAGAAGCTGCAAGTTATAAGCAGCACTCAGAAATGGAGTTAAAGCTCAACATCACATGATGCTCTCTCTGATTAGGATTATATGGATAACAGGAATCAGACAAAATGTGGAAATAATCATTTCCAGCAGGCTGCTAGAGCCAGAACAGAGTCCTGCTGAGGACAGAAGTCATTTTGGGGAAAAAACTTTTTGGGGGGAGGAAAAAAAAAAAAAAAGTACTATTTTCAATCTGTTTAACATCTACCCGTGTCTTTCTCCACACACTAATATTCCTGCAGTGTCGTGTCTGACTGGAGCGACAGCTGAGTCAATAATTCAGCATGTCTCTAAAACCCCTCATCACATATCAACTGAGAGAAAAAAAAAAAAAAAAAAAGCCCTGTACCATCTCCAAACCAATTTGGCAGCTGGAACTCTGCTGAGAGAGAGCGTTTGTGGGTGAATGCAGCAGCAACGCTTCCTAGCAGAATAGCTGTTAAACTCCCCGTGCTGGCAGTACGGAGAGGGGGACAGGTTTTAAATAACCAGGATATCCTGTCCCCAGCCCCTACTGTTGACACAGCTGGCCGTGTCTGAGCGTGTACTACAAATAATGCAGCATGCCCAACCAAAACTGCAATGGCGAGAGCGGCAGGGCCATGGTCTGCCTCTAGAATAGTTTAAGCTGTGACACCACCAGTACTGCCTCCCACCAGTCCCTTCTCCACCTATTTTCTTGGCTTTTAGCTTTTCATTTATGGATCCTACGTGATTCCATTGAATCACCTCGTGGCCTTAGGCATAACCTCAGAAACAGCTAAGATATCAGCAAAGGACTTTGGACTTCTGACTTGCAACTCCTGCTCTGATCCCCAGGCCACGCCTTGCTTTATAAAAGACAAGCAGACTGGACGATGAACAAATTCCTAATGTTATCTTCCTGTCATGATCCACAATTAAACCACCAAAAAGATCCCCTGCCCATTGCGCAATGAGTAGAGAGGCCTTTTTATCTTTATCTCTGAACAAATGACTTACTGCTGCCTCCAACAGATTTTGAAAGAGATAAAGGTGACCCAGAAAGTTTTAGAATTTTCCTACAGGTCTTGCACGTTGGCAAAGCTGATCAGCTGACAGCACTGTGTCCATTCTGACAGCAATACTTGTTACCTATGTTGACTATAAAATCCAACTCTTAAAGAGTTTTTTGGGGCTGCACAAACCTAAAGCTGACATCTACTGTTGTAGAAGGCTGCTTCAAGCATGAAGTTGGACTAGATGAGCCCCAGAAGTCCCTTTCAGCCAACAATCTACAGCTTCTTGAAAAATGAGGGGACTAGACCCCTGCCAAACCTCTAACGTTCTTCCTGAGGCTCCCAGAGCTGACAGGCTACTCTTTCTGCTCTCAGATCAGAACCAACTTTTTTCCTGCCTCGTTTGGCTTTCAGCAATTGCAGTTTTGAAGTGGGCTTTGCCACCGGACACCCCCTTGATCTGGGCAGCTCACCAGAAATATCCCAAACGCGCACAGTCTGATCCAAGCTGGCTGACACTACCAGGTCCTCAGAGGGGTGAAACTGGGCACACATCACATAGTGGTTGTGTCCTGTCAGCACACTACAACAAAAAGGACAGAAAACGCCATTTAAACATAAAGTATATTAGCACACGCTCTGTTTTGCACCAACAGCAATGAGCTCAGTCTCAGAAGGGACAAAGAGGAATATGGCTGATAATACTTGGAAGGGAAATTCAAGAAAGGAAGGGAAATTCTCTTCAAGAATTATCACAGCTGCTGAACACAGCTGTTCTCAATAAGAATATTCACGGGCTGGTTTGCTGATAACAGTAACTTCATAGGTATCAACACTGCTGCATCTTTTAACTTCAAAAAACGTTCAACCAACCAACACAGGAAATTACAAACGTGCTTAGTAGGATCAATGTAAGTGAGCAAAAGTCATAACTGACAGAAATCTTCATTACTAGTCTGTTTGTGTTTTTTTTTTGTTGTTGTTTGTTTGTTTGTTTTTGTTTGTTTTTTTTGTTTTTGTTTTTTTTTGACAGTTCTGGTCTTTCAACTATGTACAGTTTGAAATATCAGTATCATCTTCCACTTGAAAACAACAAATGAGGATAGCTCGCACCCAAGCCCTACAGTTATTTTTAAAGCATCCACTGATTTTACCAGACGCAAGTTCTGGACTGCCAGTTCCAAACTCGAATGGTCTGATCATCAGAAGCACTCAAAATCCACGGATATTCCTAAAAAGACAAAGTAGTTTGCATCTGAAATAATACACACATTCCCTCCTTCCAGTGTTTTTCAGTTGCCACCCAAAATTACCCTCATTTTATTTTATTTTACTAAAGAACTAGAGGCAGAATTTACGCATCTTACACCTCTAAAAAGGACCACGTCTGTACTTTTTGCTTTAGCAGAGCTTCCTTAGCAAAGATTCCCATCCAAGGAAGGAAAAGAGATTTCCACTCATGCAGGAGGAACACAGGCAAACATCGGGGTGAGTATTAGAGGAGCTTACATGGTGGAAGAAGGTGGTGCGGATGTAATCCAGGTGTCCCAGCAGAGTGAAAAGGCAGCGGCGCAGTTTGTAATTCCACACCTGAGCAACACAAAAGCAGCACAATGAGGGTACGTGCCCCATCCAGCTGGATTTCTTTGTGCTTTCTCACAATAGGCTAAAGATTTTAGTCTTCTAGGTCACCTACAAGCCTCCCCCTCTTCCAGTTTAAGATATTTCTAATGCAAGCCATAAAAAGTCTTCAACTTGCTGCAATTACCACTCATTCCTCTGAAACATCAGCATCATAATTCAGAAAAAAATCCCTCCCCGGGTAATGCCTTTTAGAGAACAATGGTAAAAGGAGTAAAAGGTTACCTTTATTTTGTAGTCATCGCCTCCAGAAACAAACAGGGGCTGCTGTTTGTGGAAATCAATCCCTCGAACGGGTCCTATGAATAGGAAGAGAAGGTTGGACAAGGCAGGACAACCGACAGCTGGAACAGTCCCTTACATCCTACAAAGAGGAAATTGTGCACTCCCCATTACATTTTTTACTACAGAGAAATTAAAAGGTTCAAAGCAACAAGAAACCACCTTAGAGGATGGTATCCCACTCCTAAATGCCTTCCTTTTCATCGGCATGCTTACAGAAAAACATCGCAAAGCACCCAAACCCTTTGCACTTACACCTACAAATTTATTTTCACACCAGAAACGAACACTGCCCCCCTTTATTTGTGTGAAAGCAGTGCTCAGAAAGCACTGAGCTGGCCGCAGGGTATGACACCCACCACCTGCAGCCCCACAGAGCCGCTCAGCCCTGCTCCTGCCCCGCACACCGCCCCCCTCAACCCCCACTGACCGTCATGCTCGTCAAACTTGTCGATGAGGGTGCACATCCGATAGTCCCACAGCTGGATGACGCCATTGTGCAGGCTGGTGAGGATCCAGGGCCGCTTCGGGTGGAAGCTGAGCCCTGCCAAGGCACGGAGAGAAGGGATGAAGGAACCAGACCGTGACAGGGCACCCAGCACACCCCCAGAAGCCCCCTCGGGACCGCCCCCAACCCCAGGAGCTCTCCCCCCCCCTCAGGACTCCCCTCAGGACCCCCCAGAGGATCCCCGGAGCTCCCCGCGCGACCCAGACCCATGACTCCCAGACCCCCTCTGGGTCCCCCGAGCCCCCCCAGCCGCCACCTTTCACCCGGGCCGATTTGGTCTCGAACTTGGTCAGCATCGCGCCCCCTCCACCGGCCGCCTCCTCCGCCCCGACCCCTCCACGTCGGCGTCCCGGAAGCGGCCTCGGCTTCCGCTTCCGCCCCGCCGACCAACGAGACGCAGTCCTCCCGGCGGCATAGAGCGGCTTCCGGCCGCGCCGCAGGAAGCGGAAGAGCCGGGAAGATGGCGGCGGCGGAGGCGGGGAGGGCTCGGAGCAGGCGGGGGATGGCGGCCGCTGCGGGGAGCCCTCGGCTGCCGGCCTGGTGCGGGGCGCTGCGGGGGCTGCTTCTCGCCGTGCTGGCGGCGGGTGAGGCTGCTGGGGAGACGGGGCCGAGCTGGGCTGAGCTGGGTTGGGTCCCCCCTCCCCTAAAGGGCTTTGGGGTTCCTGCTCCTCCCTCCTGGGATTTGGGGTCCCCCCCCGCGTCTCCCTGTCTGGGATCTGGGGTCCCGTCCGTCCTCCCGTTCCCTCCCCGGGATCTGGGGTCCTATCCGCCTCCATCGTTTCTCCCCCCCCACTGGGGATTTGGGGTTCCCTCTACCCCCTGTCGTGTTCCCCTCCCCCCTAGGATCCGGGGTGACCCCTCGGGTCGTGTCACCCTCCTGCCCCCCCCCCCCAAGGATCTGAGGTTCTTCTCCTTCCCCCTCCCACCCCAAGGATCTGACTCCCTGCCTAGAATCTGGGGTTTAGCCCCTGCCCCGGAATCTGGGGTCCCCCCCAGGAGGTGGGGCCCTGGCAGCCCCCAGCCGTCCCCTCCAAGCTGGGCAGGGCTGCATCTCCCCCCCTTTAGCTGGGGGGAGCATTTGGATGTGTTGGGGTCCCCTGGTTTGCACCTCGCTGACGTTGGGCTTTGTCTTCTTCACCAGGCTCCTGCCACGGGAACTCCGTGGAGAGGAAGATCTACATCCCCCTCAACAAGACGGCGCCGTGCGTTCGCCTCCTGAACGCCACTCACCAGATCGGCTGCCAGTGTGAGTACAGCCACAGAGCCCCAAAGCTGCTCCCGGGGGGCGGGTGTGCACTGAGGAACAGGGTACAACGCTGCTGAGCTGCCTTGTTCAGCACCGTCTGTGTTCCTAGCACTGCTTGCTGTCTTTTCCAGTCCTACTCCAGTAATGCTGACCTGGTTCAGCTAAATTGAGGGGTAGAGACCTTAGGAAGTCTGCGTTTCCTCGCCCTGGAAAACCCAGGACTAGGCAGAGCAACATTTTCAGCACATGCAGGTGGTCGTGTGCAGGGTAAAGCCAGTTCACCCCGCAGGCTGCTCCTTGCCCAGCCAGCACCCCAGGTAGGAGGCAAAGCTGTGAGCCCTGACAAATTTACAGCCTCCTAGAGAAACAGGCAGGGAGTGAAGTACTGACAAAGTGCCACATGAAGGGCCTGGAGGGTTTGGTTTAGCTGCTTGCACAGTGCTTGTTACCTTTGTCTGGGTTTTGTGCTGTGAAGATGCAGGAGGTAGGGCTGCTTGGCTGCTGAGAACAAGGAGGAAGATGAGGGAGCCCAATTCAAACAGCGCTCCTTACAGAAAGGGCAACCTCTGAGTCAGGGATTTGTTAATTTGTGATTGAGTTTTGTTTCCTTAGCGAGCCACTCCCTGCAGCAGAGGCTGTCAGCTGCCACTGCAGGGCAGCACAGCTGCACTCAGCCTGCCCGATAGCACAGGGTGTGGGCTCCCTGGCTCTTCTGCCCTCTGATGTGAGCCTGGTGGTAGTGCAGACACCAGCACCCAATCCTGTCCCAGTGCTGTCCCAGCCGCGGGCAGTGAGTAGCAACAACTGTTTTCCCTAGCTGTGGGGGTTGTTTTTATCAGTAGAGACTTAGGAGAGGGCTTTGTTTTCTTGGGATGGGGTGAAATGACAGGCAGATGGACCTGCCAGGCTGCTAGTCCCCTGTGCTGCCTTCTCTGTCACCTCATGCTCCTCTGGGCCTCAAGTGGAGCTGTCCTTGAGCTCTCCATTTTGGAATATGCAACCTTTGATGATGGTCAGCACAAAGCTGCTTCCGTGACTGTAGTCCTCAACTTGGGTCCTGTCTTCTCTGCACGATTTTCTGTCTCTGGGCCTCCGTTTCCTCCTGGGTCATGCCTAATTTCCTCCGGTCACAGGAGACTTGTAATGCTCAGATAGCTGAAGTTCCTTCAGTGCTTTAGCAGGCTTAAACAAAAGATGTTTTCAAGGCTTGGGTGCTTATTTCTGTTACTTCTTGAACTGTGCTGTTCACTTTTTTTTTTTTCTAAAAACCATTCTGTCCTATTCCAGCAAAATGGTGCCACTTTACCATATTGCTTCCTCCCAGCCTCTTCTGACAGCTCTCTTAGCCATGCAGCCCTCCTGTTTTGGGGTTGTTGGGGTGTGAAGGGGTCACGGTGAGACACCAAGGGCGCTTTCTCTTTCTGCAGCCTCCATCAGCGGGGACACGGGAGTGATCCACGTGGTTGAGAAGGAGGAGGACCTCAACTGGGTGCTTGCTGATGGCCCGCACCCACCCTACATGATACTGCTGGACGGGAACCTTTTCAACAGGTCAGTCATCAGCACTTATCTTCCCCAGGAGTGCCCAGAAGACCAATTCTGGGACAAGCAATCTAATTTTTCAAGTGAGAGATGGCAAAATTGTCCCTGACTGCACTGCTCTGAAGCACAATGAGGGTGGAACGTGTATGTTTTCGTGGTGTTTTACTGCCTGGAATTATTTATAAATAAATAGATAGTTTGGTTGTGAGAAGAGCTCTTCTGCACTGTGTATTTTCTTACACCACGTTCATTGCTGTAGCTGTGCCTGTAGTTTATTAAACAAAGTGGCTAACGTTTGTCGCATCTCCTGGGCAGAGCAGGAAAGAAGTGGTTGAAATTTTCTGTTTGTCGCCGTCTTATGTGCTTCAGAGAAGATGAGCAGAAGATGAATCAATGCATTGATTATTCTGATCATAAGCATAACCACGTGCTCGTGTAGTATGTCAGCAGTGGCATTTCATGGATTGTAACCCTTTGTTAGCGAATTCACAATTTCATTCCTTTCTCTGTTCCAGGAAGGTGCTGATGCAGCTGAAGGGAACCTCCCGAGTGTCAGGCCTTGCCGTGTCCATTGCCAAACCTAACCCTCCCCAGGGGTTCTCTCCTGGTTTGAAGTGCCCCAATGACGGGTTTGGTAAGGAAATGTGAAGTCTTTTTTCTTGCTGGGAGGAGGAGGAGTTCCTTTACGTTGTAAGGTCAAAGCAGGGATTGTAGAGGCCACGTGAAATTGTAGCTTCACTTTTGTGTCAAAATTGTGCCCGAGATAACATGCTCGATAATTCCTTTTGAAGTAACTGGTCTGATCTGGAACCTCATCAGTTCCAAGCAAGGGCTGGGACTGATGTTTGAGGGAAGACTGTTGGATAAGCTGGCTAAAACAGTGTTAAGTCACTAAGTGTTAAGCCTGGCCAAGGTTTGCTGCAACATCTTTTTCTTTCAGGTGTGAAACTTGTACTTTTTCCACACCTGCTCATTCCATTTCTGTAGATTGCATGGAGCATGTGTTAACCTCTCTCTTTAGGCCAGTTACTTTTTTCGATCCATTCTGCCTCCATGGATTCCCCAGGAGGTTTCCGTTAGGTTTTCATTTCGCTGTTTTTTCATGCAGCAAGTTTACTATCTTTCAATTTCTGGGGAGAAACTACCTTCTGTGGTTTGCACAAAACTTCCTTCTCAGCCGTGAAGGATGCAGTGTAAACTCCTGAGATACGATTGGTGTGCTGGCATTTGTTGTGTCTCTGCCTTCGTGTTGTTTGCACAGTATCTAGGTGTTAAAACAATTGGCACATTATGGATGCCTTAGGGGTACTTCCAGCACATGATGAGCTCAGAAAATGCCGGTTTGTATGTTCCTCCTTTTGAAGTATAATGTTTCTCTGTGTGCCTCCTCCGCTCTCTCAGCATGTGATAAATGCTCGCTGAGTGCTCCTGCCAGCCTCCTGGCATGTGATGGCTTCGAGCATGCACGTTTCTTACTCTCCCTGCGTGGCACAGTGCTCAGTCTCTGCCACTCTGCCGCATGCAGTGACCAGCTCCATCTCTAAGCTTTGTCAGCTGGTTCCCTAGCCCATAATGGTGCTCATTCAGTATTTGCTGCTATTTTCTCAGCAGGCCCTACCTTTCCTGCAGGCTGTTACTCTCTCACAGGCTCAGATTTGCCCATTTCTTTCTGTTTCCAGGTGTCTATTCCAAAGATTATGGCCCTCAATATGCGCACTGCAATACGACTGTGTGGAATCCTCTGGGGAGTGGGATTTCATATGAGGATTTTGACTTCCCTATTTTTCTACTTGAAGATGCCAACGAGACTCAAGTTATTAAGCAGGTACTTAACTTCCTCAACGAGTGGGAGAGGGGAACTGCCACCCAGCTCAGGAAGGGGGGCAGAAGTTGAGGTAACTCAGCTTAGAAGTCAAAATCTACAGTAAAAACTTCTGGTCCAATTTTATAGGCAACTCACCACGCTATTAGAAAAACGCTAAGTTTTGTGGTAATTTTTATTTCTGTCCAGTGTTATCAAGACCATAATGTCCCTCGTGATGGATCTGGCCCTGAGTACCCTCTATGTGCCATGCAGCTTTTTTCCCACATGCATGCTGTCACCAGCACTGTTACATGCATGAGACGCAACTCCATCCAAAACACGTTCAGCATTAACCCAGGTGAGCAGATTCGTCTCTCCTTGTCTTGATAAGTCTGGTGGTAAAAATCCTAGAGAAATACAGTTTTGCAAAAGAGAGAAAATTATAAAGTTTCCTCAAAGGCTTGCTTCCTGGCTGAGCCTTTTCAAAATAAACAATTCAAGTGGGAAGGAATTTGGGGGTATGTTTGCCATCAGTTTGGAAAATATGTAGAGATGCTGGCTGAGAAAGACACCTACTACCTGCTACGTAGATCATTGAGAATGGCTCTGATATCACTACTGCAATAGGCTGTGTGTACCTGAATCAAAATCCTGGTCCTGGTGAATGTTTTGTTGGTGACTTTGCTGGAGCCAAGACTTTCCCCCAGATGGGCAGAAGTTTGCTCTTGTGATAGTGCCACTGGTGAGCTTCAGCTGACCAGAGGGATCATTTCTCACTTATCTCTGCTGTAGTCTCAACTCAAGCAATGTTGCTTCTGCTTCCTAGAGACCGTATGTGATCCGCTTCTTGATTACAATGTGTGGAGCACCTTGCAACCTATCAATTCCTCTGGAAAAGTCGATCGTGAGAAGGAAGTTATCATTGTCGCTACACGAGTAGGTATCTCCTTAATATTGCTTTGCAGAGAGGGTGGCTGGAAGGATTCTGGGAAGATATGAGTTTTGGGTCTTATGAGAATATACTCCCCTTACATATTTTAATTTCTTCCCATGTTCCAGACCTTTTAGATCTGACTGGCTATCGTGTTTCTAGGAGCCTTTTAGTTAGTGGGTTTGCATATTGTTTCAATAAAAGGACATGTGGGTTTTGTTTCTGTCTGTATCCCTATGTGAGACTTTTTTCAGCATTTCTTTCGGTGATGGGAAGTCTTTACGGAACCAGACGAGTAGAAATAGTTATGGTGTCTGACATGCTTTCCTAAAATACTTCACGTGCTTGAAACATGTTGAAGAGGGAGAGAGAGCATGGTTCGCTTGTCTATATTGATGGGAGAGACTGAATCACATGGAAATTTTGGTGTGTGTCAAGCAGTGAGTCAATGTCAGAGCTGAGAAAGAAATTTACTTCCCCGTCTAGCAGTCTGTTTTACAGTCACTTTCCACCCTTCAGAGATACAAGTTCAAAACTCCTTTTTGTCACCAGCATGGAGGCACACGCTGCATGTTGGTGCTAACAGTGAAACTGCAGCACACCTGATAGCATTAGTTTTCAGGTCAGGGCTGAAGGGTGTTGGCAGTGCTCTGAGACCTCAGGACTACAGAAATTACTCATTTGGTATTTGAAGTTCCATTAGGCACGGTGCTTTGGCCCTTCCCTCATCAGTAGGGTGAGTGGGATAAGAGGAGTGACAGATTTGCTTTCCTGTTACAGTATTTGTCTGTCTGTTTGCAGAATTCTTAATGCCTGCTGTTCATGCTTGCAGATTGACAGCCATTCCTTCTTCTGGAACATTGCACCCGGGGCAGAGAGTGCCGTCTCCTCTTTTGTGACCCACTTGGCTGCTGCTGAAGCTCTTCATAAAGCATCAGATGTTCATTTGCTACAAAGAAATGTAATGTTCACCTTCTTCCAAGGGGTAAGAGCAGCAGCATCACTCCACCGTTTGGCTTGTTCCTAGATAGCAAATCAGCCCTTGGCTCCCTGCAAATGAACTTTTTCCTAGTCTTTGTGCAGTCGTTTATCTGCATCCCCACACCATAGTTCTCTCTGCTCCCCCAGTGAGAACAGGATCTTAATTGCACTGGGATAACAACAGCAGATGGGGCTTCCAGTGGGGCAGTTCTGCCCCACGGTTCATTCTGGTCGAATAACTCAAACTTTGCTTTCCCTCCTGTCTCTTCCCAAGGTTCCTCTCTATCTGTCTGTTCTCTGCCTCCCCCATTCAGGATGAATTGCAATGGCTAGGCTTTAAATCCTGAAATGAAGCCCAGAAAAAGCTAGATTAAAAATATATGTGTTGACAGCAGCGAAATGTAGTTCATTTCTGAGAGCCCAGCACTGAAGCTGGCAGCTGTGGAAAAGCAGAACAAGCTTGTGGAGGAGGGACTGATGGCCAACAGCTGATGTTCCCCTGAAGGCATCTACATTGATGGCTTCTTTTGTGCAGCTTTGTGAAACTGGCTCCCACAGCCCCATGCTGTGGCCATGTGATTCCCTTCATTCACCCTCCCCAGCACATACATCCCTAGTCAGAATTTCCCTGGGGAGGCAAACATACAGCACGATGGAATGGACATTCTCTGTCGTGCTCCCAGGATGGAGGAGGAGTGATAAGACTTGGCTGTAAATTAGTCAAGAGGAAAGTCTGGTGGCTGGCTGACTTCACTGTCCTTTTCTGTCATGGAAATTCTCTTCTTCAGGGCATCTATTCATGCCTAAGCAAAGCTCAGCCTCTTGCAATTCTGTTGACAGACTCGTTTCTGTCATCTTGCCTTCAATCCCACTTTTTCCAGAGAAACTGATATCCCTCCTTTCGGGAGAGATTCATGTATTTAATTCCTGGAATGGAGGATTGCCCTCTTCCCTGACCTCCTATTCTGCTCTCCCAAAAACAAAGAGGAAGGCGTGTGCCAGAGTGGAGGGTGGAGTAACGTCCCTCTGCTGTTACTTGCAGTACCTTGCGAGTTGTAGGTACTCGCATAAGCTCACTTTGTCTCTGTGCCCTTCTTGCTTGTGGCATCTAATAGCTGTCCCCTGAGTTTTTGCTGTTTGCCTTCCTTTTTGTCCTTTGCCACATCCCTGCTTCCAATACCTTTGTCCCTGGGTCCAGGCACAATGTAATATTTCCTTTGGTGTGTGCAAGGCTACGCAGACCTTCAGAAATACTTGGTGCAGTAGCTGGCCCTTGAATTCTGTTTTCTTTTTTTTTTTTTTTTTTTTTTTCCACCTCAGCTTCTCAAATAGTGCTGCTGTTTGTGCCAGGCAGCTATCCATGTGCTCTTCATGTGTGATTTATTTTTTTTTTTCTGTTGCAGGAGACCTTTGATTATATTGGCAGTTCACGAATGGTGTATGATATGGAAAAAGACAAGTTTCCTCTCCGTTTGGACAACATTCATTCATTTGTGGAGTTGAATCAGGTGAGAGAGAAGTTAGGGGACCTTTTAATTCCTTATTTTTCTGTGATAATTTAGCTGTAGTTTTCCTAGCCAGCCTTCTGCTACTTCTGTTGTTTTTTCCCTCATCTGGACTTCCCTGCTCCAGAAGATTCCGTGATGTCCTAGGATGTGCTTAAGATGGTGTTTTGTTTTGTTTTTCCCTTGCAGGTGGCTCTAAGGAATGGCTCCGTTTTATGGATGCATACAGACCCTGTCTCTTGGATGAATGAATCTGTCCAAACACAGGTGATTGAAAGCAATCTGTAGTTGCTCACCTACCCAAAATGCTGTGGGATCTTTGGCATGCTACAAATGATCAGGATGTTAAACAACCCAGAGAAATTGCATATTGAAAAGAAGAGCGGAACAGTGCTGTTTTCTCTTCTCGTTTCCAGGTTAGAAACCTGCTCGATATTCTGAGTAATAGCAGCGTGGGAGCAAATGTAACTTTGCAGGAAGCTGGATATTCGCAGCCTCTTCCCCCATCTTCCTTCCAGCGCTTCCTTCGGGCCCGGCACATCCCCGGAGTGGTCCTAACTGACCACCAGGCTGCCTTCCAGAACAGGTACTCCTCCGAGGTGGACAGCACAGGCTGGCCCTTGGCCAAAGGCAGCAGAGCCAGCAGAGGGCAGCCCGAGCTCCTGCAACGCCTCTGCCAGGAGCGTGCTGCCGAACATACATGTAGAGCGGCAGTCTGGGGGGAGCAGAGGAGCAAACGTGTGCCATGTAATTGAACAAGCGCAACATAATTATTCTGACAACCGAAAGAAATCCAGTTTTGTACAGAAAATGTTCCCCACAGCTGGCTGGGAGCCAGAGGTGAGCAAATGGCAACTGAGCGTGCCTAAGCCTCATCTGTTCTTCCAGAAGCTAGATGCTTTTTTTTTTTTTTTTTAATATAGCTTTCTATTTGTGATGGCAGAAAGCCCCAGGCATTGGAAAAGGGCACTTTGATTCACCCCACATGACCCTAATACAGCATGTTCCTTGGGGATCTCCTGTTCCTCTTCAATTTTGGAAATGGGGATGTGGGGTAGAGGACAGACATCCCCTTTTCACTTTCTCTTCTTGCCTCCCCGCTTCATCCAAACTCTTCAGATTATCTCCTTGCCTTCATCTTCTACCTTTCCTTACTGTTACTGAGAATCTGTGGCATAATAAAGGGGAAGTAGCTTCCCTTTTTTTCCTTTCAGCTCTGTCTGTGCTGCTTTGAAGGTGCAGGAAAAGCTGAGGTAAAGAAGAGCACACCTCCTGGGTGCGTGACCATCTTCAGACTGGGGGGATCAGTCCCACATTGTCTAGGAATATCAGATGCGTAGCCCATGCAGTGGGCTTTCAGCCCAATTCCCAGTGCAGCTGTGTGTGCTACAGACACTTGGGTGTAAATCTCTCGTAGAGTTCACTTGGAATTCTTCACTGCCTTCAAGATAAGGCATTAATAAAATCCACTAGCGTGATGTGCGTTAAAAGCTCTCTTCCCATGAGACCTTCTGCACGGGCTGTCCTTGCCTCAGTTTCTCTACCCATTTAATAGATTGGGCAGTTGCCCACTGGAAAGCTAATCACAGCTTGTAAATTGCTTGGAGATCCTCAGATGGGAGAAGCTGTGGAAGGGCCAAGTTAATTATAAAGCCTCATTAAATGGTTTAAGGAGCGTGTGGCAGGGCAGTGCTTTGGCAGGGCTATATCTCTGCTCCCAGGAGACTGCTCCCACTGTTTGCTTTAGGCACACTCTGAATTGAATTCCATGCCCTGTGGTTTCTTTCTGCCCCTCCCCAACCTCTGTTTGCCTTCTTCTTTTCAGATACTACCAGAGCATGTACGACACTCCAGAGAACATCCGGATGCAATACCCTGAGGGGCTTAGCCCTGAGGAGACCTTGGAGTATGTCACAGACACAGCCAAGGTTCTTACTCTGCATTTTCTTTAGCTGCTGTATCTGGGATGGGTGGGGCTTTGGGTGGGGACAGATCACAAGGGGGATCACGGGGAGAGGGGGAAAGCTGTTTTCAAAGAAGGCAGAAAGAAATGAGAGTACTTCGTACAGTTACAACGGCAAAAGGCACTCAGATGCTAGCACGATGCAAGCATTTCAATGGACGTGTAGGTTCTGGCGTGCTCTTCCTTGTTTTGCTGTGTCTGCCTATCTTGATTAACACCGAGCGCTCTTCCTTTGCAGTCCCTGGCAGAAGTTGCCACAGTGGTCGCCCGTGCTCTCTACCGGCTTGCAGGGGGAGCCAACAACACCTCTGCTATTCAGGCAGATCCAAAAACGGTACGAGCAGATGGAATTGAGTCCCTGGCATCTATGATGAGCCCTCACGTACTTCCCTTCTGTCTCTGTTTATATGTGTTTACACAGCATGCTGTCCTGTCTGTTTCCATGAGGGCTTTGCCTCTCCCCCCTTCTCCCATTCCCCACCACGGCTGAATGAAAAACTTTTCACCTTTCTCTAGTTCCTTGCCTCTCAGTCTCAAGTCAGACATTAAGCTCCGTGAGCCTTCTACAAGCAGAGCTCCTTTATCCTTGTTCCACAAAGCAGAAGAGGGAATAGGTGAAATGGCAATCGGTGCCACAGGGATCAGCTAAGGAGTCAACAGATCTGGAATCAAACCCAGCTTTCACAGCTCAGCCCTGTATTATATAAAGTTGTGACTCCTTTCCTGTGCTCTTGGTTCTTGGAGTGGAAATAATTTTGAGAGGTGTAGCTATTAAGATGCTTTGCTCTCTCCTCTTTGTATAAACCAGTTTCCATCTCTTTCCAGGTTACTCGAATGCTGTATGGGTTTCTGATTAAAATGAACAATTCCTGGTTTCAGTCCATCATTAAGCCTGACCTTAAAGGGATTCTTGGTAAGAGCAACACAGGGAAGAACATGGGGATGGGTTTGACCCCATATGTTACCTGGCAGCTTTCTAAAGCTCCACAGTAACACTGTCTGCTTCTGGCAATCTCCCCGTCAATCCCATTTCTCTGACTCTTCCAGGTGATGTTCCCCAGCACTATGTCGCTGTTTCCAGCCCTGTGAACACCACTTACCTTGTGCAGTATGTTCTGGCCAACCTCACAGGCACTGTTGTTAACCTCACCAAGGAAGAGTGTTTGAACCCTGATAAAGCACCAAACACTGAGAAAGAAGTAAGTGCTGTCAGAGTGGGGTGGGACAAGAACACATCTGTTGTCTGGTTTGCTGGTTTTCTGCCTTTGAGGGAAGGTAGTTAGGAATGCTTTCCACTTCCCATAATCACACGTAGGAGAATTCATTCAACTCCTTCAATAAGGAAGCATTTTGAAGCCCAAGGGCAGAGGACTATGTGAAAGGATCCCCTTGCAGTGAGAACCCTCTGTAAAACCCTCTATGTCTTTCCAACGAGAGGCAAGATTCCAGAACAAGGGCATAGTCTGGTTATTTGCTAGTGCTCTGCTGGTTCTTACTGCCCTGTTTTCATTGCAGCTGTATGATTATGCCTGGGTGCAGGGTTCTCTGGACCCTAACTCGACAACTCGAGTCCCCTACTGTGTTCGGTCAACTGTTCACCTAACCAAAGCGCTCTCTCCTGCCTTTGAGCTGAGGCAATGGGGATCTACAGAATATTCCACATGGACAGAGAGTCGGTGGAAGGAGATCCGCGCCCGGATATTTCTGGTAGCCAGCAAGGAGCTAGAGGTGAGTTTGTGCTTGTGTGAAAAAGAAAGAGGGAAAAAAATGTGACTAGGCCAAATCCAAAGGTCTTTGAATAAAATCTGACAGCTGGAGAAACAGTTCAGTTTGTTAGATCGTGTGCCCTTATCGTAGGTGAGCTTCCCAGCTAAGAAGCCAGGCTCTGCGCCTTGCAAATGGGACAACCCAGAGTGTATCACTGGTGATAACCCTGCCACCTCCAGCCAGTTGGGGGGTAGTAACCTAGTCACTGAGGCTGAGACAGAACAGAATAATCAAGAATCCCATGAGCAGGCTGAGGTCTGTGAATAAAAGATTCAAGTAATGGGATTCTCAGTCCTCTCCCCATGTACAGGAGGCCAGACCAGTGAATCAGCCTTGCTGCTGTTTGAATCCCCTCTTGCCAGAACAAAAACAACCTTTGTAAAAGCCTTCACAAGTGAGAACTGTGTTGGTTCAGTGTCTCAGATTCAAAGCAGCCTTTAGCTGGGTGTGATGCAGCTGAAGTGCCAGCAAAACACGTGTTAAGTGTGCGGTCCCTTTGGGCCTGGCTGCCCTCTGGTTAGCTGTTAATGATGTTGTGTGCCCTGCCAGGACATCTCCGGAGCGCACAGCCTTCTTGTCATCATTTCCAGCAGTAAACCACCCAAAGGCCATGCAAGCCCAGGCAATTGTTGCATCTTTCTGATGGTTATTTGCACTACAAGTAACTTATTTGTGTGGCACTGGACCTTTGTAGCTCTGTCAGGCAAGCATAGCGTCCTGCCTGTGTCTCTTGCCCTGTGTCACAACCTGGTGGGTAGTGGTAACTTTGAGATGCACATTTTGAGCCCAGCCATCCTTGAAGTGCTGATGGAAAATGTGTAGAGGGAGCTGGAGCAGCACAGGAGTGCCTGGCCAGTGGATGGAGGCTCTTCTGTGATAACCAGGGGAAATTGGAAACAGTAATCCTACGTGCAAGAAGGGTTGACAGCAAGGAACCCAGTGAGGCCTTAGACTGGTCAGGCACTTAAGCTCTGGGAAACACAATGAGCAGGAGGTAATCTCAGTTATGCAAAGGTTATTGACAGATGTTGATTCTGCCAGGAGCTGTGCTTGTTGAAGGCATTTACAGTTCCTTACTCGGGGATATGACAATTCATTCAGGAGTAGCCAAAGCATCTAAATTTGTCTAAGTTTGCTAAAATTCTTTGCAAACTATGTGGACTACTCCAGTGACTTTGACACGTGATATATTCTCTGTTATCAGTCATAGCTTTCTTGCCTTTTCTCTAAACATTTGTGTGCACTATTGATAACTGCAGAGAAAGCTGATTTGATCCTGCTTGGCAGTCACTGTTCCTTTTGTCTAAGACTGTAAGGTCCTCAGGGTTTGTTTTTATTTTACTGTGCATAGTGCCTCAGGAGTGAGAGCTGGTCTCTGTGACAGGGACCCCACTGGGTACAAATTCTGTGAGATGCTGCAGGTGTGTCTTTGTTATGACAATGCTAAGTATTTCTCATCCCTTCCTAGATAATCACTTTGGTTGTGGGCATTGCCATTCTGGTCTTCTCCCTCCTCGCCACACATTTTATCAACGCCAAAGCGGATGTACTTTTTAGCATCCCTCGGGACCCTGGGGCTGTGGCTTACTGAAGATGCTCTCAGGGTTTGAGAAGTCTTAGTCCTTGGATTGCAATTGTCGAAGACGAAACTACACTGGAATGCCCCTCTCCCTGGGCAGGGACACAAATGGTTTGCTCCAGAGCTTCCACGCCTGGGTTCTGGGGACTGAGCCCCAACACGTAAGAGACTTTCCCAGAAAACTGTGCCGACCAAGCCCAAAAGAAATCGTGACTGAGAAGTTCCCAAAGCCTTTTGTTTTTAATTTGTCCTTACATCTGAGCAACTTGAGATGATTGGTCCTGAGTGCCACCGAGACAACAACGTGATGGATATGTTCCCTGAAGGAGGGCAAGGGTGGAAAGGGTAAAGGTGTTTTCTCTGGGATATGTGTGGACCAGCAGATTTCCGTGGTGTCTGATAGCACGGGTTGCCTGTTCATGTCCAACAGTTGCTGTGAATCTGTGTATATACTACAATGCAGGGAGGGCAAGGTGTGTTTAACAGATGATTAGATGTAAAATGTCCTTTTTTTAATGGTGCAATATTTTCTGGGTTTTGTATATATATAAATAGTTCCGTTTAATTAAAAAAATCTCCGCTTACAAATTAACCCATTGCCTGCATTGTGTTCAGTTGCTGCCAAAACGACCAAAACTGCTGGGTGTTGCAATGTGTTGGGAGGAACAGCATTTGTCTGATTTGGTTTTTGACTCAAAATTCTTTCTACAACTGGATGAACGAAAGCCACGGTGCCCTCTGGCAGGACAGGGAGTTAACTCACCACTGCTCAGACCGTAAGCTCTCCAAGGCAAGGATGGTTGGACACTCCATACGGTGCCTTGATCTTGATTGATCTCTAGGTGCTGGTATAATAAATATCTTTTCTAAATTGCATGCTCACACACTGTTCCCTTTGATGCTATTGCTTAGCACGCAGCAAGACTGGGCTCTGAGGGCCAGCAGTCACGACTGACCAGGCTCTCATATTCCCAGTTGTTCCTTTTATATGAAAATTCACCTGTTCTTCGGCAGTCTCGATTCAGAGATGCGATAGTGCTGTTGTCCAAAGCAAGGAGCTCAAAAACAGGTAGAGAGGATTAATCACAGAAATCAGAGCTGACTAGCACTAAAGCAGGCATCATTTTCCCTTCCCTTGAGGACCATGATGCCTTATTGTGTTTAAGTCTTTTCTCAACTAGACATAAACTCTGGAGTTTTAAAGTAATTCAGACCTTGTACTTTCGGTGCTTCCCTGAGGGGAGACTTTTTCCACTTGCTAATACATCTTACTATCAGGAAACTGTTCCTGATACTTGGTGGAATGCTTCTGTGCCTGATTTATTTTCATTTCTTCTAGCAATGCCAAAGAAACTCATATCTCAGTTTAAACGGAGGTATCTTTTCTTTATAATAAGGATTTTCATGGCCTCTAACTCCTAATCTTTGGGCAGAAAAATATCAGTTCCCTCAAATTATCCAAGTAGGCTATTTCTGTGCTTGAAAGTGCTTTGGGTGAGATAGAGGACCACAAAACAACACGTGATCTGACAATTTTTTGAAATATGTTTTTCGCTTCATAAGGTAAGTTTGTTTTATTTTCTTCATGAATCAAAATGCAAATGCGTAGTTGTGGGTGTAGCAGAGCCATGTGAAGAGGCGGTGGGCTCAGAGATGGCTAATCAGCAACGTGGGTCTATATACACAAGGTTCTTGATAATTTTAAAATTATAAATGCTTCTTTAACATACTTCCCTCTCCTTTCAAATCTAGATTCTGTGCTTGCGGCTTTTTTTTTTCTACTGAAGGCTTCTGGTTGGAATTATTATTTATTTTTTTCCCTCTCCTTGCTCATTTTCCCCGTACAAACAGAAATAAACCCTTCTACCACTCCCAGCCCCATTTTCCACTCCCAGCTTTTTGTTCAGAGCTGCTCTCTGGCGAGGCGAACAAACAGCTGCCTCCGTTGTCTGTGCCTACGCCGCTCCTCGGATGGCCAACAGGTCTCCCCTGTGGACAGTGCAATGAGCAACCCTCCTATCAGTGGCTGACAAGAGGAAGGGAGAAGCAAGGGGGCTAGGCTGGCAGGCGCTGCAGCAGAGACACATTTTCCCTACCGCTGCCAATGCTGGAGAACACCAAAAGTCTTCGCTTGACTGTCAGCCCAAAATTTACCCTGAGCTGGGGATTTGCGTGTCCTTCAAACTCCTGGTGCCAGCAGTGTCGCTGAGCGGAGGGGTAGAAGGAGAGGCAGTAGCCATCAGTGTTTCCAGCCCTCCTCATTGTGTTTTGCCATGGTCAGTAAATTCATTTCGCTCAGCTGGCTTTTGATGATCAGGCTTGCGCTGCTCGGATCTGAGCCTTCCCTCCTCTGGGGAATTGGGCCTGAGTGTAGGATGAAAGGGGGTGGGGAAGAAATAGGATTGCTGGATTCATCTGGGAAGTAAAATAGCTACAAGAGTGAGTCACTCTCCCCGTGTTTCTCTTCCCTGTCCTTCCCCTCACAGTGCCCATTCTCATTGGTGACACAAAGTCAGCTCCTGCCCTGTTTGACAGGGGCGAGGGGATGCTCTTGAGACCTCGAGGTGAACAGTACTTGAAACACAAAGATGTTTTGTTGAAGTAGAGCTAATGTTGGTGAAAGGAGCTGCTCTGTGCGTCGTGGAGAATGAAATCGCATTTTACACAGAAACAGCACCATGCAAAAAGGTCTTATGTTCACCTGCATCCCTCTCCAGATCATAAATGGGGCAAAGCCGGGAGGAACTGGGATCTCTGACCTATTCAGTCATTTATTCTCACTCCTGATCTTCAAACAAAGAGCTGACAGTGGATTTGGGAGTGCTCATTCCCCTCCGCTGGGACCGGGAAGGCCTTTGCTGCTTTTGTGTATGGCTACTAAACCGCTGCCCCTTAGGGAATTGCTGTCTGCTGGTTTAAGCCCGGAGACGGTGTCTCAGCCCTGAAAAGGTTCACTCTTAAGCCATCCTTTCCATGCCTTCAGTCTGAGCGCAGTTATCCGCAGTAGATGCATTTTCTCACTTAAAAAATGAAACAGCCCTGGCCCCCTGTTTTTATCTTCCTTTACAAGGTACAGTAGCAGCCTTTGGGGCTGGGTTGCCCATCGCTAGTTCCTCCTGCCCGCCCTGATGTAACAGCAGCTGTCCTCAGCTGCACAAGCCTTAAAGTTGATAACTCCCCTGATACGCTTTTCTCCATCACTCCAGAGATTATGTGCATTAATTAGAGCATCCCTAATGCTAATAAGCAACGGGGAATAAGTGTTTCCTCAGGACGTGGAAAGTAGTTGGAGTGTTGCCTTAAATGTAGATTTTTCTTTGCAACAGCAACGAAATTACTGAGTTTTGAGGTGCAACTGCGTGCGTTTTGACGGGTGCTGAATCAGGTGGAGTCTTGGTGGCAGCCTTTTCCAGGCAGTGATGGCAGAAGAACCATCCTTTCCCCCATCCTTTCCCTCTCCCCCTTTCGTGCTGGCTGCTGTGCTTCAGATGGCTGCACAAGGCGACAGCGCAAAGCTGGCGGTGTGGCCTTCTTTGAGGTAGGCTGATGCAAGCAGGATAATTCCCCTTGTTCAAAGCCTGCTTTCTGTGATAATTAGATAAGTTTGCATGGGAAATTATGCAAAGCATATGGAAAGCAAACAACTTGTCTGGTCATCTTTTGAAGCGAAGACTTTGAGCTGCCTCTTGGTCTAGGGAAGGGAGCAAACACCGTGTGTCTGATGTAGCTGGTCCAGGAGGACATAGTCCGGTGGGGAAATGATTCACAGGAACACTCCAGAAATAGCTGTTTTCTGGCTTTGACAGACTTCTTCTAGCAAATGACTTACGATACTCTCCCAGCTGACTAGCAGAGCCAGCAGAGGGGACAAAAGCTCACTCCGGTGCAGCTGCTGCATACCAATCAAGTTCAGGTACTGGGGAAAATGCTTTCTTCTGCCTCTCAGACTTCGGCTTGTTGCTCCAAAGCACGAGGACTTGACTTTCTTCCAGTACTACATTTTGAGGTTGTTTTACATCATTCCTGGTCTGACCTGTTCTTCCTGATGCTTTTAGATGCTGGGTAGCTTTGAGTTCTGTCCAAGCACTTGGCATCCTTGGCATTTTTTAGGCACTGAGTTCAGCAGGTCACTTATTCTGCTGGTTTAGTGGGATGGGGAGCCTGCAAACTTGCTCCTTTGCTCAACGCTTGACCAAAGGAACAGGAGAAAAAGGAGAAAGCAGCTGAGCAGCCCAAGAGCAAACTCACCCTCAAGGGATGGAGCCTGGGAGAAGCAAGTTCTGCGGCCTTCTGCCAGGGGAAAAAGAAGTGATGCAACTTCTAGCAAGTGTTGCCGAATTGCTCTTCAAAATAAACAGGCTGACGCCGGTGAGGGCTGGGGCAGCTGCTCCCAGGGGCAATCGCCTGTCTGCACCTTGCGCTCTTCTGCTGAAGGTGAGGGCTGCAGCTCTGTGCCTCTTCCCATCTCTCCTCCCTGCATCCAGCCCTGCTGGGCCTGGTGGTGGCAGGACAGCCCTGGAGAAGACAGAGGACAATGGAACCAGCTCTCCTGTTGTGCTTGGAGAGCAGCAATTTGCTGCCCGTCGTTTTGCTACGAAGCGCTGAGCCAGGAACAGAAACACAGGCAGCTCTGCCTCACTTTTCTCCTGCCAGTCCTCGACTGTCCTCCAAAATCTACTTCGTCCCTTTGTCTTGCCCTGCTCAGAAGTCCTGTCCGTACTGATATCCCCACACAGACTCCCCATCCAACTCCAACGCTGCCTCTGGTACTGAGATTGGTCAATAATCCAGGCAGCAATCTGAAGGAGCTCTCCCCACACCACCTCCAGCTACATCAAAGCCCAGACTGGGGTTTTTTTGGGCAGCCCCTCGCTCCTCTTGCTGAGGAGGGCAGCTGGCACATGCTGTCTCTGCCGCAGAGCCCCCAGGCATCTTGCTGAGACACTCCCCCGCCACGCACACACACAATTTGCAAGCATCAATTTCCTCTCCTCTCTCCCTACGCAACTCTACCAGGGATTTCTGCACAAAAAGAAGATGCCACTGACTCTCTTGACCTCTGAACTCAGCTGCCTCCCAGGAGGCAGAGGGCTGGGGCTGAGCCCAGAGAGGAGGGTTTGCAGCTGCCCTTGTGCCCGGAGGGGGGAGACATATGGGGGTGACAGTCAATGAGACAAGGAGAAAGGAGAGGAAATGTGTGTTTTCTTAGCGCCCAGCCTTCCAGCTCCTGGGAACTTTATGGCTCTGGAATATTAAGAGGCAGGAAAGTTAATTAATACCCAGAACAAAGCCAGGGCTGCTTGGCTTCTGGGAGAAGGAAGTAGTGGAGACAGGAAGAAAAAAAATTGGTGTCTTCCCATATAATTTTTCTACGTTTTATCAGCAACTAAAATAGAGATGAAGCTGATATGAGGATGAAGGGTATGATTTTGGGGACCAAAGAAAGAGGCTTTCTGACAAAGGGCAGGAAAGTTTGCTCTGGTGGGAGATGAGCGAGCTGTAGGAACCGCTACCGCTGCCTTATTCAAGCTGGGGACTGAACCTGGGACTTTGCAGAGAACTGTTCATGGTATCATTCTCTCCATCACTTCTCCAGGAAGTCACCATTTCTCTTACTTGAGCTGAAACTTCTGCTCTCCACATTGCATCCTTCCTCTCCTGGCTGCCCAGCTTCTGCTGCCTCGCCTCTTCCCAGCGCTGGAGCCCAGCATCTGCGCTTTGGGCACCAGCGGCTGCTGCTGGCCAGCATCAAGCTCCCCGCAGATGGCCCTGCTGGGGATGTCATTCCCCTCTTTGCTTGCCCGTGATGGCCAGCATTGCAGTGGGGTTGGGTTCAGCTCCCAGTTCAGCTATTGCCAGCTTTGACACCTTGCTCAGCATTTAGAGTTACCGAGGCATTGTTCTATGCGCAGCTTTGAGGTATATTTGGGCAGCCAGACTCTGTTTTCACAAGTGGTAGTGGCTTAGGTGGGGACCAGTGAAGGGAGAGCGGTTAGCCTTAACTCCCAGATAAATAGGTAGAGAAAATCTGCCACCCACTTGCTTTGTGAACAAGTTCTACCTCTCTGCCTGACTTTGAAGTTGCTCCAGATCTCTCTGGAGTGGGCCTGAGCCCATCCTTTGCCTACACAGACTGGTCCGTGGACCACTAAAGGGGCTGTGGATGTAACAGAGCCTTTATGTGATGCTGCTACTGTCTAAAGGACACATCTGGAACTGCTAAGGAATCATTTCATACAAGAAGCCAACCTGGGAAAGTGTTTGCTTGGACAAAAATAAGCAGGTGGGAAATGCAAACGAGAACCCTCTGTCTGCACATCCCTCACCCCTTCGTGCAAGGATCACGGGGTGCGGTATGGTGATGGTGGGGGCTGCCTGTCCTTGCCCAGGACACTCAGATGTGGTGGTGGAGGCAGGTGTGCAGCATGATCTGGCTCTAAAGCTCGAGGAAACTGATGCAAAGAGACTGCACGGTCTTTTTTCTTGAGTCTATGAAAGCTGTAAGAGAACCCAGGGGTCCTGTGTCGCTGCCTCGTGTTCTATCCAGCAGCCTGCAGTGACTCTCCAGGGCTTCTGCTGCCACAGTGGTTGACAACTGCTTTCTGTGTTGTACCCACGAGCAGCAGTGAGTCCAGCTGAAGGAGTGAAGGCAGCTTAGCTCAGGACAACCATCACAGCAAGCAGAGGTCGTTGGCTGGTGCCCAGCAGGCATCTGAGTCTAACATGTGTTTAAAATCGGGATCTGAATGCTACAAATAGCAGTGCCGTTATTGCCAGGCTGGATCATGCCCAGGGTCCATATCTGCTGTTGTCCTTGTCTCTGACAGAGACCAGCAACTGCTGCTCCTGGGAAAGGCACAAAAGCACCTGGAGTGACCTCGCATCCCAGCTCCCAACCGTGCAAGACCTGGGCACCTGATCCCCATGCTCAGTACCGTTGAAGCAGTCCACCCCAGCTCTGCTCAGCCTCGTCCTCTCTCTGTGTGCAGCAAGAAGGCCCAGTCAGATTTTCCTACTGCAAGCCTGGGCCTCTGTCCATCTGCCTGTCCATCAGCCAGCCAGTTGTGTGCATACCTGGAGAAAAATGCTGGGGCTGGAGGAAACGGGAGGTAGTTTGGAGAGATGGTGCTAGGAGGAGATTTTGCCACCACCTCCCGTTCAGTGACTCAAGCTTGCTCCTTCACAGCCTGCCCTGTGCTCCTGGGGCCCTGTCCTTTTATCTCAGTGCTTTGTCCAGCCTCTTTCACCTGCCTGTCCAGCCCATGCGTGGTGCAATTACTCGGAGGAAGCAGAGGATGAGGCAGGGATGGAGGATGCTGCTTAGGACCTACAGCACTGTGCTACCCAGGTGATCTTTCCCCAGCGCCAGCACAGTTCTAGCAGCGAGGTTTCTGGGGCTAATCAAGATCGACATACAAACAGAGCAGCATCTCTGCATCTCGGAGCCAGCAGAAAGGGAGAAGCAGATGGGCTAGAGGAGGCAGGGAGCTGCTGCTAAATGGATTGATGGAGAGGCCTTTAAGAGAGATGGATTGGAGAGGGAGCCGCTGGAGGAAAGGGCCGGGGCGGCCACGCTGCGAATGGGGCAGGGGCCCAGGGAGATGATGGGAAGGGAGAAAGGCCTGCAGATAACAGATGGATGGACACAAAGACTGGAAGGGAAGAGAGGGACAGATGGACAGGCAATAGAGAGAGTCAGGAGAAGAGAGGGATCTGAACGTAATTAGATTGGATCCGATTATGACAGACTCGATTAGAGCAATATTATGATCAGGAGCTTCTGTCGCTATTTGGCTTTTAGGGGGGAACAAAGCCAGAGAGCACGTGTGGAAGGGGGACAAGCAGAGGCAAAGGGAACTGGGAAGGATGAAAGGAAAGGGGCTCCTTGTGAAAGCTGTCAGTGGTGGTGGTGACAGATTGTCTAGTTATCGAGCACCGGGGCCGTCTGTCACCGACCGCTCACAAAACCTGCACTCAATAAAAGCCAGGGAGACAAAGGCGAGGAGAGGAGAGGGGCTATCGGAGCCGAGAGCTTCTGTCACGAGCCAGGCAAGCGTGCCCAGGGCGTGGGGTGTGCTGTGCAGAGCAGGGCCCTGCTGTTATTAGCTGGGCGCATGCACGAGGAAACACGGGGGTGCGCACAAACACGTGTGCTGAGAGGTGCTGGGCTGTGCCCTGCCACCCATGCTCACACATGCCCTGCAGCCCAAGTTTACACACTCACTTGTGCACACACAGCTTGCACGGCCAACCTGCGTGCACCTGCAGTGGTGTGCTCTGCCACGCTCAGCCAAAAAAGGTTTTGAGCCCGGTGTTGGGAGTGTGGCATCACCCCGAGCGATGGCTCCTGTGCTGCTCAGGTGTTCCTGGGGTGCTGCTTCCCACCGAGTGCCTGCGAGGTGCCTGGAGCATCACCCAGCGGTGTCACAGCGTGGTCGGCGAGGCCGTGCACTGACTGCATGGAGCAGCCCGAGCCCTGCAGCAGTTGGTTGTAACGGAGCGCTGCAGCCCAGCCCTCTATGAACCATGCGTGTGCACACCTGGAAGAAGTGTAACGGCACCAAACTGTCACTCCAGGTGCTGGAGGGCCTCTTCTGCAGGGGATGGCTCAAAAACACCAGAAAAGGCTTTGCTGTGAGTGAGCAGCTGGGTCATGGCAGGAGCACAGGGGAGCTCAGCAGAGCTGTCTGAGTTTTGTTCTGCAGAGGGTCCCTGCTGGACGGGCAGGACGTGGTCCCACCATGTGTGTAAAGATGCCAGTCCTCGGGAGCAGAAGAGGACACGTCCCAGCAGCAATGCTCTTTCCAGCATCCGTGAGTTGTGGCAGGGATCTCCCTCGCGCTCTCCCACCCCTCGTGCAGCCCCTCTCTGTATAAAAGTCCACAAAACTCTGGCTGGGTCTGCTCCAGCAGCCCAAGGGTTAAAGCTGCCTGTTTTCCCTGACAAGCAGAGGCCAGCGTGGTCCCCGGTGGCTTTGTACAATATGTCGCCTCATCTCCTGCCAAATGCTGCCTCTTGGAGCCTCTTTTCATACCTCGCCGTGCCCTCCCTGCACGCAGCCGGGAGGCCGGGAGCGGCATCCCCCGCGGGGGTCCCCGGCCGTGCCTCCTCCCACAGCTCATCCCCAAAACCCCTGGCTCGAGGTGGGCAAAGCCCGGAGGGCTCCATCCACTGGGGTGGGAGCCGTCCAGGACCCACCTCGACCTCACCCTGGCAGGTCAAGGCGAAGCTGGCGAGAGGTTTTTGAAAGTTGGCTGCGCTCCCGCTGCCATTCACCAGCTTCGTTTGCTGCTTGAATGCCGTGTTGAAAGGGAGGCCCAGGAATTCGGAGGGAAGGAGGGCTGTCTGCAGGCTCCGGCTTGTGGGCTCCTGCGATTAAGAAACCCGGTTGGTTTTGGTGAGGGATACCAGTTTCTGCCGGTCAGGAAGTTGGGAAATTGAGAAGGGAAGAACAAAGCCACAGGGTCTCTTGTTCTCCCTCCCCCGAATCTCATCGGTTTTTGGCCAGCCTTAGGATACCTGAAGCTCCCGAGTCCTTTCTGAGGAGGCAGGGAAGGAGGCAGCAGCCAGACTCCCGGGGACCACAGCTGCTCATGTGGGCTCTGATCAAGGGAAGGTCACAGCCAAGGGGGGGAACTTTGGCTTGGATTGCAGGAGAAATGTCTTGAGGTTCTCGCTGTGTCGTCACCCTCCCATGAGACCCGTGGCCATGGCTTCATCTTGGCGCAGCGGGGAGGAGCAGCCCTGCTGGTGCTCATCTTGCCCCCCATGAGCCACTGTGAGCACAAGGGCTGCGTCCTGCCCGCAGGCACATCTCACAGACGAGGAGCAGCCGAGCTGAGGGACATCCCCAGGTGAAGTCCTCCCTGCCGGCAGCGAAGGGGCCTTTGCGATCTCAGCTCTTATCTGCGGAAGGAGGAAGGCTGGGAGTCAGCTGAGGGCAGAGTTAAGGTGATGGCAGGCTGGGGCGGGGATCATCTGCTGTGCTTGTGTCACTGGGACCATGCAGAGGGCTGTCCTGGCTGATCTCCCCCACCTCGGAGCTGAGCCAGGCAGCCCGTGTCCTTTGCAGGGGCAGGATGCATCTGCCTGAGCCTGGAGAGAAAAACTTGAGTGGGAGCCTGCTGAAAGGAGCAGGAACCTGCCCACTCTCCTGGATGCTGTGGTGGCCACGAGGCCGGCACAGCCTGGGCCTGGCATCCCTGCGGGGAGGCTCCAGCAGCCAGCTTCGCTCCTTCCCTCCCCTCCTCCCCGAGCCCAGCGCGGAAGGATGCCCGGAGCAGCCCAGCATCAGCTGCAGCGAGAGGTGGGGCCCTGCTGGCGTCCTGGCAGGGGGAGAGGAGCTGGCCCTGGGGGTGGGCAGGCGAGACGGAGCAGAGGAGGGAGCAAGAAATAAATGCGAACAGCCCGTCGGGCTCTCGGGGGAGACGGGGGCCCAGGCGGAGCGCTGCCGCGCGTGCGGAGAGAGGAGGGGGACGCAGGGGGATGTGGGGCTGGTGAGTGGTGCCCGTGCCCCTGTGGACGTGCGTGTGCTGCTTGTTTGCACGTGTAAGAGGGGTGATTTGCGTGTGTCGCGTGTGAGAAGCGTGCGCTGGGTGCGGGATGTGCGTTGCATCCAGCGCCTTCTCCAGGCGTGCTGCGCCTCGCGCGCGCGTTCGTCTCGGGGCGGATGTGGCTACTGCCACGAGCTCATTAGGCGAATATTGTTTTATAATCGGTGCCATAGCAATGGTGAGGCAGGCTCCTCGCTGCCACCTGATCCCTCTGCCTCGTCCGCCGCACGCCCTGCAAAACTCCGAGACCATCTGCTGATCCGTGCCACGGGCTGGAGCCCGCCCAGGTGCCGATGCCCATCACCTGGGCTTCGCCCGCCGTGCGGGGAGGGGAGGCAGCCCCCGGGGACTGGGAGCAGGGCAAGAATCCAGCACCTGGGGAAGGGATGGAGGGGGTGACGGCGGGATGCTTCAGCAAACAAACTGCAGGGAGGTCTGGGAGGATGCACACAAGCACGTATGTATGTGTGGGACAGGGGATGCACAGGTTTCTGAGACGGGAGGTTACTGGTAACAAACTAGAGCAGATTTTTTCAAGAGTTTAATGCAATAATCTGAAATCTAGGACGGGTGAGAGGCAGAGATGGTCTAACCCACAAAAGAGATCACTGCTTTGTGGTTGGCAGTGTTTCGCAGCAGTACTCGTGTGTTCTGGGTACCTCTTCCTTTCACTTTCTTTCTTCTCGCCAAACTTTACTCCAGGTGAGTTTCACAGCAGCTCACAGGCAGCACCTACGGGACAGTTGCTGCTGCTGCTGCTGCTGGAGCCTGTCTGGGAGAGGATCCCAGCGGCCCAGGCACCCACGGGTGCTCATCTGCCCCATGTGCAGACCCACAGCCGGGTGATGCATGCTCCCAGCTGCTTGCACGCGGACACACGTGTGTACCAGCAGTGCACGGACACGCAGCCTGCCTCACACACGCACCCACACCATGGAGAGCTGCGCCGTCGGTCCCGCTGCTTCTGCAGCCGCCTCTCCTCGTCCCAGCCCGGCGCAGAGCCTCGCCTGCCCATCGCTCTCTTTCCACGCTCGCTCCCCATCTCTCCATTTCTCCTTTATGAAATATGCATGGAGAACAGATGTCGCCTTCTCCCGGAGCACCCCCACCCTCCTCCCTCCCTCCCTCCCAGCCCACCACCTCCATCCACCCTCCAGGACCACATCCAACCTCCACCTCCCTCCTCTCCCGGGGGCTCCAACCTCCCGCACAGCCAATGGCATCCCCCTCTCTTGGCTTTAATATTTATGAGGGGGGGAGCACCGGAGCGGCCAATGAGGCTGCCGGGGTCGGACCCGGCGTGCGAGGCTGGGGTGTATATATAGCGTGCGGGGCACATGCCTCCTCGGGGTGTCCATCTCAACGCGCGGTGGCCCGCCGGCGTTCCTGCCCAAGGGGTGAGATGCCAGGGCCCCGAGGCCACCGGGGCTCCCCCTGAGCCCCGGCTCCGTCCCGCCGAGCAGGACACCAACTTTCCACCTCCTCGATGGACGGATGAGCCAAGCGGCTCCTGGCTCCCTGGATTATTTGAGCTTCTGGAAGGGAAAAGCTGGAGCCCGGGAATGGTCGGCGGCTTGGGGGTAAGGGGCCTCTCCTCGGGGTGGGATAGCAACGTGCCCGGCCGCTGCTGGGGGCTTTGATGATGCTGAAATGCGAGTGGGATAGGCGGGGAGGTGCAGGGACAGCGGTGTTACGTGCTCCAGGTGCTCTCGGAAAGGGTGCCTGCGCTTTGGGGCCACCTTTAAGGCACGAGCACGCACTCGTGTCCTTCGCTTCGGGCTTGGCGGTGACCTGGGGGATTCTGTTCAGAAACAAGGGAAGGAGCCCCCGCTCGAATGGCCTGAAGGTGGGCTCCTAGGCACAGCCTGCATCCTCTTTGCGTGGCCAGGGAGTCTTCAGAAATTGTCACACCGCTGGTCTGGAGTGCAAAGGAAAGGGAAAGGGGGGAGAGCAAGGGGCTGGGGAGCTTTGCTTCCCCTCAAGGCCATCCCTGGGGCTTTGCTGGAGGCAGGGCTGGGACAGGCAGGGGTTTACAGGAGGTTCTTGCAGCAGATGGCTTTAGGAAGGTGGCAGTTTATGGTTCATCCAAAGGAAAGAGCCCCTCAGAGCGCACGTTTCAGAGGAAAGCTTCTTGAGGCTGGACTAACCCTGCAAAGAAGGAGAAGGGTAAGGAGTACTGGGGTCCAGTCCTGAAACTTGTCCTGCTGACATCTTCCTGCGACCAAGAGCAGAGAGAGGCCCCGGGCAGGACTCCTGATAACCCCTAAAATTCACTCACAAGGATGCTGAGACGGTGACAGCAGCACATCCCACAGCCCTCTGCACCAGCACGCTGCCGTGCAGGGCTCGGGCTGGTCCCGAGCCTGCTCCCCATCCGTCTGCTCGAGGAGAGGAGGTTTTGCAGCCTGTCCTCCCCCAGGGATGGCAGTGACAGTGTCACAGGAGGCTGAGGGGAGGCTGGGGCTGGAGGCTATCGTTCCTCTCCTCCCCTGCCCCTTGTTGATGGGGCCGGGGCGCAGCGCAGCAGCTTCTCGCCACGGGGCAGCCCCGGGCTGGATGCGGCAGCACAAGAGGAGAGCGGGCCCCTTGAATTCAGGGCAGCAGCACTGGGATAACGGGGGCAGAAGAGGTCACGAGCGTGGCCCCAGGAGCAAGGGGGAGTGTTTAAAGAGGAGCCGCACGCCTGAGCAGCACCCTGGGTGTCCGCACGCTGACTCCTCACCGCACCCCAGGTCCGGCACCGGGCGCAGGGCTGCTGTGGCACGTGTCTGGCCCCAGAGCCAATGTCCCCCCTTCTCCCAGCCCCGCTGCAGCTTCCCCAGAGCTCGGGCTCGTGGCTGGAGCTGCAGCAGCTGGGAGCAATGCTCCAGGGAGCCATATAATGAGCAGGAATGGTGTGACCATGCAGGAGCACGGCCGTGGTGACAAGGTGGCCACGCAGAGCAGTGGCAGAAGGGATGCTCGGCTCGGGTACGGCTTGCTTTGAGCTGCTTGCACCCTGACACGCTGCTCCCAAGCATCCAGCAGGGAGGGATAGAGGATGAGGAAGGAGGTCCCGGCTCTGCGGGAAGGGGACAAGAGAAACAAGGGGCTGGGGAAACGAAAGCAAGATGGGAACAGAGGAGGTTGAACGGGGTGCAGGAGGCACGGCCGTCGTACGCAGCTACAGCAGCTGTGGCTGATGTGGAAACTTCAGGTGTGTCTGTGTGGGTCCGGCTTCGCTGTCCGCAGGCAGAGCAAGTCAAACACGAAGCCAAACTCAGGCTCACCCTAAGGACAGCATAGTTTATGTCATGCTGAAAGCCTTGAGGATATCTCCCGAGAGCCACCTTTCTATCAGCCCTTACTTAAAGCAGCTCCTTCCGTCTTCTCCAGGCTAAGGGCTTCACGGGGATAACTTTTTGTTCAGGGTTTTGGTGCTTTACTTGTGCTGCCACACTGTCTTGTATTCCAGGAAAAAAGAAAAAAAAAAAAAAAGGAAAAAAAAGT
Source organism: Aythya fuligula (assembly GCF_009819795.1). Taxonomy (NCBI): domain Eukaryota; kingdom Metazoa; phylum Chordata; class Aves; order Anseriformes; family Anatidae; genus Aythya; species Aythya fuligula. Next base: position 1,403,069 of record NC_045586.1, read on the forward strand.
CCAGCGGTTTTTTTTTTAGTGAAATCTGAATATTCCAGTGTGTGTAGATGCCTGGTGGGGCAAATATATGAGCCTGGGTGTAAATTACCGTGCGTAAATGGATGTGGGATTCTCACAGAGGAGTTTTTGACTGGGACCACTCGCGGGTATGTGCTGGGATGTGTGTGTGGAAGCACACAGGAACAGCCACGTATATTGTATGTTAGTGTGGGGACAGGGGGACTGTGCAGTCCCTCCCGTGCTTGCTTAGGGGGTTCCTTGTGCTTCCTGGGCAGCGTTTCTGTAAATGCACATCAAGGCTCTGTCCATCAGCCGCCTTTTAAAATGGGATGTGGGCTATTTCTCCCCAGTCATCGCCTGTCCATATTCGTTTAGGTTCCATTTCTCAGTCATATGGCTCATTACAAGCTTGTCAGGCCTGAGCGATGTAATATGTTGTACATCTCTGCCTGGCTGCCTTCCCAGCCCCGCTGCCGTCTCTTTGCGCAGCAGCGTTTCCCCTTCCGAAGTTTGTTCCCCAGCCTGTCCCCTGCCCGGGGACAATGTCCGTGCAGCAATCCCTTATCTCTCCCCGTGCTAGGGCTCAGGGTCCCCAGGCTTCAGCGCCGAGTAGCGGAGGCAGCAGGCAGGGGAGAGGGGCGAGGACAGGAGGCAGCCTTCCCGGCCGGCGGCACGGCGTCCCGGAGGGAGCGGGCAGCCAGCTTCTATTTGGACACATCAAGCAAAGCAGCTGTGTTGGGTTCCATATGTCTGGGGTGCCAGGATCCATGACATACGGGCTCATTTAGTATACAATAAGCCCCCCTTCCCCTCGCCCCCGCAGTCTGTTTTTCCCCTTCACTCATCCACCACCTGTCATCTCTCCGGAGAGCCAGGAGAGGCGGCTTCCACCTTCTCCCTGCGCCGCTCCGCGGGCTCCTTCTCCACCACCGGAGCCCCATCCCAGCCCAACGGGGACAGGTTTTCCCCCAGCCACCACCGCAGGGCAGCCGGAGCAAACCATCACGCATCCAGCATCCCCTTTCCATCCTGCCCAGCGGCTCTGAGAGCCCCTCTGCTTCTTTTTTTTCCAGAGCACGCCGGAGGAGCTCGGCTCTGACACCTGACAGCTCCAAGCCTGGGTCCTGCCACGGCTGCACGGCGGAGCCCCCGGTCTCTGTGCATCTGCACGGTGCCAGCACCGAGGATATTTATTTATTTATCGCGTTTCTATGCATCCTGCCCTTTTATCCACGTGGTTTATTGTTGAAGTCGTCGCCCACCCAGCGAGGAAAAGGGAAAAATTTTGAAATTCCCTTGCAGGGACGGTGTGTGATGAGGAGGAGGAGGAGGAGAATAAGCAGGGGTTCGCTGTGAGCCGGGGCCCTCGTTCAGGCGGAGTGGCTTTGCTCCGACGTGGTGCCCGCGTCAGTCTGTCCTGCAGTGCCTCCTGCCCGAAGCGTCCGTCCGTCTGCCCGCCCGCCTCTCCTCTGCGAAGATGATGCTCAACTCGGACCAGACGGAGATCGACCTGCCCCCAACGCACTCCGAGTCCGAGTCCGTCTTCAGCGACTGCGGCCACGCGGGCAGCGTGGAGGAGGCCGGCGGCGTCGGGTTGTGCGCCCCGTCCCGCATGGCCGAGCAGGGTGAGGCCGTGAAGAAAGACCTGCAGCACCTGAGCCGCGAGGAGCGCCGGCGCCGGCGGCGTGCCACGGCCAAATACCGGACAGCCCACGCCACGCGGGAGCGCATCCGCGTCGAGGCCTTCAACATGGCCTTCGCCGAGCTGCGGAAGCTGCTGCCCACCCTGCCGCCGGACAAGAAGCTCTCCAAGATCGAGATCCTCCGCCTGGCCATCTGCTACATCTCCTACCTGAACCACGTGTTGGACGTCTGAGCCACTCAGCCTGCGTCCATCCGTCCGTCCGTCTGTCTGCCACATCTCCTACCTGGACGTGTGCTGGGCATCTGAGCCAAGTGCTCAAGTCCGTCTGTCCGTCTGCGACCTGCGCCACATGTTGGGCATCCGAAATGCTGTGCCTGCATCCACCCGTCTGTCCAAATGGACTGAGTCCCTGTCCGCCCGCTCTGCCCCCTCCCTGAACTATGGTCTGTATTCCTCCACCACCAAGCCCACCTCCGTCTGTCTGTCTGTCCTGAGCCAGGCTGGCTGTTCGGTCCATCGGCCGTCCGTCTGTCCTGCTGGATCTGCTGCCTCAAGGCCGTGCTGGCCGTGTGCGCTCCCAGCTTCTGTCCGTCCTCCTGCTGCACGTCCCGCTGAGAGCACTGATGGGATCCTGAGCCTGCATCCATCCTTCTGTCCACCACATCCACTGCCTGACCCACAGCAGGAGCCTCCAAGCCCAAGTTTCTCTGCGTCACCTCTTTTATACCAGCCACAAACCAGACCCGTGCAGCCCCAAGCAGCTCTGGGGGTTTGTCCATCTGTCCATCTGCACCTTTGGCCACAGGGCAGCCACCAGCACGGCTGCTCGAGGCGCTGGGGCTTTTGCTGCAGTTCTGCTCCTAGCATCATGCTGGGCACCTGAGGGTCTGCACGGGGACCTTGCTGCCACCCCAACCCGCTCTGACCAGCAGCATCCACGGGCACAAAGCAGCTCCTCAGGGTTTGTCCTGGCTTGTCAGCAAGCACAGGGCACGCTGCTCCATCACGAGGTGCCCAGAGCCACGCTGTCCCTGATCCCATCGCAGTGGAGCTGCCTCCACCCGGGGCCTGGCCAAGCTCCTCCACTGCACATCTGCCCCAAAACCTCCTGCTTTGGGAGCATCAAACCCCAAACCCGTGCATCCCCAGCTTTGCTGCCCAGGGCTCTGGTGCAAAATGAGCGTGGATCCCCCCTGGCCCTTTACTCGCCCTCTTTGCACCAACATCCACGACCACCCGGAGCGATCTTCACTGTCCCCCCCCAGCATTTTCTCTGCCTCCCCTATTTTTTTTTTAAGAGTTAATTTTGCACTGGCAGCAGCAAGAGCACAAGCAGAGCCCTGCAGGGACCAGGACCAAGCTGAACCCCCCCCAGCACACCAAGAGGCAGCGCTCTGCTGGCTGCAGGACAGGCAGGGGCCAGGCCCTCAGCGTGGGACCAGGGAGATGGAGTTGGAGGGCTGGAGGGGAAATGTTCTTGGTGAGGGTTGGCATCCTGCAAACACCATGGGGGCAGCCAAGCAGGGATTCCTCCTCCTCCCTCCCCACTGTCTGTCTGTCCTGCTGCCCGCTCCCCACAGCCCCTGCCCTCCTGGTGTCCCACACTCTGCTTTTTGCCCTCCTGAGATGGTCACGGCCATCCGAGCCCCAGCTCAGGAGCTCTCCGGCCTCCCAGCTCCATCCCTCTCCTGTCACCACCATCAGCCCCCACCATCACCTCGCTACCGGACCTCATCTCCCCACTCCCTACAGAGGCAGGGGACCTGCCACTACCTCCGTGCCACCAGGTACCTCCCTGTCACCAGGGACCTCCGTGCCACCAGGATGTGCCAGGGGCTGTGGCATCCCCGAGGGCTGGAGCAGGGCCCCATCACCACGGCGCTCAGCAGCCGAGCAGAGCAGAGCAGGGCAGCCCACCCTTCCCCTCCACTCACAGACCACGTCCCTGTGCCACGAGGATATTTATTGAATTAATTTATTGATAAATGTTATTATTTATTTGCTGTGTTGTGCACTTTTTGGAAAGGAACCCTAGAAAGCAAGCAAGCAAGCAAACAATGACCACGGCAGAAAACAAAGCGACCCACCCTTGTACACGGTGTGCCCCAGCGTGTGTTTGTCTTGGCTGTTCAGACTGTGCAAGGATTTATTATTTATGAGTTCACGAGGAAGTCGGGGAGGGGGGAAATGAATTAAACCAACAGCAAAAGAGAGATCTTGAACTCAGAGTGCCCGGCTTCCCTTTTTCTTTCCTTTTAACCTTGCTTTTGACCATCTCCTCCCGGCAGCTGCGGGATTCCCCATGCCTGTGGCTGGAGGTGGTGGCAGTGAGACCACAGGACAAGGAAGCATCCTCCTGGCTGGGTTGGGGCTCATAACAGGTCCTGGGCTTTTCCCCAGCTCTGCAGGCAGCGAGCACACTGGTGCTTGCAGGGTGGGGTGAAGCAATGAATCTGGACAAGGAATGGGCACCCAGGTGATGTTCCTCCTGGAGATGGGGAAGGAACAAAGCCACAGGGCTTATGCTGAATGTCCTCGTCCAGATCGCTGCTTCAGCCAGGCTGGGATGCTTCCTTCTAGTCCTTAGAGTTACCCGAGCCCATCCTGGGCACCGCAGCCACTGTTTTAGCCAGGACAAGCAGCCCCCGAGCGGTGCCATCCCTCTGGTGACAGCAGAGGGCTGAGGACACCCGGTCCAGGCATCAGCATCTCCAAAGGTACCCAATAAATCCACCTTCACCCTGGGAAATCAGCACAGCCCCGGCTCCAAAGTCACCCATCACTTGCCCGTGCCCCTTTGCCCAGCAGAGCCCCCTCGGTCCCCTTCCCCACCCTGTCCCTGGTCCCCCTTGTCCCTGCGAGCCCCCGGTGCTCTCCCCGCTTCCTCGACCCACCCCGCGCCGTGCGGGGAAGCAAGTTTGTGGCTCCTCTCCTTTGTCTGTGCCGATCCCGCGCATCCCCGGGGGCAGGTTGCAGCTGTTCACCGACTTGCTCCAAATTTCTTCATATAATCAATTGGCCTCGGCTGCAGCTCGGCTCAGCGGAGATGCGTCAAAGGGGAAATAATAAAGATGGGGAGGGAGCGGGGGAAGGACGCGGGGAGGCTGCAGAGCCCCCGCACCGGCAGCAGGAGGAGGTGGGGAGGTGCAGGAGCAGCTGATGGAGAACTGGAGCCCCCAGTTCCTCCAGGTCTCACCGGGGATGTCTCCATCCCACCCCATCCAGCCCGGAGGTGGGAATCGGGTTAGGGAAGCTCGAGCCCCACCGCGGCTCCCAAACCTCTGCTGTCCCCGGCTGCCAGCCCCGGCCCTGACATATGGTCCTCATTGTGCCTCGCACAATGGCAACACTTCATGCTAATTCAGACGCTGGTCCTGGCCTCGCTGTCATCTCCAACAGATTGGGTCCCTCGCCTGCTCTTTGTGCTCGCAAGGTAACGGGCAGCTCTGCTTCCCCTCTGCTTCCCCAAGCACTTCCCTAGATGCTTCCCCGCTCCCGCAGCCATTCCCCCCTGTCCCCGTGCACATCTCCATCCACTCCGGTGACTCTGGTCCCGGTGCACACACGGGTGCGTGCCCAAGGAAGGCTTCACACAGCACTTGAAAAAAAAAAAAACATGGAAAAGAGTCACAAACACGCTGATGAGCGGGTGTGCACGAAGCTGCTCAGCTGCTTCTGCCCAGCACCGAGCATGAGGATGAGGAGGTCGCCTCCTTTCCTGCTGCTCTTCCTCCCCCAGGAGGAGGAGGGTGCAGGACGGGACACCCTACGCTTTGGGGAGGGGGAAGGACCCCACTTGTCTCAGCAGCAGCAGCAGGGCCAGGCGTGCCCTGGAGCGGGTGGCCAGGAGGCTGTGTCCCCAGGGATGTCACCATGGGCAGCAGCTGTGTCCCCAGCTCGCCTGGATGAGGCGGCAGTGCCATCTGCTGGGTCCCCAGAACGGGGTCCTCTACACTGACGTCAGGCTGGGGACCCCAGGGCCCTGCAGCAGCCTTGTCCCCAAGCAGAGCGGGTGCAAGGGACAAGGGGAAACAGCCCCAATGCGCTCAGGTGAGACCTCGCCAAAGCACCCTCAGTGTTCAAAATGCTGCTGTCGATGCTTCTTTAGGGCACGGGGGTACCCCAGCTGCTGGGAACGGTGAGCCCAGACCCTAAAGGGCTGATGCCCTAAGAGCCAGGGAGCAGATCCCCTGCTTCCAGACACGACAGCGGGATGCCTCGCCAATACCCCAGCTGAGAGAAGTGGCAGCAAGGCAAGAGCTGGGTGGGGGGGCACACGGCCGGAGTTGTTTGGGACCTCCTGTCCCCCCCCAGCAGGGTCACAGCGCATGGGGCAGGGGCAGGAGGGTGGCCGGGTCTCTGCCGCCCGAGGGCTTGCAGACAAACATCTGCAGGGAGGGTGCAGACGCTGCTGATCCCGCCCGGGGCAGGGCTGCTGCTTTCTAGGACTCCTAATCTCCTGAGCTATCTGGCTGGAGCCTTCGCCCCGTCCCGGTGGTGGAGCAACAAACCCAGCCGTGACGCCCAGGGAATGCCTCGGGGTCGGACCTGCCGGGGCTGGAAGGGGCAGCGAGGGTCCTTCAAAAGAGGATTTTGGGGTCAAGGCAACGCGGAACTGGTGCTGGGGACGCTTTTGTCCCTGGAAGATGGGCGCACGGTGCCCGGCACCCCCATGCTGCTGAGCCCCGGTGCTGGGCAGCTTCGCAGGCTGGGGCTTTTTGCCTGCTGCCCTGAGCAGGGTGCGGAGGGAGGGAGGGGACCGTCCCTGTAAATCACAAGGTGGAACAATGCGGCCCTTCCCAGATGGCGGGGAGGCTCCAGCAGCCCCAGCTGGCCAGGAATGAGCTCCCAGGGCCCATTAATCACTCCCGGAGCCGGAGCTGGAGCGAGAGGACAGCCCGGGGCAGCTGGCTGCAGGGGGAAGGGGGGGAGAGCAGAGGGGCCCCCACCCAGCAGCGATCCCCAAAGCCCTGCGGGGCCGCGAGGGCCCAAACCCAGCCGGGGTTCCTGCACCCCCCAGGGCTGCACCTTGAGGCCAGCCTCAGGGGCTCGCGGGGCCTGTTTCACTGCATGAAAAGAGGATGGGGGGGGCAGTGACCCCCCCCAGCTCCGGGCCTGGAGCCAGGGGAGCAGCACGGGCTGGGATCTGCCTCCGGCACCGCATCGCCTCTTTGCAGGTGGAGGCCGAGAGCGACCCGGAGCAGCCCCAGGGGCCACGGTTAAGGCTGGGCTCCCGCAGGATCAGGCCCCGCTCAGCCTCCACCAGAGCCAGAAAGGAGCCGGGAGGACCCCGGGGGGGGGTCCCCGAGGTGCCCCCAGCTCAACCCCACAGCCTCGTGGGTCGCCTTCGCCCCACGGGCTGCGAGGGGAAGCCTCGAAAGCAGCGGGGAGGCTGCAGGGGGGAGGCTGTGGGGCTGTGCCTCTACCTGGGGGGGCTTGGGGGGTCCCTGGGGGGGTCGGGGGGATCCTGGGGAGGATGCTGGGGGGGACCCTGTGGGGTTGGGGGGGATCCGGGGGGGATCCGAGGGGGATCCGAGGGGGATCCTGGGGGGCTACGGGGCACCGAGGCCGCCCCGGGTGGAGGCTCCGCAGCCTCCCAAATCCCCGGGCCCCCCCCGCCCGCAAACAAGCCATTTAAATCCCACCAATGGGGAGGCGGCGGGAGGGGAGCTCGGCACTCCATTGGTCAGCCCGGCGGGGGGGGCGGGGCCGTTTTTTTCCCAGCCCCGCTCATTGATGAGAAAAGCGCCCGGCGCTGTTCCGCCCACTGCGCCCCCCCCCCCCGCCTCCCAGCCCCGCCCCGGTACCCGCTATGGGGGTGCCCCCCCCACACACACCCAGGCCTGGGGGGTTTTGGGGGGGGTTTGGGGAGTAGAGTCCGGCCACGGGATGGGGAGCGCAGGGGGCACCGCGTGGGGGTCCCCTGTTGTCCATGGGGAGGGGTTGACCCCCCCCCCCACAGCACCCTGGGGTGCAAAGAGGCGGTGGGAGCACGGGCCTTGAGAATTTGGGGGGGCTGCTCCTGAATGCTTGCCCCCAGTTACCCCAGTGGGGACCCCCGCTCCCAGCACTGGGGCTCCTGTAGGGCTCGGCTTTGTCCCTGCTGTGCCCCCCCCCCCCCCCCCCCCAGCACTGGGGGGGCTCCCAGGGGGTCTGGCTCCATCCCTGTGGGTCCCCCAGGTCCCTTCTCCCAAATCAGGTGTGTGCCACCCTGCCCTACCCCTCCCTTTCCCCCTTTGTCCCTCTTGGTGTCCCCCCCCATCCATCCGTGTGCACCCCTCATCCCTGGGGCTGCCGGGAGCGGGGTTGGGGGGCTCCCAGGTGCTCCCCCCCAGTTTAGGGCTGGCACCCCGACACCACAACCCACGGCTGGGATGCCCCGGCTGTGATGGGCACGGCCAGACCCAGGCATCTTGGGGTCCGTCCTAGAGGTGGGTGGCAGACCCAGCTTTCACGGGGGGGGGGACACAATCAAGGTTGGGGGGAGATGTTCGTTCACAAGCACATCCTCACCCCAAAGCGCCCAGGCCTGGCACTAAGGGTGGGAGCAGGAGCACGGCCCCAATGGGACGGTGCCCGTGCGGGGTCACCTCTCCTTGGGGGAATCCTAAATTTATTAGGGTCGGCAAAGAGCTCCAAGCTCATCTGGCCCAGCCGTCCCCCTACCCACTAAATAATACCCCAATAAATAACATCACCCACTGACCCATGTCCCCAAGCACCGCGTCCAACCTCTCCTTAACCCCCCACCCCAAGGGACGGCGATGCCACCACCTCCCTGGGCAACCCATCCCAACGCCCTTCCTGAGAAGGAATTTCCCCAAATTTCCAACCTGAACCTCCCCTGGGTTCATCCCACCCTAAAAGGGGGGACACTTGGGGACACGCACACCCCCAGCCCCAAGCTCCTGCTGGGCTCCAGGATCCCGCTGGTGACCCACACCCCAAATCCAGGAGGGGCTCCGGAGGGGCACAGAGCCCCCAGCTGGGGGATGGGGGGGGGAGTGGGGGCAACACCAGGACCCCCCCCTCGCTGTCCCCATCCCCATAGCAAGCGGTGCCGGGGGGGGGGGGACACAATGGGGCGGACAATGGGGTCCCCAAGCCCCGGAGGGGCGCCGGGAGCGCGGATGGGAGACAATGGGAAGGGGGGGGGGGGGCCGGGAACAGAGGCCGGGGGGGGGTCGGGGGAGGCTCGGGGAGCGGCGGGGCCTTGGGGGCCGCTCCGTTGGGAGCCGGGGCTTCCTCCGCCTCCTCCTCCTCCTCCTCCTCCTCCTCTTCCTCCGCCTCCTCCTCCTCCTCCTCGGCCGCCGCCGCCGCAGCAGCCCCGGGATTTTCGTGGCGCTGGGCGCGGGCGGGGGGGGGCGCGCACAAAGGTGCCCAAATGGTGAGTGGGGGGGGATTTGGGGGGGGGGTCCCGGGCTGGAGGGGGGGGGGGGGGTAAACGGGGAGGGGGGAGCAGCCTTAGGGCCGGGCCTGCCCGAGGGCCTGGGAAGCCGGGGACTTTCCTGGGGCCGCGGCCGGGCTTGGGAAGGCGCCGCTGGGCGAGTGGGGGGCGAGCGGGGGGCGAGTGGGGGGCGAGCGGGGGGCCAGGGGTGGGCGGCTGCTGGGAGCCCACGGGCGGGGGTGGGCAGCGGCAGCCCCCCAGCTCCCAGCCCTGCCACCGCTCGCTGGCTTCGCCCCGGAGCCCCCCACCCAGCTGCGTGCCCCCAATGCGCCCCCCCCCAGCTCCCCAGCACCGAGGGGCTGCATCGCGGGGGCTCGGAGCCCCTCGGTGGGCAGCGAACGCAGCCGGCACCCCCGCACCCCCCCCTCCCTTGGGACCCCTGCGTGGGGTGCAGGAGGGTGCCCGGGTGGTGGGCGAGGGGTCCGCAGCTCGCTCCGTCCCCTCCCCACCCTGCGGTGCTGGGTGCGTGGCTGGGGGGGGGGGGGGGGCAGCAAGGTGCTGAGCTGCTCCCCCCCCCCCTCCCAGCCACGCTCACCTGCTCCCGGCGGAGCCCCGGCCGGATCCTGAGCCGGTTTATCTTGGTCCTGGTCCTGGCGCAGCGCCCTGAGCCGCCTGGGAGTTCCCTGCGATCGGCGAGCGCAGACACCGGCCCTGCTGCCCCGGCTGGGGCGAGAGGCTTCGTTTCCCTTGGGAGAGGGAGTAGAGCCTGTTCCCCCCCCGCCACCACCACCACCAAAGCCCGCGGGCCGCGGTGTAATAAGTGAGGCGGAGGTTTAAAAAAAAAAAAAAAAAGGAGAGAAGAATTAAATATTATCTGCACGGAGCCTCTGGGGACGGCTCTTGCTTAATCACAGCAATTCGGGATCGTGCTGGGGCTGAGCTGGGCTCCGAGGCAGCCTGAGTCAGATGCGATCTCCGGGCTTCTCCTGGGGATTTGGGGCTGCCTTTGTGCTGGGGGCGAGCGCGGGACCCGAGCGGATGATTTAATTAGCAGATGACTCCGTCGGAGGCAGAGGTAGCTCCGAGCTTGGTTGGTAAACCCAGAGGTGCCCATCGCCACGGGTGGGTTTGGCCTTTCTGCTCTCCTCCGCAGCGAGGCAGAGGCACAGATCCAGCCATCGGCCCCTCCAGGGCTCTGCCCGACCTCCGAGCGCTTCCCAGAACATCAGGCCCAGGATTTGGGGTGAATTCGGCTCCTTGCAGAGCCCGGAGGGGTTCCCTTCCCGCAGCTTGGGGTGCTTTGTGCTGCTGGTCCCGGTTCTGCCATGGGTTTCTGGGGAATTTGGCCACCTCGGCGCAGCCAGGAGAGGGGGGAAAGTGGGGTCTCTTGGTGGCAGGGGGGGACATTCAGCAGCCAGGGCTGCCCGTGCTGAGCCCCACGCCGTGATGTGGGGGGATGGAGCCTCCTGCTCGCCCCCAGGGACCCCATCCCATGGGGCAGAGGGTGCGAGGAGCTAACGGGGCGGCACAGCCCCACAGACGGGCTGCCATCCCCACTGCTCCTTTAACAGCACTCATCGTTCCTACAGGGACTTGGGGTCTCGGGGGCAGCCGCAGGTTCCCGTTGTCAGCCCAGCGAGGCTCCCAGGAACTTTCCTGGGATGTGGTGTGCTCCAGGAACACTCCTCCATGGCTGGCAGCGTGCACTGGTGTTTGGATGCTGAGCAGGGACCCAGTGCTGGCCATGCCAGGGGAAAGCTGCTCCATCCCGGGGCATTCCCTGCTGGAAAGGGTGACCCGGAGAAGGGGGGCTTCTGGCACGGCTTGCCTGGTGTTTGTGGGCTCTTCCAGGCTGGCTTCAGCCATTTGACTGATGAAATGTTTCTTGCTTGGATCAGATCGCAGACAATGGGGCCGGAGGGGACACGGGGGAAGGCAGGGAGCCCATCTCGCCGGCTTCAGGCACGGCTGAAGCAGCTCCAGGTCTTTGGGCTGAGCTGATTTGAGATTTCAGGTCTGCTTCCCCAGGGCCGGCGTGCCTGGCAGATGCTTTATGGCTTTATTGTCCGGCCAGGATGCTGGGCAGGGGGCCTGGGAGAAGCGTGCGGCGAGGGCACCGCCGTCCTTGCCTGGCTGTCCCCGGGGTCAGAGCCGTGGTGTCATGGCCCGCCAGCGGGCACGGGGTGACGGCACGGTGCCAAAGTCCCCACAGGGCCAGCTGCCAACGTCCCTGGCCCCGGACAGACCCCGTCTCTGCTCTGTTTCTCGGGGCTCTGAGACGCGGATCACACCGTCTGCCCGCCGCAGCCTTGCAGGATTTAGCGCCAGGCACTCGAGCGGATTAAGCGGAGCTGGGAAACATCCACAAGTGGGGTTGTTTACCCCGCCAGCGTCACTTTGGGTCGGGGCTGGTCCTTTAGGACATCGCAGGGCTTCCCGTGAGGCTGCCGGAGAGGCCACTAAGGTAAAAGTGCCATCCTGAACCACGCATGCTGTGGGAGAGCCCTCACCCCGTCTGTGCACCCTGCAGCCCCGCTCGGACCCCGTGCCCACCAGCGAAGCATCCCAGGACCGCGGTGTTTGGGTTCTCCTGCGCACCAGGACCTTGGGGTGGCCGCGGGGTCGTCACCCCGTGCCCGCATCCCCGCGGGAGGCACCGCCGAGGGAGATGCTGCGAGGCCGTGGGTGCAGGGCTGAGCCCCCCGCGTGGGGATCTGAGCCCAGGAGGGCAGAGCAGGAGCCGGTGAGGGGCCGTGGGGTGCGCAGGGCGCCGCAGTTAGGCTCCCTTGGTGCTGCGGCGTTTTGCAATGCAAATGGCTTTCTCTTTGCAGCCAGCCCTTCTCATGCAAATCCCCTGGGTTTGGTACATTTTCTCCCTCCGGTTCCAGACCTGCCGCAGCCATTTTTTTACCTGTGCATCCCGGCACGGCCACCGCCGCCTTCGCCCCATAAAGCAGACCCGGTGCCCGGGAGAGGCTGGGCTTTGTCCCGGAGCTGCGCAGTGGGAATCCCCCGAGCGCTCGGAGGGACTGGACGTTCCTGTGGATATTGTAACAATCCCGCGTGAGCGTAATTAAAGCTGACAGTTGGGAAGGGATATTAAACGTTCTGCATCCAAGCTGACGCTGAGCAATTTGAGATCAGAATGGGACCCCATGGGGGAATGGGATTAAGCTGCTCGGGCTTCCCATGGGCCTTTTGCGCGTCCCTCTGAAGCGCCTGCTTGTGCCGACGGACCGGGGACCTCTTCCAGCGTGGAAGTTTGCAGATTCCTCCTTGGGAACGTGGTGGTGGCATCTCCAGAGCCTCGTGGGACCGGGACTGGACCAGTTTCCCTGAAACGTCTCCAAAGCACGTGAGGAGGGTTGGGGCTGCTCCTGCAAAAGCCCATCTCGGGGGACTTCAGCATCCGACGGAGCCGAGCAGCCCCTGGCTTCTTCCCAAGCACGAGGCTCCCCAGAGGCAGCAGAAGAGACGCGGCGTGGACGCAGCTCAGCGAGGAGGTGCCAGGCTGGATGTGGCCCAGAGGGCTTGGGGAGAAAAGGGTTTGTGTTTGCGCTTCTGGAGGGAGCGTGCGGATGAAGGGAGCCGGGCGAATTCCCCCCAGCCCCTCGGCAGGCTTGGCTGGACGTGGCTGTGCTGTAGCAGGGGGAATGCTTCGCCGAGCGGTCCCCCAGCTCCTGCCTGGGGAAGGCTGGAGCCCGTCTGCCCTCTCCACGCAGAGGACTTCAGACAGCGCCCACAAAGCTTCCTGCACCTTGCACATCACCCACGGACACCCAGCGCCATGCTGCCAGGAGCCTTCTCCGGGACTCAACCACGTCCCCTCCCTGTCCCCATCACCTCTGGCTTTCCCGATGGCCTTGGGGCTCCACCGGGATGGTGGCAGCTGGCCCGGTAGGGGACAGAGACGGTGGCTGGCTGGGGATGGTGCCCATTGTGCAGAGCCAGCAAGGCGTGGTTGTGCAGCCAAGCGAGCAGACGTGCAGGGCGCTGGGCTCGGCAGACCCCAGCACCAGGACCAGGAGCTGCCTCCGGTCCCAGGCTGTGGCAGAGCTGGGGCTGGTTTTGGAGGTGTGACGGGGCTGGACAGGCTGTGCCCTGCTGGCTTTTCCACGGAGGGATGCTCGCTGTGCTGCTCCCTGCACCCAGCTCCCTGGCGGCAGCTCCAACAGCCCAAAAGTCACGGCGTGCAGCAGAGCTGAGGCTCACGTGAGGTTTTCTGCCTGTCCTTAAGTGTTTACAGACACCAGCTTGCGGTGTGCCTCAGTTTCCCCATCTCTGTGGCGGGCAGAGGTGTGCTGCCAGCCCTCGGGGCCCCTTGAGAGCACGAACAGCGTTGGAGCCGTGTGCCAGGATCCAGGACCCCGGCGTCCTCCCCACGGTGCCCACCACAAGGCTGCCCACCGCCTGACTCAGTTTCCCTTCTTCTGGGAGGAAGATGCTCTCCTCAGCGTGCCGGTATTCCCTGCCGCTATTCCTGCTTGTCTTCGCCGGTGGGAAGCCAGCTCTGGTCGGCGTGCAGAGGGTTGCATCCACACCCGTTTTGGAACCACATGAGAGCATCATCGTCTCGCGCCGCTATCTCGGTGATCGATCTGGATTCGCAGATGCTTTGCACCAGTGGTGGAAAGAGCACCACCGTGGTGCAGTGGTGGAAAGGCACAACCCGTGGTGTAAAGGCACGGCCGTACGGGCATTTAGCAACCAGGTGGAGCAGTTCAGTAGCTGGCCAGGCTGCTCCCGGTGACCCCATGGGGTTTGGGTTCTGGGTCTCGGTGGGCGCCCTCCAACCTGCCCCAGGGCAAAGCAGCCCCGGGCTGGTTCAAATCCTCCTTGGCAGGGATGAGGGGAGTGGAGCTGCCAGGCTGTGTCCCTCGGGAAGAGCTGCCTGCTGCCAGCAAATGTCCTCTCTTGGCTCTTGGAAGCTCGTGGTCTCGGGGACGGAGTGGATGAGGCGAAGGTCAGTGCCCCAGAGCATGGTTTTGACTGGGAAGAGGAGTGGGTTTGCCTCTCGGGCTTCTCCCTGGAGCTGTTTAAAGCGAGAAAGGTTTCCCGTGGAGGAGCACTTGGGTCTTTTTGGGGGGCATTTGGAGGCAAGCAATAGTTGAGGTTGGAGATTTGTGGACTCAAAAGGCAGGGGAGATGGCGGCAGCTTCTTTCTGACCGCCCGCAGGATGTGCGCCCCGGAGCCCCAGCCGAGCTCTCTCTGCTTTGAAGCCCGAGATGTGCTTCAGCAGCATCCCGAGAAGCCATCCAGTCTGGACTTGAAGATGTCAAGAGATGGCAAATCCTCTCCTCCCCTGGGGAGTTTGTTCTAATGGTTAATCACCTCGCTATTAAAAATGTGAGTTTTCCTCCTCATTTGCCTGTGTCTGGCTTTTGCTCCCAGCCCTCGGCGGTTGCTCTGCTGGCTCGCAGAGGCCGGGTAAGGCGAAGCCGCTTCTCCTCCCGCAGACGAGGCAACCATTTCCAGCTCCACCTGAGCCCCCGTGCTGCCGAACCGGCTCCTCGCTCTGCCAGGCAAACTCTTCTTTTTGAACACCACCAACAATAAAAAAAAAAAAAAATCCCTTTCTTCCCTGCTGGAGCGGCCAAGCCCCTCGTTCCTCCAGCTGCCGTGAGAAACGCCGCACTGCTTTGTACTTGGAGCCGGGCACCACGGCAGCTGCCTCCGCCTTCTCCAGGGACATCGCGAGGCGCCAGGGAAAGCTGGAAGAGTCCCCAGGGTGCTCAGGCTGCCCGGGGGCCATGGAGGTGCTGGGGGTGCCGGGCTTGGCGCTGCGCCCCTGGGGAAGCCGCTGCTTGGGGCAGGAGGAAGAGGAGCTCTGCCATGAGACCGTAGCCTCTGCTTGTGATCGAAGGGCCTGGGCTGTTCCCGTGGCTAATTGCCCGCTCCTGTTAGAAATGCCTGCGTGGTTTTTGTCCTGGTTCGTTGAGGGGTGGTCCTGTGAGGGGTTTTTGGGCATTGCTGAACCCGCGGGGCCGTTGGAGGGCTGTGATCCCTCAGGTCGCGGGGATGTGCCGAAATCCCCTCGTGATTTTGGCTGAGGTTTGAGAGACTGAGTCTGGATGGGGCCAGGACCCCGAGGGGATGCTGGAGGGGGCTGTGTCCCTTCTGTAGGGTCACGGTGAGGGGCAGCAGGGAGGTGGCACCGGCTGTGTAATGCCGGAGCATGGGGCTGGGGGCACGACAGGGGCGCAGAGGTCGAGGGTGCCGCACTGTTCCCTCTGCTGGGGCGTTCTGCAGCGCGATGCCACCAGAGCTGCCTGATGCCACCACGGCTCTGTGGGGGCTCTCAGAACCGGTGACACCCTCGGTGAGCCCCATCCCTCACTGGAGGGCTGGGCAGTGACATGGGGACAAGGACATCAACTCATGGTGGACACGTGCTGGGGTGCAGGACACTCGTGGTCCTCTTCGGCGTGACAATCCGGGCGGCGATGCGTCCCCAGGGGAGGGGACACCGCTCCTCCTGGCCGCTGCCGGGGCCAGAGATGCTTCTCTGCTCATCCCCTTCCCTTTTTTTTTCCCCCCAGCTCGGAGCCTCGGCGCGGACGCCCGACCCGTGAGCGGCCCCCATGCCGCGGTGGCCGCCAGCTGGATGCCGTCCCCGCCGCCCGCTGAGGATGCCCCGAGCGCCCCGGTGAGCGCCCGCACGGGGGACAGCGCCCGGCTCCAGCCCCAGCGCCCCTCCGGTGAGTCCCCGAGCTGTCCCCTGAGATCCCTGGGGACCGAGCTGTCCCCTCCTCGAGCCCCTCCGTGGCGCTAATGAATAGGGTCGGGGGAACA
This sequence comes from Aythya fuligula, assembly GCF_009819795.1. Classification (NCBI taxonomy): domain Eukaryota; kingdom Metazoa; phylum Chordata; class Aves; order Anseriformes; family Anatidae; genus Aythya; species Aythya fuligula. The sequence continues at coordinate 1,418,894 of NC_045586.1, forward strand.
GCCCAGCCGTGGCCCCCCTGCGCCGAGCCGCCGGCCCTCGCATTGTTCCTGCCAGAAACCCGATGCCGGCCTCCCAACAAAGCCCAGAAGAAGGGGAGGGGGGGGGGGGGCTGGCAGGGGGGCCGGGGGGGTCCCTTTCTCCCTGCCCCTTCCCCCATCGCTCGCTGGGGACGCCGGGACGAGCTCCCGGCCCCGTTGCCATCTCCTAGACAACCGGCGTGGGGGGGCTTTTGTCTCCATAGTGATAAATGTGCGAGCATCCAGCATCTGGGACAAAAGGGTGTCCCCCCCCCCCTCTGTCCGTGTGTGTCCCCCCCCCCCCAGCCTTGCTTCTTTTTCCCCTCCTCGACCCCCCCTCCCCGAGGCCTCGGAAAAGAGGCCAGAAGACATTTGGGTTTTATTTGGGCGAAATGGCATCGCCCTGGGAACGCGCCCAACCCCGCGCACAGCCGGCTCGGCCCCCACCGCCGGCACCCCCCCGGCACGCAGCGGGGTGGCCGGGTGCTCACTCAGGGTGCTGGGGATCCCTTACAACCCCCCCCCACCCCACCCTCCAGACATCATCTGGGTGCTGACGGGGGGCTGCGAGCCCCTCAGTGGGGTTTGGGATGGCCCCGCAGAGGTGTCACCCATCGGGGGGACACTGTGGTGGCTGCCATCAGGGTCCCTTCCTGGTGGGAGTGCTCCAGGGGGGCTGCGAGCAGCTCCCGTGCTGCCGATGGGCTGAGGGTATAACGCAGCCATAAACCCCACATCATTCTCCCAATCCAGCAGAGACACGGCCCTATAAGCAAGCGCAGGTAGGCGTAAGGCGCGCGTCCGGGCGGATTTACGCAGCAGCGGCGCGCAGGGAGATGTTGGGCGCTGCTGCACCGGGCTGGGGGCTCATCCGGGGGCTCCTGACCCCATCCTCGAAGCCGCCCCCCCAGCCTGGAGCCCCCCCCGGCCCTGCTGTGCCCATGGGGGCTGCGGGGCCCGCATTGATCCGGGTGTGAGATGCCGAATCCGTGCCGGGAGACTTGTTCGGGCAGAGCCCCAGACTGCAAGCCGGGCCTGCAAGCTTGCCTGCGCCAAGTTATTCATTCTTTTTTTTTTTTTTTTTTTTTTGTTGTTGTTTTTGGGTTTTAAGTTTGGCCCCCACCCCAGGCACTCTCCTGGCAATTAAAATAACGATGGTGATGTTCATTAAAAGGGTAAATCACCCGAAACAGCGCAGTTAGAAGCTGAGCGCTAATAAAGGGAAAGGTGGTGGTCCCGCACCCAGCTGGGGTTTAAAATAGAAAACGTCCCAATATGACCCAAATTCCTTCATCCTTTCCCCTCTGAAGTCCTGTCCCCGCTTTAAACCTGGATCCACAGGGACGGGGCGGGTGGTGGTGGCGTCCTGGTGGTGGCAGTGGGGACACCCTGGGGTCCCCGGGCACAGCTCCGGGGGCCGCGACGGTGCCACCGACCCTTCCCTGTCCCCTCCGCAGGTGGGCGCACCGATTTCTCCTGAGCCGAGCCCAGCCCAGTGTTCAAAATAGAGTCCCTCAAGGTGACGGTCGACTTCCTGAAGGTGCCCCTCGGCCTGAAGAAGCCCCCTTTGAAGGAGGCCTTGGCGGCCATCCCGGGGCCGGGGAGACCCAAGCCCCTCGGCGTGGAGCGGCACAAGCCCCGGCGCGCCGACACCATGGACAATGAGTCGCAGTACTCGGGCTACTCCTACAAATCCGGGCACTCCCGCAGCTCCCGCAAGCACAGGTGAGAGGAGCTGGCGTGTCCCCGGGGGTCCCCTGTCCCCAGCGTGGGCGCGCACCCACCCTGCTCCCCTCTCTGCCCCTCTCCAGGGACCGGCGGGACCGGCACCGCTCCAAGAGCCGGGACGGGAGCCGCGGGGACAAGTCGGTGACCATCCAAGCGCCGGGCGAGCCCTTGCTGGACAACGAGTCGACGCGGGGGGACGAGAGGGTGAGGATGGGCAGGGGGCTGCCGTGGGGGCTGCCGGGCTTTACATCGCCTCCATCCCTGCTCTGGAAAGGGGCAGGAGCTGGCCCTGCACTTAGAACAGCCCCAAAACAGAGCCAACCTCGGTGACGCGGACCCAGCCCACGTTGGGGCTGGGAATTGGGGAAGGGGACGACTCCAAGAGCCCCGGAGGGTGCTGCCGAGGGTGGGAGCTGCGGGGGGGTCCCGGCGTGCCTTGCCCGCCCCCGGGGAGCAGTGGAGCCGGTCGGGCTGGCCCTGGGCAGGCTGACAGCACCTCGGGGCGCTGCCTCCGTGTGCCCGCGGCAAGGGCGGGGGAGCCAGACGAAAGGGGACGGGGAAGGGGACGGGGCTGTCGTGGTGTGGGCATGCAGCTGGGGTGGGCACGGGGTGCCCGCAGCTCCCTGCCCGCTGCCCAGGGTGGAAAACCACCTTTGGGATCGGCTCCCTCGGGATCTGCTCCCTCCGGATCCGCTCCTGCTCCTTGCTCGGCGCCTGCGGGGCAACGCCGGCTCGGCCCTGCCAAGGTTTAATAACCCCAGCCCCGTCCCTGGGAGGATCAAACGGATGAGCGGGTTTGTGCAGCCGGTTGAGCTCTCTGCTGCTGGTGCAGGACCTGCAGCCCCCGGGACGGTTCCTGAAGCCCAAATTTCAGCAAAATCCCCCTCTGGGATGAGAGCTGCTCTGGACAGGGCACTGCAGCGACGACGGGGACCAGGCTGGGCGCCAGCTCCTCCAGCCACCGCAGAGCACAGACCCTGGCTTTAATCATCTCCCAGCCACCTACACGGGCACCTCCAGCTCTTTCATCTTCCCCCAGTACGGAGCCGGTGCCGCGGGTGCTGCCTGAGCCGCTCGAGGCCGCCCGCGCGCTCCTGCAGTGTCCAAGCAAAGCACTTGAAAGACGGCCTGGAAATACGGACCGGTCCTGCGGGGGCGGCCAGCACCTCTCCGTTCCCCCTGCCTCCAGCAAGTCCCCGGCCCCGGGGGTTATTTCGCTGCTCCAGTTTGGGATGAAGTTGCCAGCCTGCAGAAATTCCGGGAGGAAAAATCCCAGCTTTGTCACGTACAAGGAAACCCCCGGCTTCGGGAACGCCGAGGTGCTGTGGAGCAGGACGCGAGGACGGACAGATGGATGGACAGGCCCTGGGTGCGGAGGGGCTCCGCCACCTCCCTTTGCTGAAACCACGTTTTAACTGGGAAGGGATCAAAAAGGGACGTCTCACTTCCACACTTGCTTTCCACACATGGCTTTGGTGAGAAAAAGAAATGGATGGGGCCAGGTCGGCCACGCTCTGGGATTGTGTCTGCTCCCGGTCCTGTTTTTATATGGGACAGGCTGCGCTGGCTGCTGGGGAGCTGCTGGGGTCTGGCGCCTGCCTGGGATTGTGCTGGTGAAGCTGGAGGTTGCATGGAGAGGTTTTACAAGCAGGGAGTACGTCTGAGAACAGAAAACAAACAAACAAAAACCAGCAAAAAAAAAGCCAAAAAAAAAAAAAAAAAAGCAGACTTAGCTTTAAGAAACTGCCCCGTCCCCCTGGCAGAGATGCGTACCCCAAAAGGGACTGCTGGCGAGCCGGCACGCGGCCACGAGCCCCGATCGCCGTCGATCTCGCCCTGCCCCGGCGCTGGAGCAGGCAGCGGCAGCCGGCGCGGAGGAGGCGGCAGCGAGGGTGTGTTGGGACGGCGGCCGGGCATGTTGGCTCTGGCCCCGCTAATGAGGGGATTTGCCTGGAAACAGGATGCCTTCCACTTGCAAAGCCGCTCTCGCCCGCGTCGTGCGCGGCGGGGCGGAGAGGTGGAGCGCGGCGCAGAGCCTCCGACGGGGATTTCCTGGAGGGTCCCGGCCGATTCGCCGTCCCCCCCCCCAGCCCCGGCTGCTAAATGGGGGTGATGGCACCGGTCAGCACGCCGGGCTTGGAGGTTTGGGGGCCGGAGGGGGTTGCCGGGTTGGGTTGGGATCTCGGGGTGGCAGGGCCCTCCTCCACGTGACCCTCTCCCCTTCCCCAGGATGACAACTGGGGCGAGACCACCACGGTGGTGACGGGGACGTCGGAGCACAGCATCTCGCACGATGACATTACGCGCATCACCAAGGACATGGAGGACAGCGCCCACCTGGACTGCTCCCGGCACCTGGGCGTCGCGCTGGCCGGGGCGCTGGCACTGCTCGCCTTCCTCACGCCCCTCGCCTTCATGCTCCTGCCCCAGCTGCTGTGGCGGGAGGAGCTGGAGCCCTGCGGGACGCCCTGCGAGGGGCTCTTCATCTCGGTGGCCTTCAAACTCCTCATCCTCCTGCTGGGCAGCTGGGCGCTCTTCTTCCGCCGCCCCAAGGCTTTCTTCCCGCGCGTCTTCGTCTTCCGGGCGTTGCTCATGGTGCTCGTCTTCCTCCTCGTCGTCTCCTACTGGCTCTTCTACGGCGTGCGCATCCTGGACTCGCGGGACCGCAACTACCAGGGCATCGTGCAGTACGCCGTCTCGCTGGTGGACGCGCTGCTCTTCGTGCACTACCTGGCCGTGGTGCTGCTGGAGCTGCGCCAGCTCCAGCCCCAGTTCACGCTCAAGGCCGTGCGCTCCACCGACGGGGCCAGCCGCTTCTACAACGTCGGGCACCTCAGGTAAAGAGGGGCGGCAGGGACAGGGATGGGTTGGGGGGGACTCCCGCGGGTCTGGGTGAGCTCCAGTGTCGGTGCGGGCTCCGGTGCTTGCAGGACCGCGGAGCAGTCGTGGTGCTTGTGCGTTCCCGTGTGTGTTTTGTGTGTTTGCACGCGTGTGTGTCTGCATGCGGGTGTTTACGTGCACACACACGTTTTTATGTTTCTGTGTGTGCATCTGCATTCGTGCGTGTGTATTCGTGCTTGTGCATTTGCACCCGGGTGTGCACACGCTGCGTCCCGCTGCATCCCGGCACCGGAGGAGCCGTGCGTGTGCCCGCAGCGAGACCCCCGTGCTCCCTCCCCGTCCTGTCCCGGCTGTGTGCGTGCCCCCGATGGATGCTAACCTGCTTTTTGTGCCCCCGTGCCCCTGCAGCATCCAGCGAGCGGCCGTCTGGATCCTGGAGAACTATTACCACGATTTCCCAGTCTACAATCCTGCCCTCCTCAACCTGCCAAAATCCGTCCTGTCCAAGAAAATGTCCGGGTTTAAAGTCTATTCCCTTGGCGAGGGTGAGCTCCCCCCGTTCCCTTGGCTTTTCCTCTCGTTCTCCCTCCTCCCATCCCGGTGTTTTCCCCTCCGAAGGCAGCTTCCCGGGCCGGGCTCCGGGCGCCGAGCCGGTCCCTCTGGATTTGCGTGCGTTTGTCCCGGCCGGCGCGGGCGAGTCGGGTGCCGGTTCCCAGCCCACACCAGTAACGCCCTGCTGCAAGCAGCAGCAAGTCGAGCGCGGCCGCGGGACGGGGCTGTGCCGGCAGCGCTGGGAGGTGTGAGGAGGGCGGGGGGGGGGGACCCTGGGTGCCCGCTCCCCCAGTTCTGAGCTTGCCCCTTTCCCTGCAGAAAACAGCACGAATAACTCCACGGGGCAGTCCCGGGCCGTCATCGCCGCGGCTGCCCGCAGGCGCGACAACAGCCATAACGAGTACTACTACGAGGAGGCAGAGCACGAGCGCAGGGTGCGGAAACGCCGCGCCAGGTACGGGGCCGTCAGCGGGGACAGGGCCCTGGGGACCCCCAGGAACCATCCCAGGACCCCCCTGGGGTGCCAGGAGGGAGGGAGCAGCCCCGGGGCCACCTCCAAGAGCTGGAGCTGCTTTTGGAGCAGCACGTCGCAGGGTGCTGGGTGGTGTCCCCGCAAAATTGCTTCTGGGGTATGGGGCATGGGGTGGAGCTGTGGGGCAGGGGGGTGGCGAGTGGCTCCCTCGACCCCCAGGGCTCCTGGGGACCTCAGGACCGGGCTCTGCTGCCCCGACTGCCCTGCTGCACCCGTGGGCTGTGGTCTTCATGGAGACCCCGAGTGGCTGCAGCTGGAGGCACCGCGGGGTCCCTCAGGTCCAAGCTGTGCCCCATCGGGGCCGCCCAGAGCAGGGGGGCTCAGCACCACGTCCAGAAGCTTTCGAAGAGCTCCGAGGAGGAAGCCCCACAGGTTTTTTCTCCCGGCAGGCTCGTGGTGGCGGTGGAAGAGGCCTTCACCCACATCAAGCGGCTGCAGGAGGAGGACCAGAAGAACCCGCGGGAGATCATGGACCCGCGGGAGGCAGCCCAGGCCATTTTCGCCTCCATGGCCCGGGCCATGCAGAAATACCTGCGCACCACCAAGCAGCAGCCCTACCACACCATGGAGAGCATCCTGCAGCACCTCGAGTTCTGCATCACCCACGACATGACGCCCAAGGTGCGCGGGGGCGCAACGGGACGGGACCCAGCCACCAGGGTTTCCCCACCTTGACTCGGGGAGGGTTTTGCCCACGGCGTGAGAGCACCCCCCGGCAGGACGAGGGGTAGGGGGGGAGGCTTTTTGTGGCGCGGCGCAGCCGGAGAAGCGGGCGTGCCAGGCGGCGATGGATGGGGGCAGGTTCCCAGCTGCTGGACCTGCTGTGCTGGGATGCTTTTCCTGCAGGACCTGCTGAGCAGCTTGAAGCTGAAAAAAAATATATATATTAAAAAATAATTAAAAAAGGCAGAGGTTCACACGTCCGTTCCTTCCTGCAGGCGTTCCTGGAGCGGTACCTGAGCGCCGGGCCCACCATCCAGTACCACAAGGACCGCTGGCTGGCCAAGCAGTGGACGCTGGTCAGCGAGGAGCCGGTGACGAATGGCCTGAAGGACGGGGTGGTCTTCGTGCTGAAGCGCCAGGACTTCAGCCTGGTGGTGAGCACCAAGAAGATCCCGTTCTTCAAGCTCTCGGAGGAGTTCGTGGACCCCAAGTCGCACAAGTTCGTCATGAGGCTGCAGTCGGAGACCTCCGTGTGAGCTGACGAGGGGTGGAGAGGGGCCGGGGGGGCCACCCCGCCTCGTCCTCCCCGCCTCTGCCGAGGCTCAGCGAGGCCGCGGCCGGAGGGCAGGACTGCGGCAGGCACCTGGAAGCAGTGCCCGCGCCTGGCCCCGCCACCAACCTGTGGCCACCGCTCGCCCTCCGGCTCGGGTCCCCGTCGGGCGAGCCGAGCCCCTTCCTCCTCGTCCCCGCGCTCCCCGAAACCCAGGTCCTTGTAGCAATCCCCCAGGAGGCGCATCCAGCGCAGGACGGTGTCGCGGCCGGGAAGGCGACGGCGTCCCTCGGTGCCATAACTCAAGGGCTAACCCTCCGTTGAATTTCCTTCACCAGCGTCTTTGCAGCGCGGCCGGGTCTGGCGGACCACCCCCCCCCCAGCCCCGCGCTTTCCCGTTTTCTACCTGGCGACTGTCCTGCCTCTGGCCTTAAAGCACCGCCCGGCGTCCGGGGCTGGTTTTTAAAGAATCGAGACTTTTGGAGTATTTTGCAAACACCTCTGCGATCTGTGGCTGCTATGAACCCCTCCCCGGCCGCCGGGGAAGGACCTGAAGCGGCGATGCTGCCGCGGGCAGGTCCTCGCCTCCCCACCGTTTTCCACGCTCGCCTCTTAACAAAAGCAAGAGAAAGTCGGGGTTTTAAGGCAAAAAGCGGCTTTTCGGCGGCGGTGTGTGTGCCCCCGAGGAGATCAGCGTCCCTGCAACCCACCCTGCCAGCTCCGAGCACGGGGGGGGCTTTGCACCGTTCCTGCAGCGTGGCAAGAGCCCAAATCGTGCTGGAGTGGGGCAAAAATCATCCCAGCCTTGTCCGTGGCACCGGGCTGGCCGGTGAGGGCGAGGGGTTGCGGGATTTGGGGGGCACAGCACCCTTTGGTTTGCTGCAGAACGGCCCTAAGCACCCCTCGGGCTCCGCTGCTGGCCCCGGGTGGCTTCTTTGCAAAGGGTCTTGGGTCACCAAGGTCCAAAATCTGCGTCCTGCGGTGGAGATGGGGACGTGGTGGCCCCCGGGGGGGCTGAGCGAGGGGACCCCGCAGCGCTCAGACCCACGCCACCATCGCCGTGGGGCACCAAGCGCCTGCAGGGCCCCCGTGCCCACAGAAGCTTTTGCCTTCCCTTGGTTTTGTTAAGGTTGCAAATACCTCATGTGTTTTGTTTTTTTTTTTTTTCTGTTGTTTTTATTTGATTTTATTTTTTTCATCTGGCTTTTGTGCTGGGGGAGGCTCACGGGGGTGACCGCGGCACCCCGAGCCATTTGGGCTCGCTCGGTGGCGAGACCTGCCAAATTCCCTCGCTGTGACGCACACGTCCCACCCCAGGGGGGCTGGGGGCTTCCCCAGTAAATACCAGTACCGGAGAGAGGCTCCCCAGTGGATTTCAAGGGCTCGCCCAGCACAAGCTTGTGGGGGGACGCAGCGGCGGGGGGTGGGGGGCACCGCCTTTCTGAATTCCTACGAAATCTCCATTTTTCTGGAGTTTCTGTGTTTTTATGGCCCCGCCAGGTCCCCGCCGTGCCAGCGTCCGTCCCACGCCAGCTTCCAGTCCCGTTTACACCAGCACCGCCGCGCCGGAGCCCCCCCGGGTGCCGGAGCCCCTCGGGGGGGGCTGGTGCCGCCGGGAGCCCGGTTTGGGGGTGTTTTACTGCAAAAAGACTTCAGTGAGTGAGAGTGGATGTTGTAGGCCTTGGGGGGGGGGGCGGGATTTTCCACTTGGAGTTTAAGAAGAATTCACCTTTTTTCGTTCTTTTTTTTTTTTTTTTCCGCAGAGCCGAGCCCTTGTGCATGCGTGTAGAAAATTGTAAAATGTAAAATTGTTTTTTAATATATAAAAAGCTTGTTTTTACAGTTTGCAGTGGATCGAAGCATTATGGCAGTGTTAGGAAGTTGGTTTTTTGTCTTTTTTTTTTTCATAGAGGATCTAATTTTTTTTTTTTTTAATAAAATAAACCCGTTGGACATTTTTTTTTTTTTTTTTGGCTTTATCTTCCCCCCCCAAACCCACTCCAAACCCTGCTCGGTGTGGGGTCGGGGCCGGATCCAGATCCGTGCCCTGCAGCAGCAGGAGGCGGCCTCCAGAGAGCGCTCGGGGAAACTGGTCCCTGCCCTAGGAGGATGCTCGGGACTCTTGGGGCCAAGGTTTGGGGTTTGGGGCGCCAAGGTTTGGGGTTAACGGAGCCAAGGGTTTGGGGTTTTAGGGGTTTTATGGAGCAAAGGGTTTGGGGTTTTCTGGAGCCAAGGGTTTGAGGAAAGATCTGGGGGGTTATGGAACCCTCGGTTGGGGGTTAACAGAGTTAAGATTTGGGGGGTTATGGAGCCCTTGTTTTGGGGTTTCTGGAGCCGAGGATTTGGGTTTTATGGGGCTAAGGACGGGGAATTTATGGGACCAAAGATTCGGGGATTGTGGAACCAAGGATTTGGGGTTTATGTGGCCAGCAGTTTGGGGTTTATGGAGTCTAAGTCTTAGGGTTTTGGGGTGACACAGGTTTGGGGTTCATAGCCCCACATGCCTGGGGCTTATGGGGCCAAGGATTTGGAGCTAACGGGGATGGGGATTCGGGGTTTGCACAATGAAGGCCCTGGGGTGCAACTGGAGAAACTCCCAAACCCTTCGGGGCGCAGCCCCCACCTCGTCCCCCTCGCAGGATGCGCGCCCTGAGCTCAGAGGCAGCGGATGCGACGGCACCTGCGCCCCCAAAACACCCCCCCTGGCCCCCCGCTGATTCACCAGCACCGGGCGTCAGCGTTTCCTTTGGCTTTAGCACCTTTTTTCCCCCACTATCAGCCTCCCCGAGCATCACCTGCCCACCTCCCTCCCTGCACCTTACGTGGGGCTGTGCGCTGGCACCGGGGGGAGCAGAAAAAGGAGATGCCAAGGCAGGGACCAGCTTAACCCAGGGACCCGGGGATGTCACGGTGTCACCGGCCATGGGGACAGCATCCATCCAGCTGCACGCATCGGGAGCTGCTCGCTTCCCTGCGATGGATTTTTTTGCTTCTCTGCCCTTCCCGGGCTGCCACCCACAGGGTGCCCCCATGGTTATTTCCAGCCCTCGCCACCTTCCCTTTTCTCTCACCCCGCCTTTGCCCCGTGATGACTTCAACGCTCAGCAAATGAGCTGCCGGCACGGTAGCTGCGTGGTTTCCCCCCCACCACCCTTTCCTGTGACTAATTAATCAGCCAAAAAACCTCCTGCCCCCGCAGCCCCCCCTTTTTCCCTCCGCGTGGGCCCGCGGCCGCCTCCGCTCCTTCCTAGGGCCAGGAAAAACTGACAGCTCGGCTGCGTGGGGTGCAGAAAATCCAGGATTTCTGGGGTGAAACCCGGCTTTATTGGCTCAGCCGTGCCCCCCCCCACAAGCCCTGTCCTTGGGGGCCGTGAACGCTGCGCCCAGCCCCGTCCCACGCGGGTCCCCGTCCCGCTGGGTTTTGGCGACGTGCCGGAGCATCCCTCGGAGCGAGGTGGTGCATGATGTTCACGTCCCCCAGCATCCACGTGTCCCCCCGCTGGGTGTCTGGTCAGAATTTGTCCTCCTGGGGTGGCCTCGTGCTCCATCAGGTTGTCCAAAAGCCGCTGGCTCCCCTGGCCGGCCCTCAGTCGGCACCAGGCTCCCCAGAGCAGCAGGGATTGCTGGTGGCCGCAGGGACAGCTGGCTGCTGAGGTCAGGGAGAGGCAAAAGGAGGAGATGAGGGGGCCACAAACCCTCCCTGGGGGTCACAAACCCTCCCTGGGGGTCCAGGGCACATCAGGAGCATCCTAAAAACCTCCCCACACAGCGCTTTGGGTGCACACCGTGCCCAGAATTGTGCCCTGGGCTGGCAGCTGCCAGGAGAGGGGGGGGGGGGAATACCTGGGAAGGCAGCGGCTGTCCTGGGGGGGGGTCCGGCTGGCAGAAGGTGGTCTCGGTCAGCTCCTGGGCATGGGGGTTCTCTGCCCCTTTCCTGTCCTCCTGCTAGAGAGGAGCAGCAGCACAAGGAGGTGCTGAGCATCCTCACCACTGCTGCAGCAGGTGGGGAAACTGAGGCACAGGAATGGGGGGGAAGTGCTGGAGCAGCCCCCACGTGCCCGGCTCACCTGGGCAGCGGGGATGATCAGGGCGGTGTCGTGCTCTTGGACAAGCGCATCTGCAACGCAACACACGGGGCCGAGTCAAGGCACTAGGAGCGGGCAGAGGCTGCGCTAACGAGCGTTGCCCTAACGAGGAACCCGCTCGCGGCTCACCTGAGAAGTCGCTGATGGAGGTGGTTGGCTCCCGCGTCCCTGCGGGGCAGGGCAGACACACGCATGACATTAGAGAGGCTGAAAAGCCATTAATAAAACAACAACAACAACAAAAGCACACAGCGAGGTCCCGCTGGGATGAGGAGTGAGCAGGTTTGGGTTTTGCTTGGCGAGGCCACGAGCTCGAGTTTGTGCCAAAACAGAGAGAGGCCGAAGCTTCGTGGCACAGGGGAGCCCAAAAGGTGCAAAACTGAACAGAAGAAGCCTCCTCCAGCACGAAGCCTCGTCGAGCCATGCCAGCATGGGTGGCATTTTGCTGCTTTTCGTGGTGCTCTGGGGCTGGGAGGGTTTGCCACCACCCTCTGCTGCTGAACCCATCGCGGGGCTGCCCCAACCACGGGTGCCCCGGCGAGGAGCTCACCTTCACCCTTGGTCCTCCGGTAGGTGAAGAAGAGCACGAGCAGAGCAAGGAGCACAAAGATGACAGGGGACCAGTACTTGACGGGAACTCCTGACCCATTTCCTATGGGGAGAGACTGGAGATGGGGGCTTGCTGCTAGCAAAAGGGGGTCAGGGGCACTGGGGGGGCTGCAGGACCCTCCAGGGCTGTGGCATTTGGTGGCACAGCCCCGAGCCACATCTCGTCCTTGCCCCATGGCACTCACGGGTTTGGTTCCCCAGGCTGCCTGCTTGCATCGGCGCGGTGATGTTGGGGGGGTCCCTGGTCCAAGTGGGGGTTGGAGAGGCCGCAGGCCACGTCTTCATCCCATCCACGTCCCTGGTGGCCGCGGTGGGGTCTCCCGTAGCCTCTGGGTTGTCATCGTGCTGGATGACGTTCTGGTCCCACAGCTCTTCTCCTTTGAGGGTGAGTGCTGGGCGCAAGGCTCGTTAATTGACGCTAGGGCCGAGCAGCCCCAGCGACACCAACCCCGCACATCCAAATATTAGGAACTCGAGGTAGGACACTGAAACCTCACACCAAGCAGCACGTGGCATCGGGGCTGCACAAGCCCCACCGGGATCCTGATCCTGAGCAGCTCACCAGCGGTGCCAGCGTGGTGGCTGTGCCATGGTGGCACAACGGGGCCACGGCTCGGGGACACCCAACTGGTGCCAGGGCCGGGCAAGGGGCCGGGTGGGCAGCGAGCATCCCGGCTGTGGTGCTGGTACAGAGCTGGGCTTGAAGCTCAGAGCCAGCAGCGCAGTGAGGTTGGGGTTCACAGCAGAGCCCTGGGTGCTGAGGGAGCTCGGGGTGCCCAAAGCCTCCCCCTGTGCGCAAGCCAAGCCATAAAGCAGGAGGCCGGAGCCACGCTCCCCATAAAATATCAGGGCCAGCACCCTGCCCTGATGCAGGGGCTGCAGTGCCCTGGGCAGCCATCGCGGCCTTGCACCCCCGGCCTTCACGCCGCCCCCTCTTCCTCTTCCTCTTCTTCTTTCTTCCCTCCCAGCCCTGCAGGTGGGGGCACCCCGAGGCCCCGTGTCACCCCCCCAGCCCCACTCACCAGCCCCAGCACCAAGCACGGCGACGCAGAGCCACCTCCAGCCGGCTCCGCTCGCCTCCATCCCCTCTGCCCCTCCGAGCCCTCCACCGCGGCTCCTCGCAGCCGAATTTGCAATGCCTTCCTTCCCCTTTCTGCCCAGCCAACGGCTTCCTGTGAGCACAAAGGTGCTGCCGACATAAAGCGATGATTAATGGGCAGAAAGCATCCCGGGGGGCACCGCCGGGGCTGCAATGGGGTAAGGAACGGCGCCCCAGCCATCACCAGCGTGGGCGAAGGAGGTGGCGATGCTCCAGCACTGCCCCGGCTCCCTTTGGGCCCCTTCCCGGTGTCACCAGTGCTGCTTCGAGCCCTGGACGTTGCCCTGGTGGGCTGCCACAGGGGCAAATCCCTTGGCAAAGCGTGTGGCCCACTGAGGTTTTTTATTTTTTAATGGATCGGCAGAAATTCAAGAAAACACAAAAACAAGTCTTATCTGGCTGCACCGTGAAAACGCGGAGAACAAAGTAACACCACGGGTTAGTCACTAATAAGACTGTTCACCCCCCCCCCCCCCCAAAAAAAAAAAAAATATGCAGACAGAAATTGAGCTCAGATGTGTCTCGCATTTTTATTCCAGCAGCTCCTAGAGGGCTCTCCTGTGCCAGGCACTTCAAAGAAATCTCCGGTTTCATCCCTGAATAATTTACTATCCGCACAGACAAGACAAAGAGCAGGGGGAAGCAGCACGCACAGGAAGAGGCTTCCACGGGTGCGGCGTCTGTCTGGAAAACCGACGGCAAGGTGCACGTCCTGCTCAGCACCAGCTCTGCTGGGGACGATGCAGACCCGGGCACCGCGTCCTCCCCGAGCATCCCGACCTCACCCGGTCCCTGTGGGGACGAGCCCGGGCTGTGCAGCCGCTACCACCCCATGCAGCATCTCGGAGAGCTGCTCTGCTCGGCACAGCTCTGCCTGGAAGCTGCCTAATGCTGCAGCTCCAGCACCTCACATGCGAGCACATCATGCAAGAATAAAACCTCGTGTATAAACACACCAAAGGAGGTGAGCACAGCAGCACCAGCCACGCTTCTTGTTCCATTTTCCTCCAAGACCACCTCCTGCCTGCCAACGACCTCAGACCACTTCCCACCTAGCAGAACCTCATGCAGGGCTGCAAACAGCTCGCTCGTGGCACTAAGAAAACCCCACAAGTGGTGGGGGAGCTGCGAGGTCTCCACCAGCTCCTCACAAGCACCAAAGGAGCAAGCACAAGTGCTGAAACCACAGTGCGCCCTTATCTTATTCCTTTACTGTGTTTTTAAAAGTGTTATTTTTACTTTCTCTTTGTCCCATAACCGAATAAGTCAAAGTATTTGCACAGTTAAAGAGTGTAGTAAAAAAACGTGGCTTTAGGACTCTTCTCAGGTCTTCCCATCCCCTCGCGCAGCCTCCTCAATGCTCCTCGCTGCATGAGCATCCCAGGAGCAAGGTCTCTGCGTGGCAGGGCTGGGTTGGCAGCCACAGATTTGTTCCACATTTCTCTGGCCAGAGAGTGCAGAAAGAGGATCCCGAGTCTCACCAGGATGCCAAAACACGGGCAGAGCTCCTGTGCCAGACGAGCGTCTCTGCCTGCACCGCATCCCCCAGACGCTTATGTCCTTGTGCCGAGGCCGGCGTGACCGAGGCGATGGTGCTGAGCCAGGAGGGGATGCCACAGCCCGGCGTGCTGGCACCATGAGCAGGGCAGGCTCACGGGTGTGCTGGGCTCTGTCTGCGCCGTGGCACCCAGCTCGCTGACCGGTCAGTAGAGGCTGATCCGCTCCTAGCACCCCAGCGTGCTGCCGCCCAGCTCATCCACCTGCAGTCACAAACAGACACAGCTGTACAAAGCTCCCAGCAGCCGATGCCTCTGGTAACATCAGAGGAGGCCCTCAGGCTTGCTCAGAAGTGCTGGGCCCTGAGGAAAAGCAGTGGCGACCCCTCTGGCCTTGCCCCGAGCCCCTGCCCCCAGCACCAGGGCGTTGCGATGCGCTCAAGGGATGAGCTGCCCCTTCGCGCTGCCTCCCCACCACGCTCAGGTCCCATTTCTGCCCCCAGGGTTTTGCCTCCCCTCCCCAAGGGAGATGGCCATGAGCACCAACGCACCTGGGCCATGTTCTGGACGGTGGAATAAATGGTTTTGGAGGTCTCTACCTCAGGGGCCGGCGTCTTCTTTCGGTCATTTTTCTGTGCACAAGGGAAATCCTGCATTTGCAGAAACAGGTTTTTTTTTTTTAATGCTTCCAGGGCGCAGAAGTAATGGCTTGGAGAGCCGAGGCCACCTGAATTTGGTGGGGCTGGGGACCAAGGCCCTGGTGACATGTGGGGAAGCACAGGCAGGTGGCTGTGGCTTTGACAGCTTCTCTGGGCTGTCCCCTTTGCTGTCCCCAGGAGGAACCAGCAGACAGAAGCGGGGCCGTCCTGCTGCCGTCCTCCCCCCATATCCCCACCACGCGTCCCCTGCCCTGTCCCCATCCCACGCAGGGACCCCAAAGGGGTTGCCAGGGGTGAGCCCACAGGGACTCACCTGCTGGGCAATGCCGACCTCAGCGTACACCGTCATGTATTCTGCTGCCACCTCTGCAAGGAGAAAAAGGGGCAGGTCAGCACCGGAGCCGGCTGCGGCATCCCCGGTGCGCACCCAGCTCCTCGCCGAGGGCTGGGGGACATCCCGGCATCAACCCTGCTGTGCGCTGGCAGCCAAAGACAGTCAAAGCAAGTAGCTAGTGAAAAATAGCTTTTTATTTAAATAGAAGATGTTTTCATGCCTTAGCCGCTCCGTTTTAAGCCGCAGCCATTGCAGCAAGAAGCGTTGTCAGTCTTTGTCTCGTCAGACAGAGGATGGGGGGATTTTTTAAGTCCTTCATAACCCTGGTTTGGGGTCAACAGTTCAGTGCCTGTCATTTGAAATGGCCACGGGGACCTAGGCCTGCACAGAGAGGAATTTTTAGGGGAAGATTTTGCTGTTCCTGGTGGGAGAGCTGGGTCCTGCTTCTGGAGAAAGCCTCGGTCCTGCTGCTGGGTGCGCCTGCACACCCGGCCCGGGCGCACAGAAACACGAAACAAAGGGCAGCAACTGCCCCATTCACGCCAGCTTTAGCTCAGCTCATCAACAAGATGAACACATAAAAAAGGCGAGGGAAAGCTCTTCTGGGAAGGCACGGGCACATCCCACCGCTGATACCGGGAGAGGAGACACCAGCAGGTGCTGCAGCCTCTCGCTGCACCCGGCCTCTCCGCTGCAATTGTGTCCTGAGTCCTGGGCATAGACCCGAAAGCGATGCCAAGCTCTTGGGGAAACCTTCAAGCTCTGCCCCCAAAGCCCCCCAGCCCCAAGGAATCCAGGCAGCAGCTTTTAGGGGCGGCGCAGGCAGGCAGGAGTCGCTCAGGCTGGGCACGGTGCTGCAGCGGGGCCGTTTCACTTCTCTGCACCCCCTCTGCTGCTGCTTTCAGATTGTCCCCAAAGTCCCTCTCGTGCTTTGGCGCTGTCCTCACGGCTCCGCTTTCTTTCCTTGGGGAGGGCACAAAGGTCTCCAGTGAGGGACTGGGGCACAGGATGGCTCCAGCAGCCACAGCATCACCTGGGGAGGGGGTCGGGGCCGCCTGTCCCTGTCACCGTGCGTGCAGGATGGGGGCACAGGGAGGTGCTGGGGGCTCACCAGCCCCAGCCTCGAGCGCTACCTGGGCTCAAGGGAGGATGGACGACGACCTCCAGCACATCCCGGGGGGGTTAAAGCTTTTGGGGGGCTGTGAGAGCGGCTACGCTGCGGTGCCAAGCCCTGGGGGTGGCTGGATTCCCTCCTGATCTTGGTGACCAGCCTGTCCTCCCCAAGAAAATTGAGGAGGGAAGGAAACGCCTCGGGGGGGGGTGCCTGCAAATCCTACCTGTAGCGGGAGCTCCGGGTGTGGAGGGGTTGAAGATCTTCCTGCCTGGGGGAGAAACGACACCCGGCTCTGTCACCAGCAGCCCACGCGCAGGGATGCGCTGCAGAGGCTGCGACCTGCAGGCAGAGCCTTACCTCGGAATATCAAGAAGGCCAAGAGGACAGCCAGGATTATTATCGCTATGATCACCGTCACGGCTATGATGCCTGTAAAGCTTCTGCTGTAGGTGTCTGGAGAGAGAAGAGGGTCCAGCAATCACGGAGGAGTCATTTGGGCACATCCTGAAGCTCATCGGCCTCTTCCCAGCGTCAGACCCGGGGGAAAGGAGCGCAGCTTTCCTCTGACCCCCGCTCAGCCCTCCCCTGTTCAGCAGGAGCTCTTATTTCATGGGGACGTGGTGCAAAGCTGGCAGGAGGTGATGCATTGCACAGGGACAAGCGACTCTGCTCTTGCATCTCCCAGGCTCTGCCTCCCCATTGCATTAACAGTTCCCTGCTCCGATCCCAAACTGGGACATTCGGGCACTGACCCAGACTTCCCCTTCCAAATTTCCTCAGGTAGCAGAGACAGTGCACAGACACTGAGGATGCCCAGAAAGCCTGGATGTTCACCCCCTCCCAACAAGCTACAGGAAGAGATGAACCGCTCCGGCCTCAGGCTCCCCGGCCTCCAGCGCAGGGTCGGGGCAGCCCAGTGCCAGCAGCGCTGGCTCGGGCACCCTGTGACACTTGGGGACAGGACGTGGACGGGGACAGGACGTGGACGGGGCAGCACGGCAGCTCACCGGTGGCAGCAGAGTGGGTTGTGTTTTCTGGCAGCGCGGCGTGGGGAAGAGAACAGGGACAGGGGAGAGAGGTGAGCGCTTCGGCAAAGCCCCCCACCCCGGGGGGGGCCGCACTCCCTCTGCTTTCTGAGAGCCTGAGGGGCACCCGGCTGGGATCAGGATGCATCCCATCCCCGCCAGCATCCCCCGGCCCCCATCCCTGCATCCTTTGAGGGCTCTCACCTGCGCAGACGGCGGCGGGCGAGACGGTGACATTGCGGCTGCTGACGGGGTTTCGCACCGTGCAGGTGTGGGACAGCACATCCAGCTCTCCCGGCGGCGGCTGCTCCTCCTCCACCACCAGCTCGGCCTCCTCAGCATCCAGCTGCTCACCATGGCTCCAGGAGAAGGATGTGGTCCCGGGGGTGTTCACAGCGCAGCGCAGGACATAGCGGCAGGCGTCGGCCGAGCAGTTCCGTGACACGCAGGTCACCTCCGGCTCCCGCAGCACGCCTGCAGGAAACGGGGAGGGCTCTCAGCACATCTCCCACCCTTCACTCCTGGCACGAGGCCGAAACATGAAAAGACACTCACTGTGCACCCGCAGGGTGAAGTTGGCTCTATACACGGAATTTTTTGCTGTGTAGGTACCGGCATCTTTCTTCCCCAGCTGGGAGATGGTGAGCGATCTGCCGTTGTTGGGGAAGGTCACACGTGACTCGTAGGAGTTCTCAAAAAATGAAGGATTGAGAGACTCTCCCAGTGTGATGGTAAGCATGAGCTCTCCATTGAAACTCCAGCCCAAATTTTCTCCTTTCAGGTCCTGAAGGTGAAACGTGACAGAACCACCCTCGGCTCCATCCACTTCTAATGCACACACTGGGGAGAAAAACCAGGCTGAGCCCCGAGCACGAAACAAAGGGGGTTTGGGGGTGCTGTGCTCAAGGGGCAGGTTCAGTCCCATGTGTGGAGCCCCCCCAACCTTAGGCTTTTGGGGTTCTTTGGGGTCCAGGCCCCGATTTGCCCTCCAGCCAGCGCAGCACGCGTGGCACGAGGACGGCAGGTGTATCACCGTGGCTCTGGATGTCAGGGTGCTGAGAACCAGCCCCATTATGGGGCGGTTCTGGGAGGTGGGGGTGTCCCACGTGTTTCACTCCAGGATGAGATCCCGCAGCAGGACCGGTGATTTCGCGTCCCGCAAGCGAGCGGCACGTGGTTGTGGCTGCTCTCAGCTGCGAGACCCGCGCTGCTTCGCAGGCCCCAGGAGCATGCAAGGGACAAAGCTCCAAGGTGCAAAGCAAAAGCCGCAAGGAGGAATCTGTGACGGTTCCAAAAAAAACAATCAAGCAGGTTCCCTTTTCTCGCAAGGAAGACAGCCGAGCTCGTCTAAATCAGCAAGAAAGCAGGTGGCTGCTTCTCTGATTTTGTGACTTCTTCCCTCTTCTGAGGAGGAAGAAGACACATTGCTGCTGTTTTGGATACTCCCAACTCTGTGCTGCCCCAGCTGGGCTAGGCTGGGAGGGGGGAGGTTTCCCCACCAGAGCCTGGAAAGGGTGGATCGTGGCCCCGAGACGCTGCTCTCTTCCCAAGGGTGCTCTTCTTCGAGGCCAAGCAAAGGCACTCCTGCCCGAACCCCCCTGCCCCGGGGACCCCTCCGGGGACGCGCTTCCCCCGCTGCAGGGAGGGGAAAAAGTTGGCAGAAGAGATAGTGCTCAGGAAGGAAATGCTGCAGGCTGGGCGCGCACAGCCTGGGGGCCGCAGGGGCTCCTGTGGTATCCTTGCTGCTTTCCCCCTGCACCTGACAGTTTCTCTTTTGTCCACAGCCACCTGCAGACCCTGCCCAGAAGTCTTGGTTAGGAAGAGAGGAAGAGCAAAGCAGCATCTCCAGCCGACGTGGGAGCAAAGCCCGTCCTGCACCAGCGCCTGGTTAAATCCTGAGCCACCCCACCAAGGCTTGGAGACAGCTGGCTGCAAGAGCCAGATGGGAATTCACACCATTTTCCCTTCCAGGCCTCCCTCGATATTACTTCTGTGCCCATGAGTTCACGAGACTCGTGGCGACCAACGTCCCAACATCTGCAGCGGCCTGAAAACAACCAGAGAAAGCTCCTCGGTCCAAAAACAGACCCGTAACGAAACCCTGGACACGCAGCAGGCTCAGAAACAGCATGCGGGCAGCCACGGGGAACAGACCCCGCGGTTGCCACGGAGCAGAAGGGCAAAAGTGCACATCTGGGGCATATCTGGCAGCAGCTGGACAGGGCACGTTCACCCGTTAGTGGGGACCACGCTAGGATGGGGGCAAGGACCAGGTCTGGGACATGCTGGGTGTGATTCGCCCATCCCTTGTGGGACAGCAGAGCTGAGCCCTGATAATGGGGTCAAAAAACGAGCCCTGTCCCCACGTAGGGCATTTGCACCGGCACACACCAGCTCGTCCCGGGCTCTCCGCTCTCGTGGGCATCCCCAAACTGCCTCCACCCGTGGGCTTCTCCCCTCCCTTCGTGGCACCCGGGGAAAGGAGCATCCCTCCCTTACCTGCTGGGCACAGGAAGCAGGCGAGGAGCAGGCACACGAACACCTCCATCGGAGCACGGCGCGCTCTCTGCCCTCAGCTCTCTGGTGTTGCTTTGTGGCGACAAAAGGAAGAAGATCGCGCTACGCCTTTCTCACTTCCTCCAAACAGCTCTTTAAGACCCCTGGACTGATTCAGTGGGGACTGGAACTTTTGTAGATTTTTCCAGCCTCAAGCAGCGTCCCCGGGGCCATGTCTGTGCGGTTTGAGGGTGCCCAGGCTGCCTTCTGGGGCTCCGGATGCTCTCGCACATGAGGACAACTCTCCCCACCCTCTGCCCCCCCTGCATCCCTGTGACCCTGAAGGCTGTGACAGCCCCGTGGCCACACGCTTATCTCTGACTCCTCGTGTTCCCTAAACACCCAGGGAGATGCCCTCCCGGGAAAGAAGACAGGAGAAGACACGAGAAAGGAGGGTTTGGGGGATTTCTCCATAACGGGACCTCGCAGGCGCTTCCTGGCTTACCTGCTGGAGGTGGCCCTGCTTTAAGCCCCATTTGGTCAGTTTTGGGATGCCCGTCCGTAACATCACCCCCGCTGTTCCTCAGAGGGGGCCCAGGGGAAGGAGCCAGGCAGCTGGGGCAGGATTTTACCCCATGGGATATTCCCCTACCCCCCGGGGCAGGGAGGAGCAAGGGGCAGCAGAGACCAAGTGTTACAGACTGAGCATGGAAAGGCTGGGAGTGAACTGGGATGAAGAGGAGGGTGAGGGAATTTTTTTTTTTATTTAATTGTTCCTCACTATTCTACTCTGTTACCAAGTGATAATAAATTAATTTTCCCCCAGTCGAGTCTGTTTTGCCCATGACAGTGACTGGTGAGTGCCCCCCTGTCCTTGTCTCAGCCCAGAATAATTTTCCAAGTATTTTCTGCTCCCGTTCTGTTGAGGAAAGGGTGTGAGAGAGCAGCTGGGTGGGCTCCCTGCAGCCAGCCAAGGGGATCCCACTGCCTGACACCACACAGCAGTGTCCAGCCCGTCACGAGGAGGAGTAAGGTGCAAGAAAATCCCATGGAACATGCACAATGGAAACCAAAACAGAGAAACACAATTTCCAGGCAGTGTGGCAACCGTGACAAAGTGCATGGTGGTGACAAGTGTCCCAGAAACCAGCCCCGAGGGAGCAGGGGGAATTGCGGGTCAGTACTGATGGACCCACATCATCCTTTGTGAGGGGCAACGAGATCCAAACTCTCCACCCCCAAAAACTGTCCGAGGAACACCTCCACCACCAGAACTTCCAGGGTGCAGCATGACCCTGGTGTCATACTGAAATTCGGGCGAAGGAAGTGAGCTGGCGATGTCTGGCTTTAAAATCGTGCTGGTTCCTCCACCTTGGCAAGGGAAAGGGTTTCAGCTGCTCGCAGGGGCTGCCACAATCCTGCCCTGATGCGGTGCTGCATGAGGCTGGGAGAGGAGGCAAGAGCAGGGTAATGAGATAAATCAGTCCTGCAGGGTAATTAGTCCCTGAACTGCAGTACTGCTGAAGAAGTGCACTTGGACCAGCATTGTTGCTCAGTACCAGAGTAAGAAAATCATGAGCAATCTGTTAAAAACAACCCAACAGGAAGAGCCACCCACAGCCCCCTTGGGTCATCCCACTGTCACCAGCAGCCACGTGGGTCTGCACAACCAGCGCTGCTCCACCTGCAGTTACACTGCCTGGGTTCTGGGGCAACATCACCTTTTTTTTTTTTTTTTTTTTTTTTTTTTTCTCACTATCCTGAGTATTTTGAGTCCCCTCGCGCTCCACAGGTGGGCAGTGGTTGCACGTCGCAGGGTCAGAGCTGTATTTCTGCAAGGATGAACAAGAAAGCAGCAGGCTGCACCCTGCCAGGCACAGAAATCGGGGATCTGGCACCATTTTAGGGGTGCAAAGTGAAGCGTGACTTTGCCCTTCTCTGGACCTAGATTCCTGGTGGGAGTGACAGCTTTGCGAGCAGTCTTTTCCAAGGAAAGCAGCTCAGCTGATCGGCTGATGTAACACAAGGAGGAAGCTCGGGACGTGCAAAACACCAAATCATCTTCTCGCTACCAGCACCTGATCCAGCTGCAGCCTGGCGCGTGCCTCCCCCAAACCCTTCTCAAAGGAACTGGAACTTTTTTTTTTTTTTTCCCTGCAGCTGCACACGAGATCCGACAGGCTGCTGGGTTCGAGATCAGCTCGGGCTGGGACCGTTGGTGGTCCTGGGGGGGCTCCCGGCCACCCCCAGCACCCCGCTGCTGGATGCTGGCTCAGCCAGAAGTCCAGCTCTTGGAAGTGGCCGTGGGCGAGCAGCGCCGGGTGCCCTGCCCAGCGTTGTGCAACCCAAATTTCTGCAGCAGTCAGCCCCAACCCCACGCCTTGTGCAAGCTGCCACGGAGCAGAGATTGAAACCCTGCTTGCAATTTGTTTTTTTCTTCTTTGGTGATTTGTCTTTTTTTTTTTTTCCCTGTGTCGCCGGCCGTGGGCTCCCTCTAGCGAAGCCGGGGCCGTGGGCTGCAGCCGTGGGGTCCCGCAGCCTCCCCTGGCCACGTCCTGCCTCGCCCCCGGGGGCTGTGGGCTGTGGGGTCGCATCCAGCTCCTCTCCCGGTGCTCAGCATCTCATCGCTGTCCCTCAGCCCCAGCCCGCAGCGATTCCTTTCCATGCTCCAGTCCTGCGCTGGGCTCTGCTGTTCCTTGACGCCAGCTTTTTCGGGGCCGGGAGCAGCTTTTTTGGGTGCTGGAGGGGCCTGCCCTATTTGGCAGGGCTGAGCGGGATCCCCCCAGCCCAGGATGTGGGTGCTGGTCATGGGGTGTGGATGCCGGGGGTCTCGGGACCAGGCTGCTGCCGCGCAGGGGGGCTCAGATCTTGGGCAGCGTCACGCTGGCATAAACCGTCATGGGCTCCGCGTCGGGGCTCTGCTCGCAAGGAAAGAAGGGGGTGAGCGAGGTGCCCAAATTGGGATGCCCAAAGTGGGGAACTCGCGTTCCCTTACCTGCGAGAGGGGCGAGCAGCCCCGTGGGGTGGGTGGCTCTGCCCGGGGGCTGTGCTGGATCCGGCCGGGGGCTTGGGCTGTGTCCGGGGGCAAGCCGGTGGCTGCGGCGTAGATGGTGGTGCAGGAGGGGTGCTCTGTGCCGGGGGGGCTGCAGGGGATTTTCTGCTTCTGTGCAGGGAGCAAGAGGTGAGCGGTGCCAGACAGGTCGCTGCGGGGGCTCTTCCCTCCCTTCAGCCCTGCAGGACCCCAGATTTCATCCCGGAGCAGGATTTGGGAAGGGAAAACTTTCCCCCAGAGCCACCCCCGGGATGTTAGGGGCTGGGGAAGCTGCAGCACCCAACCTTACTCCCAGAAACTCCCAAACTAAGGTGACCAGGATGGTTCTTGGGACCTCACCATGCTGGGGGGTGACACCCATGGGCCCACGACCCCCCCAGTCCCACCATGGGCATGATCTCGCCACCTCCCTGGCTCAGCCCCCACCAAATGCATCGACACCCAGTGACCAAAGCCCACTCGTGGCAGAGCCACGAGCGCACACCCAGCACAGCTTCGGGGTGCTGCTGCCTTCCCTGCTGCCTGCACCCAGGCTGCAGCCTCCCAGGCATCTGCCTCCATGCCTGGGCTGGGCTCTCTCACCTCCACCCGCTGCACTTGGGAGTAGATGGTGCGCACCTCGTTGTCCTCGGGGAGCGGCGTGTGCTTCCACAGCCGGCCTGCTAGGGGAGACAGAATCACAGAATCACAGAATTGTCTAGGTTGGAAGAGACCTCCAAGATCACCGAGTCCAACCTCTGACCTAACACTAACCAGTCCTCCACTAAACCATATCACTAAGTTCAACATCTAAACGTCTTTTAAAGTACCTCCAGGGATGGTGACTCCACCAGTGCCCTGGGCAGCCCATTCCAATGCCTCACAACCCTCTCGGTAAAGAAGTTCTTCCTAATATCCAACCTAAAACTCCCCTGGCACAACTTTAGCCCATTCCCCCTCGTCCTGTCACCAGGCACGTGGGAGAACAGACCAACCCCCACCTCGCTACAGCATCCTTTAAGGTACCTGCAGAGAGCGATAAGGTCACCCCTGAGCCTCCTCTTCTCCAGGCTGAACAAGCCCAGCTCCCTCAGCCGCTCCTCGTAGGACTTGTTCTCCAGGCCCCTCACCAGCTTCGTCGCCCTTCTCTGGACTCGCTCAAGCACCTCGATGTCCTTCTTGTAGCGAGGGGCCCAAAACTGAACACAGTACTCGAGGTGCGGCCTCAGCAGAGCCGAGTACAGGGGGACAATCTCTTCCCTAGCCCTGCTGGTCACAGTGTTTCTTATACAAGCCAGGATGCCGTCAGCCTTCTTGGCCACCTGAGCACACTGCTGGCTCATATTCAGCCAACTATCAACCAATACTCCCAGGTCCTTCTCTGCCAGGCAGCTTTCCAACCACTCATCTCCCAGCCTGTAGCACTGCTTGGGGTTGTTGTGCCCCAGGTGCAGGACCCGGCACTTGGCCTTGTTGAACTTCATGCAGTTGACCTCAGCCCATCGGTGCAGCCTATCCAGATCCTCCTGCAGAGCCTTCCTACCCTCGAGCAGATCGACACACGCACCTAACTTGGTGTCATCTGCAAACTTACCGAGGGTGCACTCGATCCCCTCATCCAGATCATCGATAAAGATATTAAAGAGAACTGGCCCCAGTACTGAGCCCTGGGGGACTCCACTAGTAACTGGCCTTCAACTGGATTTGATTCCATTCACCACAACTCTTTGGGCCAGACAAAGTCACCGTTGTGCCGTAGGACTGCTGCTGGGGACCTCCTTGCACCCTGCTCCTGACCCCAAAGCATCACAAGGGACAGCCTCAGTGTTTCCCCAGCACTGCAGGGCGGTGGGCTCAGCACTGCACGTCCCCAGCACGGTGAATTTGTCCCTTTGTGAATTTTGTCCCCCTTTGTGAATTTGTCCCTGCACAGGGGCAGGGGAGCAGGGTGGCCGGCGCCCTCGTCAAGGTGTCTGGGGAGATGATGCTGTCACAAATTTGGGCTGGGATCATGCATTTCCCCTTGAAACCATGTGATATGATCACAGAAGCATAGCATCCGGGTAAAGCACTTGAGATGTGCTAGGTGAAGCAGGTATATACATATATATAAATATATATTTCTTTTTTAAGCTGGTTTCCTTCCTGCCTTTCATCCCGTGCTTCAAAAGAAGCAGGTTTCGCTCCCTCCCCAGCACCACGGACCCCAAGACAAGGTACTGCAGGGATCAGCCTGGCTGGGGGGGCTGTGATCCCATCCTTTTCTCCCTCACAAACACCTCCCGTGCCCCCAGCTGCACTCCCTGACACTCACCCACGTGTAAGGCAGTGAAGACCCCGATGAGGACCAGCACGACCACTACGGGCACCACCAGCAGCACGAGGTTCGGCCCCGGACTGGCACTCCCTGTAGTGCAGAGAGGGAAAATGGTCAACACCAGCCCCTCAGCAGAAAAACCTCCCCATTTAAAACCATCCTGGGTCTTGTCGTCTACATCTGAGGCTGATTTTTTCGGTAGAACAGGAAACGAGGGGCAGGAAATGCTTTCTTTTGAACTCGGCTTTCAATAAGCACCTCCAAACTGCAGCCGTCAGCGAAAAAGCTGCTGGGGGCTAGATCGGGGCCAGATAAGGCCCTAAATACCGCTCTGGTGGCTTCGCAGGGATCGGCGGGGAGATAGCCTCTGGGTGCTGCAGGTGTATGGGAAGGGAGCCCGGGGACAGAGCTCTGAGGGTGGCACCGGGCTGCCACCCTCATGGTGGCATTAACGCATGTGGCACAGGGGTGTCCCCATGTGCAAGGGGCTGGGGGGACGAGGGGGGACAAACACGCCCGAAACCCTGGCATCATCTCCTTTTGGCATCTTCTTTTTCCAGCCAAGGCCTGGAGACGCCATGGGGACATTTGCTGGGCACAGGGTGCTGTGAGAGCCCCGGAGTGGGTCAGCACCACAGGGAGGTGACTTCACACCGTGTCCCCGGGGAAAGGGGCAGCCGCTGCTTCCCCCAGCCCCAGCAAAAGTCCCAACATCACGAGGAAGGGCAAGAAAACCCCAGTGAGAGAGAACACGGCTTTTGCCCCGAAAACCTCCAAAGGGGAAGTTGTCACCGAGGTTTTTTTTCAATCCTCCCCGGCCCTCCCAGCGTGCAAATCGCATGCATTGAAAATGAGCCTTGGGCACCGGGGCGCAGCGAGTGCGGGGATGAGACCCACGGCTCGGCGTTTACGGGAAGGACCGGGCGGCCCTGAGCAGGCAACGCTGCGGCCGCTTTTCCTGCAAAAGGCTCCTCTGAGGCTGCCGAAAGCAACGTGAAAAAAATCCCCTGCAGAGCCAGAGCGGGGCTGGAGGTGGGAAAGAGCCGGGTCGGCAGCTGTAGCATCCCCGGGGACTCACCCCGCTGCTCGAAGCTGCAGGCGGAGGAGTTGAAGGTGACGGCGCTGCTGCTGACGGGGTTGCTGGCGGTGCAGGCGCAGGCCAGGCTGGTGGCGTTGAGGTGGTAGGAGAGGTGCAGGAGGCTGCCGTTGTGGGCGCAGGGCGACGAGGAGCTGGCCTCCAGGCCGGTCCAGCTGTAGGACACGTTGTCCCCCCTGGCCGCCGTGCAGTTGAGGGTGACGGTGCAGCTGTCGTTGGCCAGAGCCCAGCTGAGGACCTGGATGTTGGGATCGGACACCGGCTCTGGGTGGGGAGAAGGGACAGAGGCTCATTTCTGGGGAAGGATGGAAACGCCGCCTCGTCCCCTGGTCTGGGAAATCCCACTGACCTCCCCTAGCTCCAAGGGAGGTGGGGAGAAATCGATCTGGCCCCAGGCCTGCTGTGGCCTCTCCAAATGGGGACGAGGTCTTCATGCACCCAAATACTCCTGGGGATACCAGAGAGGGTCCTGGACAACACAGGGGGCATCTCTCACCACCCCCACACCCCACCCCATTGCTGCCCACCTCCCAGACCCACTCCCAGCACCACAAGAGGCCATCACGGCCCTCCAAAACCAGTGCTTCTCACCATACACTTCCAGCTGTATCTGCCAGACCTTCTCCTTCGCGTCCTTGCTGATGATGTACTCGTAGAGCCTCTGGTCCTGCCGCTTGGTGCTGAGGATCTCCAGAGAGAAGTTGGAGGAGTGGAAGTGGTTCTGGCTCGGAGCGTAGTTGGTGTAGTTTCCATTCACGTACTTGAGCAGGACTTCCTTGCTATGTGGGTCCGCTGTGTCCCGCTTCCACGTGGCCACCCCAAAGCTCTGGGTGAGGTTCTGGAATTCCTGGGGGATCCACAGGACCGTCGCCTTCCCCAGCGTGCCCAGCACTGTCTCCCTCGTCCCACGGCCCATGCCTGGGAGGAGAGCAGAGAGAAGGGCTGACGCAGGCAGAGATGCATGAGGACACCCCGGAGGGCTCACAGAAGCTGCGCCCTCCCTGGTGCTGCTGGAGAACAGATGCCACCCGAGCTGCACGAGCAGGGAACGGTGTTGGACCCACCCTGGTAATCTGGAGATGGCATCTGCTCAACAATCTGCTCGGCTGCTTTACTGAACTGCATTTTCAGCCCGCCTGAACCCTTGCTCGCGCACCACATCCTGCACCAGCGACTGCCATGGCTCTCAGGGTAAGAGGGAACGTGAGGGGCTCCGTGCCCCAACGTCCCTGCGTGCTCCCAGCTCACAGGGACCCCTTCAGCACCTGCTGGAGCGGGCCCACCTCGAGCAGGGGAAGGCGCTTGTGGCCCTGGTCCCATGGGGAGGTGATGCCCATGGGGTGGCCAGAGCACCCTGGAGCAGTCTTGGTGACACCAGGGTCACTTGGATGGAAGTGATGCTTGGTGGCCCTCGGCCAAAGCCTGTGGCTGGGTGTGCATCAGGGCATGCACCCCCCTGAAGTGCTGCAGCTACAGAAACCTCCCTGGGGAGTTTTCTTTGAGGAATTGCAGGAAACACAGCCCCACAGGCTGGCTCTCCCTTCTCCTCTCACCCAGGAGCTAGTAGGCAGTGAGGAGACGAGGTGGTCCCATGGTGTCTCTTGAGTGTCTCTTGTCTCTCACCAAGAGGGCGACTGAGCAGCTCCAATGATGGTTGGCACATGCACCCCAATGTACCCTAAAGCATCCCGCCCGCCCAGCTGTCCTGGGAGAGGTGCAGTTCATGGCTTCTACCCTTCTACCCAACCCTTTCCTGCTTCAGGCTGTGACCCCATGATTCACATTTGCCCACAGCCTCCGTGAACCCTGAGCTTGTTTTTGTAGGAAATAGTGCGAAGAACGATGCCAGCTCAGCACCGCTCGCTGCTGGAGCACAGAGGGGACCCGACCATGTCACCCCCATGTTTCCTATCCACTTCTTTCCATTGAGGTGGGGGCTTGTCCCAGAAAGGAAAAGGAAAGTGTGGGACTCGCTGCAGAAGAGCAAGCTTGGTGGGGCCCAGATAAGCCCAGTATCCGCCTCTCCTGCTGCACACACATTTCCAGTAAAAACCACAAGAGAGCTCAGAGCGACCGTTTTCCTCACCCACCATCCCGAGCACATGCCATCACTTATTTTTTCCCCCTCCGTGGCACAAAACACAGCAGCTTCAGAGCTGTCCCTGTGAATTACGTCTCCACGGCGCCGACCCAGCCATGCAGACACGGCCGTTATCCCGCAGAAATGCCGAGCCCCGGCTGACCCAGCAGCTGCCACGTTTACTGTAAAGCCCAGCACGGAGCTGGATGTTGTCTTTTCTTGGCGGCCTGGAGCGCGGCAGTTAAGCTCCTGATTAATTACCGAATGGAAAAGCCCTTTTTGCATCACGTTAGAAAAACCCTCTGCCCCGGCAAGAAGCAGCTCCGGGGGAGAGGAGGAGACGTCTCCCCATGGGGAAGGCAGCTCGGCTGGAGCAGGGATGCTGTGGGAGGGATGCGAAGAGGGCCAAAAGCATCCGCACAAACCCAGCTGGAGGGGCTGGAGGAACACAAGCGATGTGAAGGGTCCAAAGCAGCCCCTGCGTCAGGTATTGTGTTCGTGGGACTTTCGGCACGCTGGCCGGACAGAAAACCCCAGGGAGATTTCAAGGGCAGGTATTCTAGTAACAGTGAGCCAGCAGAGTTGAGCAGAAACCCCAGCTCCACGAAGCTGCTGGTTTCCTGGCTGAAGCTTTCGGTTTGTGCCCGGCGAGGACGCAGAGGGCTGCAAGGGGACACAGTGTCCCCCGGGGATGGGGACGCTGGGCTGGCACCAAAAAGGGGGTCGGGATTTATCACTGACCTCCTTCTGCTAGGCTCAGGGGTCCCAGCTCCCCCCAAACTTCTGCACAGGTTTAACACTGAACTTTTCTCAGCACCCTCCCGCTACATGCTGCAGCCCCTGGAAAGGAGGACCCCGCGCCCTGGCACTGCCCCGACCCCTCCTGGGTTTTCTGGGTGTCCCCCGACCCTTTGCACCACAGGGACTGTGGGTGCTGGGCCTGGAGGGGTCTCAGCACCCAGCAAAGACGATCCAGAGGGGTTTGAATCATTCATTTTTAAACAGAAAGTGACAACGTCCCCAGACATCACCGGCTCCCACTCCTACACCTTTTATTGCTGGGGTACAATCTCCCAGCCCACTGGCACCTCAAGCTGAGGTAACCCAAGATAAAATCTGCCAAAATCTGCCAAATCTACCACACACCTCCCGTACCCCAGCCCACATCTGGTAGTGAATGATTTGCTCGGTGCTGTTACTACCTCATTAAAACACACACAGAGTACTTCGTTACTGCAAATACACTATCCCCATCACCATCTTTGCCCCTCCAGCCTCTCTTATTCACTCCTCCCTCGGTCTGCCTGCTAGGAGCGTATTAGGGATGCACGGCACATCCAGCCTGGAGTTGTGAGTCATTTGTCTTCCAGATGAATATTTATATTTATCTGCCTGCCCACCCAGCGCACGGCTCCCAATTTCTAAAAGCCCCAATACCTGACGATCCCCAAACCATCCGAACCACGTATTTTGCAGGTAGGAAGGCGTTATGTACCCCAGACACGGCAGAAGGAGACGACCAGCCAGAGACACACGCTGCAGCCCATGCCTCGCTTCACGGAGCTGCTGCCGGAATGAAGCTAATATCTGCTGCCGGGCTCATTATAAGAACAGGTGTACTCAAATCAGAGGCACTGCTGTGGGCCATGTGTTTCCTGTTTTTTTCAGCAGAATGACTGTTTTTCTTGAGTGGAAACTATTCAAAGCGTAGAGTCACTGCTGAATGCTTCACTGGAGAGCACCAGAGAGACTTGCAAGAAGGACCCAAACCATTGATTTATCGTTTTCACCAGAACTACATCATCCAGCCACAGGTCCTTAACCCAAACCCAAAAGAAGAGGAAACAGACAGTAAGAAAATTATTTCATGTACGGTAACAGCTTCCTGGGGCTGCCCGGCGCCTGTGAATGCGGTGGAGGGGAAAAAGGAGGTGAAACGAGCAGATCCCACACCACAGCAGCCACAAAGCTCAGCAGGGCCCCTCGCTGCAGGAAAAACACTGGATATTTTGGGATTAGCCCACTCTGGATGCACGGGACCCTTGGTGGTTCCAGCCTGCAGCTTCAGCTCCATGGCCTCGCTGCAAGCAGGAGCAGAGGTGGCCTTTAACACCCATCGAGGAGAAGCCTGATCCTTGTTCTCAGGCTGAGCATCTTTTGGCCCCAGTTTGCTCCTGCACCGCTTGAGCCCATCCCCATGGGCCCAGCCCAGCCAGGACTTGGGGACGGGGACAGTCCCCGCTCCTGTGGGTACCCCCCATGTTGAAGGAGCAGGGAGGGGACATGGATGGAGCAGGGACCACGCTCAGTGAGCATCGGAGATGGGGAGCGTGGGGAAAACACCGCCCGCACGTTCCATTGCTGGGAAGGGGTGAGAAGAGCTTGGTTGGTTTTGTGTTTTTAGTGGAATGAATTATTCATCTCCGCCGTTGCTCGGCCTGCAAAGCGTTGCTGCTTTACAATGGGAGAAGGTTGTTTGTTTGGTTTTGTGTTTTTTTTCCTATTGCTCTTTTCACATTTTTCTTACTTTTTCTCTCCTGGTTTGCAGAAGAGAGCAGAGGCAACAGCATAAAGCACAAATTCCTCTGCTGGCTTAAAACAGACCAAATTTAAGTGTCAGGATGAAATAAAAGCTGAATTTATGCGCTTCACCATTTTTCAGCGGAGCAGAGCTCTGAGCGCTCCACGACTTTTGTCACCAATAAATTATTTCTAACACTAAAAAGCAAAGTTATGCCTAAAACCACACCAAACCAGCCGGTGCTCCCTGGCGTCCTGCCGGGCTGTTCCTTCCCACTCAGAAAGCATCTGTCTGAGAAAGCAAGGCCTTTCCCAGGAAAGGGGAGAGCTCAGCAGAGGTGTAAAATAGAAAGAATGAGTAAGAGCAGTACGGAGGGGACTCTGCTCCTTTCTCACAGCAAGGAGCGTGGGCTCGGCCGAAATTTGACAGCCGGCTCGGAGGATGCTGAAGCAGCCGGATGAGAGGGGGCTTGGGTATCTCCTTGGTCTCATGATGGAGGGGTTTGGGGCATCACCTGGGGGCATTTAGCAGAGCACCCGGCTGCCCCAGCAGAAATCCCACCAAGAGCCGGTGCTCAGGAAGGGTCTTTCCCATGGATGTGCTCTTCGGTGTTCCCACACTGGCTCGGTCATGTGGGCAGGGTGTTGTGACGGTCCCCAAGGGGGACCCTGGTTCTGTCAGGGTTTGAGTGCCCCCAGCCACCAAGAGAAATCATTCAGACAGCACAAATCCTCATCCAGGAAGTATGAAGGGGCGAGGAGAGGAAAAATGGTGGTGGGAGCTCACAGAAAAACTCCCTTTACCTGGAAAAAAGGATCCTACACGCTGCTGGTTTCCCCATCAGAAGCCAGGCAGCTTGGGCTGAAGTCTCCTGGCTGGAAAGGTGAGCGAGGCACCAGCTAATGCTTTGGAGGGGGCTTTTTGTAGAAACCCACATTGGTACTGAAATCTCAGGCTGCCACACACGAGGAATTACCCTGGGCCTCTTATTAAACCCGGGAGCTGGAACAACTCGTGCTCGTTCCTGATTCTCAAATGAGCCACCGAGGTCCATGCCACCCCTTTGGTGAATCTGGCCCTGGGAGCCTTTATTTAGTGATGGATCTGGGAAGTTTGCTCTTGGGTTGTTGGGAGAAGAGAGCCCGATTCTTCATTTTCTCCATCTGATTTGCTGGAGTTGACAGGAGCAGCAGCACCCCGGGCAGCTGTGGCCCTGTGCGATGTCCCCATCCCCCCTTGCAGTCTCAGGGATGTCACCATCACTCACAAGGCACGTCCCCCTGCCCTGTGTGCCTCCGACTGCTCCCACAGGGGACAGCTGTAGAAGGGCTCCTCTCCCCAGCAAGGGCAGTGGGAACAAACACAGCTCCCCAGTCACCCCCGGTCCCCAGGCACCCACTGCCACCGACACCAAACCCCAGACCAGAGGAAAGGGGGCACCAAGCCAGGAGGAATGAAGCAAATGCACCCAAAAACATGAGGTCTGGTGTGGAAAGGAAAATATTTACTGTACACATACAACAGGATTCCACTATTGAGCCTTCCTGGGCTGAGAAAAGTGAACCTTAACTGTCTCATGGTCCTGCTCCGGTGCTCCACAACTGGATGTGGGGCATCACTGGCCGTATCACGCACTTTCCCTGAAAGTGTCACGTGCTGTGTACCATCCCTCATAACCACTCCACACACCAGTCCCCTAAGGGCATTCCCCCCCAGTGGCTGGCAGACACCAAGAGAGCCGAGGATGCCCACTGCCATGGGGAACCTGCAGGAAAGGCTCGGCTCAGGTCTCAGAGCTAGGGCTGGGTGCATTTTTGAGCTGCTAAATGTCCATTTGCTGATTTGCATTGTTGGGGTTCTCAAAGTACCGTTGCAAGAGACTTGCCATCTGGGGGCTTCATCCAGGTTCTACCCACACAGCGGACAACATCAGCCACAGCATGTCATTAATGCAGAGCGAAGAAGAGGAGGAGGTGTCCCAGCAACATCAGCATGCTGGTCTTGGTGGCGGTGGGGACAGCAGAGGACTCAGCTGGAGGCAGAGGGAAAACCCAGATGTGAGAGCAGCCCAAGTGGGACTACCGCAGGGCTGGAACACGCAGCCCCACGGTCCCTTCCCAGGGGGCTCCTGCCACCCCCAGCCCATGGGAAAAGGGACCTGACCCCTGGGACACCCGGCAGCCACCTCCCACCCATCTCACCCAGGTTCTGCCACCTGGTACAGCCGGTACCTGTCCACGAGCAGGGGTGCCTGAGGGTCAGCTGGGCGCTGCTGGAGGACACGGGGTTGCTGGCCCTGCAGGTGTAGGTTTCCAGGGAGGGGTTGAAGGAGAGGGGCAGGGTGCTGTTAGAGCCCATTGGCATGACCCTGCTGGCGGGCATCCACTCATAGGTCACGTCTTCCAGCTGCACCCAGCACTCCAGGGTGACATCGCAGCGCTCCGGGTTGTCCCCGTTCACTATGGCACGCACGGTAGGTTTGGGGACCACATCTGCAAGAGGCACTGGGATGTCACAGCCCGCCCTGTCCCCAGCGGGGTACCGGGACCACCACCCCCCCAGGCTCACCATACACCTTCAGGTAGACGCTGTAGGTGTGCTCCTTGCCTGCCACGTCCTCCAGGTACACCCAGTAGCTGTTGCTGTCGTTTTTCTGCAAGCAGCTGATCTTCAGCGTATTGTTGGGGAAGAGCTCAAGGCGGTCCTTGAAAGGGCCATTGGGGTACCGGATCCCCCTCCCGTTCTCGTGGATGGCAACCTTCAGGGAGCTGCCACAGCGCCAGTGGCATTCGTAGTAGATGGTCGTCTGGGTCTGCGGCGGGGGGCTGAGGTACACCACGCCTCCCACCACCCCTACTGCCTGCGAGGAGGATGCCTGCACTCGTGCTGTGGGGAGAGCAGAGAGTTGTGCTACCAGGCATGGCTCAGGGGGATAGGGCAGCCCCTGGCCTCAGCCACCCGCCTTTGTAGCCCCCTGGGGCTGTGAGGCATCGGAAAAGGCTGCCCAGGGAAGGGGCTGGGGCACCATTCCTGGACATATCTGCTGTGGTGCTCAGGGAAACGGTCTCCTGGCAGACCTGGCAGCACTAGGGTAACGGTTGGACCTGGTGGCCACGGTGCTCTTTGCCCAGGGAGGTGGTGGGGTCACCGCCCCTGGGGGTGTTCAATGAAATACGCAATGCCCCATGGTGGGAGCACGCTGAGGCTCATCAGCCCGACTCCTGCCTTCACACAGGCAGCAAAGTTTCACCTAACAGCCGGTCTGGCCGCCCCCGGCTCCATTTCCTCCCTCCCTGTCACCATAGAGAAGAGACCAGGACCTGCACTGGTGTTGCCCTCACAGGAAGCTGCTGGCCGCCATAACGCCTCCCCTCAGCCTGCTCCTCTCAGGGCTACGTAAACCTCGCATATCGCACCCTCTGGTCCTTGCCATGCCCCTGTTGCCCTCCTTTGGGCCCATTCTGATATTTTCATGTCCTTCATATGGTGCCGAGCCCAAAACTGCACAAGGAGCTCAGGGTGAGGCTGTGCTGATGCTGATGACAGCAGGACAGCCATTTCCTCTGCACCCCAGGGTTTGGGCGGCCATTTTGGCTGCCTCAGCCCCAAACGCCCCGTTCCCCCCAACAGGGCCACGCTCCAGCTGCCTGCCCTGTGTCCATATACATCATGCCTTCCCTTTTTTCAACCTTGGGAGCATCTTGAGAGGCACGGCTTCATGCCAAGCTCTGTCACTGACATTTTTGCTTCGACTTTCGCTTTCTTTCCTCCCCCCTCCCCAGCTTGCTTGGCAGCCCCTTGGCCCTCTACCCCATGGGACACCGGAGTGCCCCATGGGAAGTGAGACGGACACCGCGGTGTCCCAGCAGGTCAAAGCTTGGGGATGGGAATTGCTGGGGAAAAGAGTGAGAGTGGGGAAGGCTCATGTAGGACGGGCACTCCATGGGCATTGCCCCAGTCCCCACCTCCACCACCACCCCCACCACTGCCCTCCTCAGCACCATCCGCCCCCAGCCCCGTATCACAGCCCACCTGGCACCCTTGTCCCGGAGGACACCCCGCACACACACCCTGATGTTACCTTGCACAATAGAGAAGATGAAGAGGAGCTCCACTGCAAACCCCACCACCATCTTCACTGTGGTTTCGCATGCAAAATTATCACTGAAACTCACGTGGCTCCAGTGCCAAATTCCACCAAGCCCCCAGCTCCCCGGTCAAGGAAGTACGTTCAAAGAGTAAAGACTGCACCGTTTATTTCTCTTCTGTGTCCACCAGCCTGAGAGAGCTGGAGGGTGGCAGTCAAGCAGAGGAAGGGGAGGTTTCAGCTAGACGTTTACCAACACTGGTCCAACACAGCAACAGGCTCTCTGGAGAAGTAGTCACTGCATCGTATTGTGACTGGCCAGGATGCTCTGTGCATTCTTGGCATAGACTATCTCAGGAGAGCTAAAGACAGCACTTGAAAGGGCCACTGGGGTACCAGACTCCCCTCCTGTTCTTATGGATGGCGACCTTCAGGAAGCTGCTGCAGAACCAGTGGCTTTGGTGGTAGGTGGTCTTCTGGGTCTGCAGCGGGGGGCTGAGGTACACCACGCCTCCCACCACCCCTACTGCCTGCGAGGAGGATGCCTGCACTCGTGCTGTGGGGAGAGCAGAGAGTTGTGCTACCAGGCATGGCTCAGGCGGACGGGGCAGCCCCTTGCCTCAGCCACCCGCCTTTGTAGCCCCCTGGGGCTGTGAGGCATCGGAAAAGGCTGCCCAGGGAAGGGGCTAGGGAACCGTTCCTGGACGTATCTGCTGTGGTGCTCAGGGACACGGTCTCCTGGCAGACCTGGCAGCGCTAGGGTAACGGTTGGACCTGGTGGCCACGGTGCTCTTTGCCCAGGGAGGTGGTGGGGTCACCGCCCCTGGGGGTGTTCAAGGAAAGGTTGCATGTGGTGCTTGGGGACATGGGTTAGTGGGTGACTGGGGTGGTAGGGGGGTGGTTGGAACACTTTGGCTTCTCCAACCTTAATGAGTTTGTGATTCTTTACCAAAATAAACGTTTCTGTGCAATGCCACATGGTGGGAACACCCTGAGGCTCATCGGCCCGACTCCTGCCTCCACAGAGGGTGGAGTCACTGCATATATC
Source organism: Aythya fuligula (assembly GCF_009819795.1). Classification (NCBI taxonomy): domain Eukaryota; kingdom Metazoa; phylum Chordata; class Aves; order Anseriformes; family Anatidae; genus Aythya; species Aythya fuligula. The sequence continues at coordinate 1,454,875 of NC_045586.1, forward strand.
CAAGAGTGCTGTCCACTTGCTTGAGCATCAACTGTCTTGGGGCCATGCCCACCACCCCGCGAGCTTCTCCCAGGGCCTGTACACAGAAAAATTTTGCCTAACAGCCAGGCTGGGCACCCCGGCTCCATTTCCTCACATCCTGTCACCATAGAGAAGAGACCAGGGCCTGCGCCAGTGCTGCCCTCATGAGGAAGCTGCTGGCCGCCATGAGGCCTCCCCTCAGCCTACTCATCTCGGAGTTATGCAAACCTCGCACATCGCGCCCTCTGGTCCTTACCATGGGCAGGGGATGGGTGGCCATTTTGGCTGCCTCAGCCCCAAATGCCCTGTCCCCCCCTGCAGGGCCACGCCCCAGCTGCCTGCCCCCGTGTCTGTACACATCCATGCCTTCCCTTTTCTCAACGTTCGGAGCATCTTGTGAGGCACGGCTTCATGCTGAGCTCTGTCACTGACATTTTTGCTTCGACTTTCGCTTTCTTTCCTCCCCCCTCCCCAGCTCACTCGGCAGCCCCTTGCCCCCCAGCTCAGTGGGACACCGGGGTGCCCCATGGGGAGCGAGATAGACACCAGGGTTTCTACCCAGGTCAAAGCTTGGGGATGGGAATTGCTGGGGAAAAGAATGAGGATGGGGAAGACTCATGTAGGACAGGCAACTCACGGGCACCGCCCTAGTGCCCACAACCACCAGCACCACTACCACCACCATCCCCAGCACTGTCCGCCCCAAGCCCCGCATCACAGCCCACCCAGCACCCTTGCCCCGGAGGAAACCCCCCACATACAGCCTGATGTTACCTTGCACAATAAAGAAGATGAAGAGGAGCTCCGATTTAAGTCCCTCCGCAATCTTCACTGCTGTTTGGCACGCAAAATTATCTCTGAAACTCACGTGGCTCCAGCGCAGAAGCCCAGCAAGCCCCCAGCTCACCGGTCCAGGCAGTACATTCAGACAAAGAATAAAGACTGTACCCTTACTTTTTTGAGTCCTCCAGCCTTGACTGAGAGAGCCGGAGGGCGGCAGTCAAGCTGAGGAAGGGGAGGTTTCAGCTAGACATTTAACAACGCTGGTCCAAATATGCAACAGGCTCTCTGGAGAAGTAGTCACTGCATCGTATTGTGACTGGCCAGGATGCTCCATGAATCCTTGGCACAGACTATCTCAGGAGAAGATTTTTCAAGGACCCAAAAGGGTTCTGCTGGACTTTTGCAATAGCTGCCTAAGACACAGAGGGCATTAAGCAATTGTCTACCTTGCCTGGTCTCTCAGAGGACCCTTCTGTTGTGGGGCTGCTGAGGGTCGCAGAACAGCAAGTGCCAATCGCTACCACAACTGTGCACCAGCAGCACCATTGCGCCAACAGAGACTCCCTGATTCCCATCCATAAGCTAATTCATCAATTGGAGACACAAGGAGTGATCAGCAAGACTCATTCACCATTTAATAGTCCCACATGGCCAGTGCAAAAGTCTAATGGTGAGTGGAGACTAACAGTGGACTATCGTGGCCTGAACGAAGTCATGCCACCACTAAGTGCTGCAGTGCCGGACATGCTAGAACTGGACTTGAACAAATTCGGCTTCTATTCACACTTAAAAACACTTAAAAGTGAATTCACAAGGTGCATTGGATCTATCAAAAAAAAACAACAACAACAACAACAAAAAGTAGTTCATACACTGGTACTAACAAACTGTCGTGGTTTTAGCTAGGATAGAGCTAATTTTCCTCCTAGTGCTGGTAGGGTGCTATGTTTTGGATTTAGGATGAGAAGAATGTTGATACCACACCAATGTTTTAATTGTTGCAGAGCAGTTCTTACACCAAACCAAGGACTTTTCAGCTTCTCGCTCTGTCCTACCAACGGGTTGGCTGGGGGAGCAGCAAGAGCTGGGAGGGGACAGACCCAAAACTGGTCAGAGGGGTATTTCATGCCATCTGGGGTCATGCTGGACAGTATATAGGGTGGTTAGCTTGGGAGGGGGGTCCAGACTGCTAGGGGTTAGACTGGGCATCGGTCAGCGGGTGGTGAGCAATTGCATTGTGCATCACTTGTTTTGTACACATTATTATTATTATTATTATTATTATTATTATTATTATTATTATTATTATTATTATTATTATTATTATTTTCTGTCCTAATAAACTGTTTCTGTCTCTACTCACAAGCTTCAGTTTCTCATTTCTTTCCCCCATCCTGGGAAGGGGTGGAAAGGGCTTTATAGCGTTTAGTTGCCAGATGGGTTAAACCACAAAACGCGCATCCTGCATCCTCAGCTTCCAGCAATACACAGTCCAAATTTCAAAGCTGTCTCCTCCAAAGACAAGCTTCAACCACCCAGGGGTGCACTTGCCCTGAAGGTGTCACAGGTTCCAGGCTAAACGTGCTGTGTACCGGCCCTCATAACCATACCACGCACCAGTCCCCGAAGGGCATTGCCCCCCAGTGGCTGGCAGACTCCAAGAGAGCTGAGGATGCCCACTGCCATGGGGAACCTGCAGGAAAGGTTCGGCTCAGGTCTCAGAGCTAGGGCTGGGTGCATTTTTGAGCTGCTAAAAGTCCATTTGCTGATTTGCATTGCTGGGTGTCTTGGTTTAACCCAGCCAGCATCTAAAAACCACACAGCCGTTCGCTCATCCTCCCCCCTCCCTCTCTGGGGTGGGGGAGAGAAATGGGAAAGTGAAGCCTGTGAGTTGAGATAAAGACAGTTTACCAACACAGGAAAATAATAATAATAATAAATATAATAGTACTACGAATAATAATGTATACAAAACAAGTGCTACTGGGAAGAAAATTAACTCTGTCCTAACTGAAACAAGGCACTGGGGTTTGCAAAGTGCTGTTGCAAGAGACTTGCCATGTGGGGGCTTCATCCAGGTTCTATCCTCAGAGCAGAGGTGTGACGAGACGCTGACAGACAGAAGCTGCAGTGTGTCACGTGCTGTGTATCATCCTTCATAACCACACTACACACCAGTCCCCTAAGGTCATTCTCCCCCAGTGGCTGGCAGACACCAGGCAAGAGCCGAGGATGCCCACTGCCATGGGGAACCTGCAGGAAAGGCTCAGCTCAGGTCTCAGAGCTAGGGCTGGGTGCATTTTTGAGCTGCTAAATGTCCATTTGGTGATTCACATTGCTGGGGTTCTCAAAGTACCGTTGCAAGAGACTTGCCATCTGGGGGCTTCATCCAGGTTCTACCCACACAGCGGACAACATCAGCCACAGCATGTCATTAATGCAGAGCGAAGAAGAGGAGGAGGTGTCCCAGCAACATCAGCATGCTGGTCTTGGTGGCGGTGGGGACAGCAGAGGACTCAGCTGGAGGCAAAGGGAAAACCCAGACATGAGAGCAGCCCAAGTGGGACTACTGCAGGGCTGGAACACACAGCCCCACGGTCCCTTCCCAGGGGGCTCCTGCCACCCCCAGCCCATGGGAAAAGGGACCTGACCCCTGGGACACCCGGAAGCCACCTCCCACCCATCTCACCCAGGTTCTGCCACCTGGTACAGCCGGTACCTGTCCACGAGCAGGGGTGCCTGCGGGTCAGCTGGGCGCTGCTGGAGGACACGGGGTTGCTGGCCCTGCAGGTGTAGGTTTCCAGGGAGGGGTTGAAGGAGAGGGGCAGGGTGCTGTTGGTGCCCTTAGAGCCCCCTGGCACGACCCTGCTGGCGGGCATCCACTCATAGGTCACGTCTTCCAGCTGCACCCAGCACTCCAGGGTGACACTGCAGCGCTCCGGGTCGTCCTCGTTCACTATGGCACGCACGGTAGGTTTGGGGACCACATCTGCAAGAGGCACTGGGATGTCACAGCCTGTCCTGTCCCCAGCAGGGTGCCAGGACCACCACCCCCCCAGGCTCACCATACACCTTCAGGTAGATGCTGTAGGTGTGCTCCGTGCCCGCCTTGTCCTCCAGGTACACCCAGTAGATGTTGCTGTCGTTTTTCTGCAAGCAGCTGATCTTCAGCGTATTGTTGGGGAAGAGCTCAAGGCGGTCCTTGAAAGGGCCATTGGGGTACCGGATCCCCCTCCCATTCTCATGTATGGCAACCTTCAGGGAGCTGCCACAGCGCCAGTGGCTTTGGTGGTAGGTGGTCGTCTGGGTCTGCGGCGGGGGGCTGAGGTACACCACACCTCCCACCACCCCTACTGCCTTCGGGGAGGATGCCTGCACCTGTGCTGTGGGGAGAGCAGAGAGTTGTGCTACCAGGCATGGCTCAGGGGGATAGGGAAGCCCCTTGCCTCAGCCAGCCGCCTTTGTAGCCCCCTGGGGCTGTGAGGCATCGGAAAAGGCTGCCCAGGGAAGGGGCTGGGGCACCATTCCTGGACATATCTGCTGTGGTGCTCAGGGACACGGTCTCCTGGCAGACCTGGCAGCACTAGGGTAACGGTTGGACCTGGTGGCCACGGTGCTCTTTGCCCAGGGAGGTGGTGGGGTCACCGCCCCTGGGGGTGTTCAATGAAAGGTTGAACGTGGTGCTTGGGGACATGGGATAGTGGATGACTGTGGTGGTTGGGGGGTGGTTGCACCACCATGAGCTTGGAGGGCTTCTCCAACCTTAATGATTTTGTGATTCTTTACCGAAATTAAAGGTTACTTTGCAATGCCCCATGGTGGGAACACCCTGAGGCTCATCAGCCCAACTCCTGCCTCCACAGAGGGTGGAGTCACTGCATATATCCAAGAGTGCTGTCCACTTGCTTGAGCATCGACTGTCTTGAGGCCATGCCCACAACCCCGCAAGCTTCTTCTAGGGCCTGACCAAAGCAAAGTTTTGCCTAACATCCTGTCAGGCCGCCCCCGGCTCCATTTCCCCACATCCTGTCACAAGGGAGAAGAGACCAGGGCCTGCGCCAGTGCTGCCCTCATGAGGAAGCTGCTGGCCGCCATGAGGCCTCCCCTCAGCCTGCTCCTCTCAGGGCTACGCAAACCTCGCACATCGCGCCCTCTGGTCCTTGCCATGCCCCCGTTGCCCTCCTTTGGGCCCATTCTGATATTTTCATGTCCTTCGTATAGTGTCGCGCCCAGAACTGCTCAAGGAGCTTGGGGCGAGGCCGTGCTGATGCTGATGACAGCAGGACAGCCATTTCTTCTGTACCCCAGGCTTTGGACGGCCATTTTGGCTGCCTCAGCCCCAAAAACCCCGACCCCCCCAACAGGGCCACGCTCCAGCTGCCTGCCCCTGTGTCCGTACACATCTGTGCCTTCCTTTTTCTCAAACCTGGGAGCATCTTTTGAGGCTCGGCTTCATGCCAAGCTCTGTCACTGACATTTTTGCTTCCACTTTTGCTTCCTTTCCTCCCGTCTCCCCAGCTCACTTGGCAGCCCCTCACCCCCCCAGCTCGGTGGGACCCTGGGGTGTCCCCGCAGGTCAAAGCTTGGGGATGGGAATTGCTGGGGAAAAGAATAAGGATGGGGAAAGCTCATGTAGGACGGGCGACTCATGGGCACTGCCCCAGTGCCCACAACCACCAGCACCACTACCACCACCATCCCAAGCACCATCCGCACCCAGCCCCACATCACAGCCCACTTGGCACCCTTATCCCGGAGGACACCCCCCACACACACCCTGATGTTACCTTGCGCAATAGAAAAGATGAAGAGGAGCTCCGCTGCAAGTCCTACCACCATCTTCACTGCATTTTGGCGCGCAAAATTATCACTGAAACTCACGTGGCTCCAGCACAGAAACCCACCAAGCCCCCAGCTCTCCGGTCAAGAAGGTTCGTTCAGACGAAGTAGGAAGACTGCACCCTTACTCACTTCCTCTTCGAGACCAAAAGCCTTCCTTGGCAAAGCCGGAGGGCGGCAGTCAAGATCCCAGCACCCCAGACAAGGAAGTACATTCAGACAAATAATAAAGACTTCGGTTTTTTCGGTTTTTGTGTCGACCAAACTTACTTGAGAGGTCTGGAGGGCAGCAGTCAAGCTGAGGAAGGGGAGGTTTCAGCTAGACGTTTACCAACGCTGGTCCCACACTGCAACAGGCTCTCTGGAGAAGTAGTCACTGCATTCATTGTGTTGTGACTGGCCAGGATGCTCCGTGAATCGTTGGCACAGACTATCTCAGGAGAAGATTTTTCAAGGACACAAAAGGGTTCTGCTGGACTTTTGCAATAGCTGCCTAAGAGACAGAGGGCATTAAGCAATTGTCTACCTTGCCTGGTCTCTCAGAGGACCCTTCTGTTGTGGGGCTGCTGAGGGTCACAGAACAGCAAGTGCCAATCGCTACCACAACTGTGCACCAGCAGCACCATTGCGCCAACAGAGACTCCCTGATTCCCATCCATAAGCTAATTCATCAATTGGAGACACAAGGAGTGATCAGCAAGACTCATTCACCTTTTAATAGTCCCACATGGCCAGTGCAAAAGTCTAATGGTGAGTGGAGACTAACAGTGGACTATCGTGGCCTGAACGAAGTCACGCAACCACTAAGTGCTGCAGTGCCGGACATGCTAGAACTGGACTAGAACCAGTCCGGCTTCTATTCACACTTAAAAACACTTAAAAGTGAATTCACAAGGTGTATTGGATCTGTCAAAAAAAAAAAAAAAAAAAAAAACAAGCTCATACACGGGCACTAACACACTGTCCTGGTTTTAGCTAGAATAGTGTTAATTTTCCTCCTAGTAGCTGGTAGGGTGCTATATTTTGGATTTAGGATAAGAGTTCTGATAACATGCTGATGTTTTAATTGTTGCAGAGCAGTTCTTACACCAAGCCAAGGACTTTTCAGCTTCTCGCTCTGTCCTGCCAGCGGGCAGGCTGGGGGTGCAACAAGAGGTGGGAGGGGACAGACCCAGGACAGCTGACCCAGACTGGCCAAAGGGGTATTCCATGCCATCTGGCATCATACTGGACAATATATAGGGGGGGCTGGCTGGGGTGGGGGTCGTCTGCTTGGGGATAGGACAGGCATCAGTCATCAGGTCGTGTGCAACAGTATTGTGCATCACTTGTTTTGTACACATTTACTATTTTATTTTGTTTTGTTTTATTTTACTTTATTTTATTTTATTTTATTTTATTTTATTTTATTTTATTTTATTTTATTTTATTTTATTTTATTTTATTTTATTTTATTTTATTTTATTATTTTATTTTCTGTCTTAATAAACTGTCTCTATGTAAACCCACAAGCTTCAGTTTCTTGTTTCTCTCCCCTGTCCCGGTGATGAACATCCTTGGGATGTTCAGACCAGCATGTTCTCATTGTTATGTCTCCTGAATGCACTTCAGGTTTTGTCTAAGGTTAAATAAATATTTAAGAGTGTCATCCAGAGGTCTGTCATGAGGCAGGATAGCTATGAGAGGAAGGGAGAGTGGGAGAATATGGGCAGGCATCTAGAGCAGTGGGCACCTCCAGTGCTTTGCAAACTTAGCCCCAAACAACTGAAAAATCCTAAAAAACTGGTCGAGTGCTTGAAAAAGGTATGTCATCACCCTGGCAGTACCACACATGCAGAAAGCACTGCAATGTGCTGGGGCTTGGCCTATGCTTACTGAGCTGCACTCAATGCCAATATAACCCCAGTGACAGACCATCGGCCGCTTCAACCTCTGAGACAGGCCCAGCAGCCGCTCCAAGCCCTAAAACGGGCGCCAAGGCTGAGCCAGGGAAACAAACTGTACCAGCATCATTTGCACCCGTAACCAAGGTGAAAAAATGGTATAGAGAGTCAGGTCGTTCAGAATGCAGAGAGCCTTCTGCTAGGCCTACGTATAGAGAAGACGAGGCCGGGCCATCAGAGGAGCAGGAGGATGAAGAGGAAGACTTTGCAAAAACAGCAGTACCTAGCCGAAACCTATACGAGCGTGAGCTATGAGATGTGAGAAAAGATTTCTCTCGCTGTATAGGTGACTTTACAGCTTCTCGCTCTGTCCTGCCAGCGGGCAGGCTGGGGGTGCAGCAAGAGCTGGGAGGGGACAGACCCAGGACGGCTGACCCAAACTGGACAAAGGGGTATTCCATGCCATCTGGGGTCATGCTGGACAGTATATAGGGGGGACTAGCCGGGGAGGGGGGGCCACACTCTTAGGGGTTAGACTGGGCATCGGTCAACGGGTGGTGAGCAATCACATCATGCATCACTTGTTCTGTACACATCTTTTTTATTATTGTTATTGTTGTTGTTATTATTATTTTCTGTCCTAATAAACTGTGTCTATCTCTACTCACAAGCTTAAGTTTCTCGTTTCTTTCCCCCATCCTGGGAAGGGGTGGAAAGGGTTGTATAGTGTTTAGTTGCCAGCTGGGTTAAACCACAACACACACATCCTGCATCAGCTCCCAGCGACGCACAGTCCAAGTTTCAAAGTCATCTCCTCCAAAGACAAGCTTCAACAACTCAGGGGTGCACTTCCCCTGAAGGTGTCACAGGTTCCAGGCTAAACCTGCTGTGTACCATCCTTCATAACCACTCCACACACCAGTCCCCTAAGGGCATTCCCCCCCAGTGGCTGGCAGACACCAAGAGAGCCGAGGATGCCCACTGCCATGGGGAACCTGCAGGAAAGGCTCGGCTCAGGTCTCAGAGCTAGGGCTGGGTGCATTTTTGAGCTGCTAAATGTCCATTTGCTGATTCACATTGCTGGGATTCTCAAAGTACCGTTGCAAGAGACTTGCCATCTGGGGGCTTCATCCAGGTTCTACCCCCACAGCGGACAACATCAGCCACAGCATGTCATTAATGCAGAGCGAAGAAGAGGAGGAGGTGTCCCAGCAACATCAGCATGCTGGTCTTGGTGGTGGTGGGGACAGCAGAGGACTCAGCTGGAGGCAGAGGGAAAACCAAGACATGAGAGCAGCCCAAGTGGGACCACCGCAGGGCTGGAACATGCAGCCCCACGGTCCCCTCCGCGGGGGGCTCGTGCCCATGGGAAAAGGGACCTGACCCCTGGGACACCCGGCAGCCACCTCCCACCCATCTCACCCAGGTTCTGCCACCTGGTACAGCCGGTACCTGTCCACGAGCAGGGGTGCCTGCGGGTCAGCTGGGCGCTGCTGGAGGACATGGGGTTGCTGGCCCTGCAGGTGTAGGTTTCCAGGGAGGGGTTGAAGGAGAGGGGCAGGGTGCTGTTGGTGCTGTTAGAGCCCCCTGCACGACCCTGCTGGCGGGCATCCACTCATAGGTCACGTCTTCCAGCTGCACCCAGCACTCCAGGGTGACATCGCAGCGCTCCGGGTTGTCCCCGTTCACTATGGCACGCACGGTAGGTTTGGGGACCACATCTGCAAGAGGCACTGGGATGTCACAGCCTGTCCTGTCCCCACCAGAGGGGTGCCAGGACCACCACCCTCCCCGCCCAGGCTCACCATACACCTTCAGGTAGATGCTGTAGGTGTGCTCCTTGCTCGCCTTGTCCTCCAGGTACATCCAGTAGATGTTGCTGTCGTTTTTCTGCAAGCTGCTGATCTTCAGCGTACTGTTGGGGAAGAGCTCAAGGCGGTCCTTGAAAGGGCCATCGAGGTACCGGACTCCCTTCCCGTACTCATGGATGGCAATCTTCAGGGAGCTGCCGCAGTACCAGTGGCTTTGGTGGTAGGTGGTTGTCAGGTTCTGCAGTGGGGGGCTGAAGTATACTACACCTCCCACCACCCCTACTGCCTCCGAGGTAGCCGCCTGCACCCGTGCTGTGGGGAGAGCAGAGAGTTGTGCTACCAGGCATGGCTCAGGGGGATAGGGAAGCCCCTTGCCTCAGCCACCCGCCTTTGTAGCCCCCTGGGGCTGTGAGGCGTCAGAAAAGGCTGCCCAGGGAAGGGGCTGGGGCACCATTCCTGGACATATCTGGTGTGGTGCTCAGGGACACGGTCTCCTGGCAGACCTGGCAGTGCAAGGGTAACGGTTGGACCTGGTGGCCACGGTGCTCTTTGCCCAGGGAGGTGGTGGGGTTACCGCCCCTGGGGGTCTTCAAGGAAAGGTTGGACGTGGTGCTTGGGGACATGGGTTAGTGGGTGACTGGGGTGGTAGGGGGTGGTTGGATCTCAATGAGCTTGGAGGGCTTGTCCAAAGTTAAAGATTTTGTGACATTTTTTCCAAAATAAACGTTTCCATGCAATGCCCCATAGTGGGAACAGGCAGAGGCTCATCGGCCCGACTCCTGCCTCCGCAGAAGTTAGAGTTAGGGCATATATCCAAGAGTGCTGTCCACTTGCTTGAGCATTGACTGTCTTGGGGCCATGGCCATGACCCCACAAACTTCTTCCAGGGCCTGACCAAAGCAAAGTTTTGCCTAACAGCCGGTCTGGCCACCCCCGGCTCCATTTCCTCACATCCTGTCACCATAGAGAAGAGACCAGGGCCTGTGCCAGTGCTGCCCTCATGAGGAAGCTGCTGGCTGCCATGAGGCCTCCCCTCAGCCTGCTCCTCTCAGGGCTACACAAACCTCGCACATCGCGCCCTCTGGTCCTTGCCATGGGCAGGGGAAGGGTGGCCATTTTGGCTGCCTCAGCCCCAAATGCCCTGTCCCCCCCTGCAGGGCCACGCTCCAGCTGCCTGCCCCCGTGTCCGTACACATCCGTGCCTTCCCTTTTCTCAACGCTTGGAGCGTATTGGGAGGCATGGCTTCATGCCGAGCTCTGTCACTGACATTTTTGCTTCCACTTTTTCTTCCTTTTGTCCCCCCTCCCCAGCTCACTCGGCAGCCCTGCTTGCCGGGACACCAGTGTGCCCCATGGGGAGCGAGACGGACACCGGGGTTTCTCTGCAGGTCACAGCTTGGGGGTGGGAATTGCTGGAGAAAAGACTGAGGATGGGAAAGGCTCTTGTAGGACGGGCGACCCACAGGCACCACCCTATTGCCCACCTCCACCACCACCACCACCACTGCCCTCCTCAGCACCATCCGCCCCCAGACCGGCATCACAGCCCACCCGGCACCCTTGCCCCGGAGGACACCCCCCCCACACACCCTGATGTTACCTTGCACAACAGAGAGGATGAAGAGGAGCTCTGCTGCAAGCCCAATCGCCATCTTCACTGCGGTTTGGCACGCAATATTATCTCTGGAACTCACATGGCTCCAGCACAGAAACCCACCAAACCCCCAGCTCTCCGGTCAAAAAAGTACATTCAGACGAAAAATAAAGAGTGCACCGTTTCTTCCTCTTTTGTGTCCTCCAGCCTGAGAGAGCCGGAGGGCGGCAGTCAAGCTGAGGAAGGGGAGGTTTCGGCTACACATCAGGAAGAGGTTCTTCTCCGAGGGTGGTCGCACAAAGGAACAGGCTCTCCAGAGAAGTAGTCACTGCACCAAGCCTGTCTGAATTTAAGAAGCGTTTGGACTGTGCACTTAGACACATGGTCAAAACTTCTGGATAGACCTGTGCGGTGCCAGGAGTTGGACTCGATGATCCTTGTGGGTGGGTCCCTTCCAACTCGCGATATTCTATGGTTCTTTTGGGGGCAAAGGGCAGCGAAGTCCTGTGCTGGGGGCAACCAAACACTTGTGAAGGAAGGGCGATGGCAGCACCTGCTGAGCCCTGACCCAGTTTAATTTCAGCCCTCTGCAGTTCACACCCATCAGGGAGGAGGTCCGATGCCAGCAAGAGGTGTTCCTATGAATGTGCCAGCGCACACAATGCTGCAGCCAGACGGGCAGTGCCTGTCCCCGTCCCCCGGCACAGCGGGGCTGAGCATCACCGGCTCAACCCACACCAGTGGGAACTGGCAGAAGTGGGGGTCAAACTGTGCTGTCACCATGCAAGCTGCAGCCTGGGTGCTGCAGGTCACCCCCCATGTGCAAAGCATGGCCGTTAGGGAAAAAATACCATGATGGAGAATGGCTTGGGCTGATGGGTGCAGCTCGGAACCGGCACCCTCAGATGATTCTGCTCATTAGGAGCATGGGGACCCTGCCTTTGGGGCCAGACCCTTCTGCAAAAGGAGATGCATCTCCTACATCAGCCCCCGCTGACAGGCAGCAGCCTCAGCCCCCTCCATGTGCCTGAAGTCTCTGCCCCAGATTCTCCATCAATGCCCACACTGTCCTGCGTGCAGGTTGCAGCCCCCACCCCAACAACAAGCTCCCTCAGCCAGGCACAGCCCAGACTTACCTCCCGTGGCCAAGGCGAGAGGGGGTTGGGACTTATGCTATTGGAAGGGATATTATTCACCAAAAAGAAATAAGAAAAGTCTCTTTATGCTCATTTGCATTTTGCATTCACCCGTATTTAGTGCGAGAAGTATTCTGCTCACACCTGCATGCCTTGAAGAGCAGAAGACAGGGCGTGGGCTGGCTCCGATCGGCAGCAGCACAGCGGTGCCTGAGCCCCGATGGGCAGCTCCTGCCCCCCAGGTTTCCTTGCTAGGACAGCCAGCTCCCCCCCAGCACCCTCCCAGCACAGCTCCCCATTAACGATCCCCATTAGTGCTCCCTTCACAGGGAGCAGACACAAAGGTATTTTGATGCAGGGAATCAGAGGAGAGGGGAGCAGGCAGCACCATCAGGAGAGAGCTTCCATCAAAGTGGCACATTTAATTTTAATCCCGAATAAAATCCCTTGATCTTGCCTTTGGTGAGATGTTTGAAGCCAGAGCCCCTCTTCCTCCTCCCCTCCCTTCTCCCAGAGCCACTCGTGCCATGGGATAACTTCAGGGGGAAGGGACATGGGGGCATTGCTGGACACGGGATGGCTCCAGGTGCTCGAGGCCATGCCCAGCATCATGCTCCTGCCCTGAAATCATCCCCAGGGCCACCCCAGTTCGCACAGCAGAAACTTTTCCAAGTTCCTCAGCATTGGCTTCAGAGGCTCCCAATCCCAGAGCAAGGTGATCCACCCCCCGCTTCTTCCCCCTCCAAGTTACATTTGAGGCTATAAATAGTCAATTAAGCTAATTAAACCAGCCCCACAATTGCCTCTTGCAGTTCAGCTTCTATTCACACTTAAAATGAATTCGCAAGGTGTATTGGATCTGTCAAAAAATTAAAAAAAAAAAAAAAAAAAAAAAACAACAACAACAACAAACAAACAAAAAACAAGCTCATACACTGGCACTAACACACATCCTGCATCCTCAGCTCCCACCGACGCACAGTCCAGATTTCAAAGCCGTCTCCTCCACAGACAAGCTTCAACCACCCAGCCTGTCCCCCTTCCCTCGCAGCAAAGCCTCCAAGGCGCACTTTGGGTTTGCAGTCCTTGTAAAACCCCACGTCCGGATGTTCTCATCTTGAGCAAGTCCCCAGCTCCCCATGGGTGCTGCCCCTTGGGTGCTGGCTCCAGAAGAAGAGGAGGTCTTGCCAAAACAGCCAGGGGCTAGGAGTGGTGGTTGTCCACAGGAGACAGGGACAAGGTCCGCGGTGGGAGACTCAAGTGTTTCAAAGGCACCGTAGGCTGCAAGGAAAGGGGGGAGTTTCAGCCCAGCAGGGACTGGTGGGTGTTGCTTCGGGTCCCCCACAATGGCATTTACAGCCCCGCACGGGGAGGTTGGCTTGGAGCTTTCATTAGTCACCAACAAACACCCCCAAAGTCACCCAAATTCCAGCAGCAGAAGCTGCAGAGCAGAACTTGGAGAGGAGACGCGTGGGGCTCCTCTCCCTGCGGGGCCGGGGCCCGTTTTACCTCTGTGTAGGCAGTGCAGACCAGAGCTGGATCCAGCTTCTTTCTCCTGACGGAAGGGGACTGTGGAGCAGAGAAAGGACCTGCCGTTAGGGGCAGTGGGTGGCTGCTGCCCCACCAAAGGTCCCTGAGGGCATTTCAGGAGCATCGGGGAGTGCTGGGTCCCACCGAGCACCAATGCCTTCAGCTTGTGGGGAGGATTTGGGTTTGCCATTGCAAATGGGCTGGAGTCACGGCAGGGAAAGCTCACCTTCTTGGTAGGTTGGATAGTGGAGTAGATGGTGCAGCTTTGGGGCTCCTGGAAGTGTCTGGACCCCTGCCAGGGTGAAACAGTGAAAACGTGCGATGAAAAGCAAGTTACGGGCAAAAGGGGCAGCCCTCTGCCCAGGGGGCCACCCAGATTCCCTCCCCTGGGTTGGAGCCCCACCTGTGCTTTGGTGGAGACCACGGCGTAGATAGTGTTTCCTACCACATTGGCCTCCCTGTTCCTGTTCTGCAGGAGAAAGCAGCCCCAGGATGGTTAAAGGACACAGCCCAGGGCGACAGACACTTCCAAACCGATGCCCCGGGGGCCACATGCTACCCGGGGGCACAGCATGGGGAGGGGGCACCCAGGGACGCCCCCAACACTCACAAGGTCTTGGCCAGCTTGGACTTTGCCCACTTCCTCGTAGACAGTCATCGATGGCTCGACGGGTCCTGGGGGAGCTTGAAGGGTCAGAGCAAGGGATGAGCGGTTGCAGCCCCCATACTGGAGGGATTCAGCCCCTGGGAAGCACTCGAGTCAAGCAAAGCAGAGGGAGAAAGGCATCCCTCGGCAGTCTGGAGGTTTTGTTCCTCCTCTGAATAGAGCTAGCACTGACCACAACCCAAATAGTCCCCAAGACCCCATAGGGAGAAGCCTCCGGTGCTGCCACCGGCTTTGGGCACGGCGCTGGGACAGGACTCAGCCCATCCCCGGGGACCTCCCTGCAGAGCCAGGGGCTTGGTGGCCGGTCCCACATCAGCCCAGGAGGGACGAGTGGCTGAGGGCCAGCACCAAGAGCGTTAGCAGGAGCGCAGAAGCTGCAGAGCCAAATCCCCGCGCCAGCCCCGGGGTCAAACCTGCCGAGCCGTCCTTCCGTCGCTTCCTCCAGCACCACCAGGCGACAAAGGCGACGAGGGAGACAGCCAGCACCAGCGGCACGGCCACTGCCCACAACGGGATGGAAGACCCTGAGAAGAATGAGGGCAGAAGGCTGACGTGGGGCAGAGCCTGGATGTTTCTGAAGCACAGTCCCCATCAGTGCCACAGCTCAGCACCTGCCCAGGAAACCTCAGCCCCGATGTACATCTCCCGCGCCCAGCAGTCACCGTTCCATTCCCAAGAAGGGAAGCTGGGCACATTTTAGCCCAGCAGCAGCATGGCACCCGCTGGAGTTTCACTGGGGAAATGAAGGTCCCGGAGACCGGAGCAGTGCAGGTGATGCACCCCCAAAGCCAGTTTTGATGGAACCGAGGGCAAATTACCTGTGCCTGGAGGGAAGCAGGCCTTCATGGTGTCAATGCTGGCCGTGCTCGAGCTGACCGGGTTGCTTGCATTGCAGATGTAGGTCCTGGGCTCCGTGCCCCCATGCACCTGCAGCACGTTCTCGTGCCCCAGGGGCTCCTCATCACGGGACCAGCTGTAGGAGACGTTGGCAGCACCGGGCACGGAGCAGAGCAGCGAGAAGTTGCACCAGCCCTGCTCTTGCTGCAGCATGCGCACCTCCAGGCGTGGCTGGCCGATGGGCTCTGTGAGGACAGGGGGGTGAGAGGGGCCAGGGAGAGTGCTGAAGGGGGGAGAGAGAGGCAGCCACTCACCCCACACTGACACGTGGAAGCACTGAGAATGAGTGAGGCCAGATGCAATCTCAAAATCTGCAGAGTAGTTGCCGCTGTCTGCCTGGGTGACCGGGCTGATGCGCAGGGAGAGGGTCTCCGGGTGGAAGGTGGCTCTCCCAGAAAAACGATTCCTGTAATCTGGATCTTTATCCTTTGAAACCCTCACGATGACCAGCTGGGTTCCTGAATCCAGTGTCACTTTCCATTCCAACTTTACCCATGCTTGTGGTGGTTCCTTGGGCAGCAGCTGCAGCTCTCCTCCGGCAGGCACAGCCCTGTCCTCGCACCCTGCGGTCCCAAAGAAGAGGCATGGGGTGAGCACGGGGGGTGCTCCCGGGGCAGGGAGAGAGGGGGCTCACCCACTGGAGCCCCCTGTGCTGGTGTCCCCATACCCTCTGGGCACCAGTGCTCGGCGCAGCAGGACCAGGTCCCTGGGTGTCCCCAGCTCCTGCAGCACCCCAGGCTGGCCGTGTGTCTGTCCGCACCCCGTACTCACAGCTGGTGGCTGCCCATGTTTGTATCATCTCTGACCTGAGCAGAGGTGTTTGCAGCCCCTCCAGTAAGGCTCCAGTTGCTCGGTTTTGCCCCAGCTCCTTTCTTGCCTGCCCAGCCTGGGGAGCAGCAAGAACCTTACCCAAGGGACCCTTCCCCCCACCCCGAAGCTGGGCTTTCTCCCCTTCCTGTTCAGAGCAGCCCCGGATGTCTGGGCTTCTGGTAGAGGTGAGATAAAAAGCCCTTAAAAAAAAAAAAAAAACAACAACAACAAAAACCACACACACAAAAGGCAGCGGTCACCGGGACGAGCACGCACGCAGCCGCTCCGTTTCCTCCTGCCTCCGTGCAGCTGGGGCTGCACCAGGCTCTGCAGCAGCCCCAAAAGGTGGGGGGCTGCTGAGGGTCCCCAGCTCGGCATGGCACAGCCGGGTGTGCTGCCGCCCCCCCGTAGCCCCCTGTATGGCACGGCCACGGGGACAAGCACCAGGTCGGGGATCACAGCTCCGCATCGATGCTCGGAGGGCGCTGACAAAGCCACCGGCTTCGCTGTCCTTGCGTGCGTGGGTGGGGGTGAGACCCGACTTGAGACACCGAGCCTAAACCTCACCTTCATTAAACTGCAGCCACCAGACCCCGATACAGAGGGGACACCCCCAAATCAAGCAATAGGAGAGTCTGGGACGTGCAAAAGAAGGAGCAGCTTCCCTGGGAGGGATAAGCACTATTTATCCCCCCGCGGGCTCACACCTGAATCGCACTGCACTGTGCGCCCCCCGCTCCAGGCACCCAGGAGCCTTCAAGCAACGGGGACAGCTGAAGCTTTGCAACCACGTCGTGCTGCAAGAAAACCACAAAAGGCACCGTGACGCCCTCGGCCAGGCTGTGCCTTGCCCAGCCACTGCGGTCACAGCGAGCAGGGGAAGAGACAATGCAAAGTGTAGGCTGCAGAGGTGTGAATGCAGGGGCCGAGCTGGTGGAGCACGCCAAGGTTAACCGCACCGGCACCTCCAGGGAGGTTTTGCAGCTCAACTGAGCCCCAGCTTGCTGCAGGTTTTGTTGCTGGAGCTTCAAGCCAGCAGCATCCCCCCAGGTGTGACCCCCCCGGGGCCAGTTTGGCAGAGCTGGCCAGCAAACTGGTGGGGATGGGGTGGTCGGGGAGAGGAGGCGGAGGTGGTGCCCACCCCGCTCACAGCAAAAGCAGGGAACGTGATGGGGGCTATGGAAATGTGTCTAGGGGATGCTGAAGGCACCAAACGTGCCCCCGAGCCCAGGCACTTGCAGGGGCTCTGCTCCCCATGGCACAGAAGTCTCCAGTTTTAGGAAGAGCCTCAGGCACTGACAGTTCCCCGAAACTGCTGTCAGAAGGGGCTGGTCTCGCTCAGCAGAGAAATCCGGCCTGCAAAAGGGAATTGGCGCGGCGCGGCGGCCAGCGATGGCCCCAAATGGGCTGGGCCGGCCTGGGTGCAGAGGACAGAGGCAGAGAAAACCCCAAATACTCCCCCAACCCCTGTCCATCTCCTCAGGACCCCCGAGCCCAGCTGAAAACCCACGTCCCACCCGCGCATCCCCCCTGCCCTGCCCGCAGCCTCCAGCCACCCCGCCGTGCCGTCAGCTCGCTCTGCGCCCCCTCCTCACCTTGGGCACCCGCAGGGAGCAGGGCTGCCACCCACAGCACCAGGCACAGCGCCATCCACGGTGCTGGCAGAACATCCCGGGGCTGCTCCATCTCTGGAGTGTGCGAGCAAGCTGTCTGCAGCTGGAGAAAGCCCTGGGAACCCGTGACCGGCCATCAACAACTTCCTCTCTCGCCTGCGGTTCCTCAAACCCTCATGGGTGCACACTCCAGTGCAATATCCTCCGCGTTGCCACAGCTCGCCTCCGGCCACCCCCGCTGTCCCTGCGTCACCAGTGGGGAGGATGGGACCATCTCAGGCTCCCCTGGCCCCTGGGGGATTCGTGCTGCTGCCTCCCAAGCGAGCTCAGCTGCAGGGCGCAGTGGCTGCAAACCTCAGGGGAAACTAATTTTAATTACGTAAAGGGGGTGCTTTTGGGGTTTTGCTTTCTTTTTGCAGTTTGTCTTTGGGAGGAGAAGGTGCTCAGAGGCACTGGCTGCTCACAGTGTACAGCATGCGAGGACCCTGACACCAGCTTGGAGACAGCCCCGAGCAGGATCCGGCCCACCAGAGAGCAGTGCCCAGCCCGGCCTGGGGGTCAGGGAGGTACAGGACCAGAGCTGCCTTCTCCCTCACCTCCCAGCACCTTTCTCTGGGACCTAATAAAGGCATGAATGTGGGGTTGATTTTTTTTTTACTTCTTCTCATGCTCGTTCCATGTTTTGATGCACTTCTCACTCGTAGCCATGCAGGACCTCGGTGATGCTGCACCCACGGGCGAAGCTGGGCGATGCCCCTGCTCAGGGCTCCATCCCTCTCCTCCCACCGCCCCATGGAGCCAGGCTGTGGGTACAGGGCCAGCCTCCAGCCCCATGCATTACCCCACAACCTGCTGAGGATCAGCCCCCCACGCCTGCCCTCACGGCCACGTCACGCCTCGTTCCTGTTCCTGCGTGGCGTGGTGCAGCTGGCCATGCAGCGCGCTGCCCTTCTCCTCATCCCTTTCCTCTTCCTCAGCCGAGCCCAAGGTAAGCTCATTGGGAAACTGCTGTTACTTGCCTGCCTCAGATCGTCATTCAGCTGTGGCATCGGTTTTGGTTCTTTCTTTTGTGTCTTTTGTGCCAACCAGCAAGAAAATGGTCACTAGCGAAGTCCAAGATCGCCTTTTGAGTGGCTGGGGGAGAAGAACCCCAATAAAGTGGCACTGAAAGCAAAAAGCAGTTTTTTGAGGGCCTGAAATTTTCCCTGCTGCACAGTTATTGTGAATTTTTTTTTTTTTTCTGAAAGGATGCATATCTATGAGAAAATATTTTGCTTCTGAGGCTTTATTGTGCTCTGGGAGGGAGAAGCAAGCAAGAGCTAAGGCAGAGTTGGTTTTTGCAAGAGACAACTCTCTTCATATTGGCCCTAGATAACAAGCATGGATTGGGAACAAATAACCCCGAAGTGGGTGTACATGACAGTAGCTCCTTCTCACTACCCAGAAACAACTGGTGATGGAGGATGTGAGAGGCGAAGGAGGAATTAACTGCAAGCTCCTTCCGAGAACGAGGGGAACTGAGCGGTGATGCAGCCACACGCTGCTGGCCACTTTCCAAGTGCCAGAGACCCCGGCCAGTCCTGGGGCTAGGCTGGGTGGGGGACTCCCCTGCAGCACAGCTGAGCCCCCTCCCCAGGTTTTTCTGCCACCCCGGGACCCCCCATGCCTCATGCTTACCCCATGCCTCCTCTTTGGGACCGCAGGGTGTGAGGACAGGGCTGTGCCTGCCGGAGGAGAGCTGCGGCTGCTGCTCAAGGAACCACCACAAGCATGGGTAAGGTTGGAATGGAAAGTGACACTGGATTCAGGAACCCAGATGGTCATCGTGAGTGCTTTAAAGGATGAAGTTCCAGATTTCAGGAATCGTTTTTCTGGGAGAGCCACCTTCCACCCAGAGACCCTCTCCCTGCGCATCAGCCCGGTCACCCAGGCAGACAGCGGCAACTACTATGCAGATTTTGATACTGCATCTGGCCTCACTCATTCTCAGTGCTTCCACATGTCAGTGTGGGGTGAGTGGCTGCCTCTCTCTCCCCCCCCAGCACTCTCCCCGGCCCCTCTCACCCCCCTGTCCTCACAGAGCCCATCAGCCAGCTGCGCCTGAAAGCACTAGTGCTGCAGCAGGAGCAGGGCCGGTGCAACTTCTCGCTGCTCTGCTCCGTGCCCGGTGCTGCCAACGTCTCCTACAGCTGGTCCCGTGATGGGGAGCCCCTGGGGCACGAGAACGTGCTGTGGGTGCATGGGGACACCGAGCCTGGGACCTACATCTGCAATGCAAGCAACCCGGTCAGCTGGAGCACAGCCAGCATTGACACCAGGAGGTTCTGCCTCCCTCCAGGCACAGGTTTGTGGGACGTTTCCTGCACCTTTATGTCCTAAATGAGCTTTGGGACTGAAATCTGTTTGGGATGAATGAGTGGGAGATGTGGCAGCATGCAGGTGGGGGCTTGGCAGGATCAGTCCTGCAGGATGCTCCAAACCCAGTGGGGCTCGGTGGAAAGTGCCCCCCCTTCCCCATCTTTTGGCTCTTCAGTTGCAGGTGTTTCGTGGTCCTACTGCAAAACCAAGGGGGTTCTCAGCCTCCTGGTTCTGGGCAGCCTGGTGGCCGCTGTGGTCATCACGCATGTCCTCACGCGGCAGCAGGACAGGAGCCAGGCGGTGGCATCCCTGTCCCAAAGCACTGGACCCCCAGGAAGGGACTCGCAAGCAGCCCAACCCCTGTGAGTTGTTAACCCCCATGAAAATGTATCAACAAGCCAATAAATCTCTTTTTCTCTAGCATTCTGGTGTTCCTCAATCAGTTCTGGGCCATTCTGCGGATCCCCAAGCACCCTTCCTGACTTGTCAGCTGCCCTTCGCCTTGGCTGTGGTGCTGGGACAGCTTTTGGGGACCTCAGGGACACGCAGCAGGGTCCCCCCCCGGCACAGAGCCAGTGTCCTGGTCCTTGTCCCCTCGTGCTTCCCAAACGAGCATCCCAAGCATGGGGCAGGGCGGGGGGCTCCCCATCATCCCAGCTCCATCTGGGAGCAGCAGCGCATCCCAGCCCTGCTTTAAACTCTTCTCCCGCTCCCCCCCCCCAGTCTTTTATCTGGGCAGCTCGGCGTATCGCTCGCGCATCGCCGCAGGTTTCTTCTTGCTGCCAAATCTCTTTACCTCCAGATCTGCCGCCGTCAGATAAACTGCGAGCGGGGCGCGACGGCGAAGGAGCACCGCCTTATCTGAAGGCGGCAGCGGTTTGTTGGCCCTTATCTAGCCCGGCCGATAGATACGCTGCGAAATCGACGGCGCTGGGAGATATTAATGAGCTTGTCCAGAGAGTGGTTTTACCCCGCTCCGCTTTGCTTCCTGCCCTGGGATTTCAGGGCTGCCCAAATTAAACCTGCACAGCCCCGCACTGTCCCCTGCACGGCTGCCCCGGCCAGTGTGTGATGCAGGGAGAAGGGAGAGGAGCCCCTAATCCGTGTGTGTCCCCCCCCCCTCGCCGTCTGCATCTGCCCTGTGATCCCCTCGCCGCCGCTAATCACCTTATGGGCTTGGCGCCTAAGCTCATTGTCTCCCAGCCCTTCCCGATCCCCGGCCAAGTGGTCAGCGCCGCGGCCCCGAGGGGAGCCCCACGCACCCCTAGGATGCTCTGGGAGGGCCTCAGCGTCCCCGGGGATGGTGTTAAAGGATGGGAGCCGGGCAGATCCTGGACAAAACTCTTGGAAAAACTCCTCAGCAGCAGCTCCCATCTCCCCAGGGTGGGTTTCCTGCAGCCCCGAAGCAGGCACGGAAGGGGCACAGGGTCCCCGCTCCTCCGTCGCCCGAAGCGATGGGGGAGCAGCATCAGCCCCCTCGAGGGGCACATCCTGCCCTGCCACGGGACCACTCAGCTCAGTTTCTCCTTTGGGGCAGTAAAGGGACGCCTCACGTGCCCATCGTTAATTGCTGGGTGCTCGTTAGTCCCCGCTGTGCCCTCTCGGGGCCGTTTCCCCGCGTGTCCCCGCTCCCCGTGGTGCCGTGGGACGCGGGGACTCCCCCGGCCCCGGCCCCCTGCTCGCAGGCAGAGGAGCAAAAACTAATTACGGCTACAAAGGAAAGGCGAGGTTGCAAACCTCCACTCCAGAGCAGGGGCTGAGCCGATTAATTAGAGCTTTTGTCTGCGGTCGGGTTCAACATGTAGGGAACAATTTACATCAAGGGGACCTTCCCTTTGCTGTAGGAGCTTTCTGCGGCTTGCCCGGGGAGCGCGAGCCACGGGAGAGAGGGGGGAAGAAAATGAGAGAGGGAGGGGAAAAAAAAAAAAAAAAAAAAAAAAAGGAAGGGAATGAAAGGGAAGCGTTTACCACGTTTCACAGACCACACTGAGGAGGAAGGGAAGATGCTGCATACTCGAAGCACCGCATTGCAGAGGAGAGGGTGTTTTTATTCAGCGCATCATCCGCGGTTTCTCATCCCCCCTTCCAGCGAAATGTGGCCCCTGAGATGTGCAGGCGCCGGGGGGCTCCGGGGGGGAGCCGCTCGCGTGGCCGCACGAGGGACGGGGCCACGGGGACACAGGGACACGGGGATACGCGGCCGCTGCCGGCCCTGACCCTGGCTGCGGGCAGGAGATGCTGCGGGTGGGTGCAGGATGTGGCCCCTGAGCCCTGCGCGAGGCTCTTGGGGTGCTGCTGCCGGGGGGGGTCCCCACGGGCACCCCACAGCCCTGCCCCGCTGAGGCTGCGATCGCTTCTGGCTTTTAGCTCGCCTGCAGCCCCCCGGCTCGGGGGCGCAGCCCGTTCCCGCAGCGCCCGGCTTCCCTTTCGCTGGAAATGAAATGGGGGGAAAAAGCAAGCTTTTAGGCAAAACGCTCGCCCTGCCCAGAGCGCGGCTCTGCCCGAGAGGTGGCAGCATGCGACCGCGCACCGGGCCGGGCTGGCTCTGGGTGGGGGTCCCCCCCCCACCCCCGGGCACCCCCTTAGGGTGCAACCCCTGGCTCCGTGCATTAACCCCAAACCGCTGGGGTGAAGCTGGGAGCGGTGGAAACCCTCGCTTTGGTCGGGTCAAGGATGGAAGGAGGCTCAGGAAGGTCTGGTGACCACGGGAAGAGGCAAATGAACGCCCAAAGCTGCTTCATGCAGCGCCTGAGCTGTGGGGTGATGGCAAAATTCGTGCCCCTGCTTCCAGGTGGATCTGATGGGGAACGGGCTGGGATGCTGGGGGCTGCCCGGGGCCACCTTCCCTCTCCCGGTCCCCTCCAGCCCCACCGGGTTATTCGTCACCCACACGGGCAGGACGGGCTCTGCAGGAGCTGCCTCCTCCTCCCTGCGCACCCAGGGCAGGATCAGACCCGGGCACACCTTAGCAAAGCTGCTGCCCCTTTCTCAGCAAAGCCCGTGCCAAATCACCCCGTCCTTCACCCCACAAACACCCACATCCCTCCAGCCAGCCTCGTGCAATTGCCCTCCACCAGCCCCAGGGCTTTCCTGCTGCAGCGGGGCACAGCTCCACGGACTGGGGGTCCCCAGACACCCCCACAGAGGAGGGGACCCAGGGGCATGGCCATGGCCACGCTGCTCGGCTGAGGGGGCTGAGATGCTGGGCAGGGAGCCTGGAGCATCCCGGCTGCACCAGCACCCATCCCTAGGGATGCTTTGGGGTTGTTTCTAGGAGGAATGGGGACAGTGGGACCGGGCACAGGCACTGAGCACCACGCAGGAGACGCCACCGCAATGGGGATGGGCAGGGGGCAGCCCCTGGGTGCTGGGGGAGGAAGGCACCGTGTGGCCCAGGGGGTTTTTGTGGCCACCCTCCTCGGTCCACAGGTGATGCTGAAGGAGGCTGTCCACGTGGTGACCGAGGACTGAGCCCTGCGAGGACGAGAAGTGAAGCAGCTGCCCCCAAATCCAGCGACACCTCTCCCCGTCCCTGCTCCCACCCCGTGCCCTGCAGTGCCTGGTCCCAGCGCTCCCCATCCAGGGATTCCTCTGCTACCGGGTCAGCACCAGATTCATGTTTACGGCCCCAAATTCGGTGTGAGATAGTAACTCAGCATCTCATAAAACCTTCCATAGTTTTTTAATAAGTGAATTATTTACTGGTGACCCTGACTAAATGCTGTGCGGCATAAATTATTGACGGGCAGATCTGTCAAAAAGTTCTCATAAATAAGTTATCCGGTGCCGTCTTAATGTTCCCAGTAAATTACTCATTCAATCTGCCGTCTAAATGCTCTCCTGGGAAAATTACTCGCGCCTGCTGATTTATGAATTAGGACTGGGCAAATAAGGACGAGCGGGAAGGAGAGCCCTGCCGGGGCACCCCGGGCTTTCACGTCGCTCTGACGTTTTGCCCCGACGTGCAGAGCCTGGCACTGCCCCATCCACCATCCCCGCACGGCCGTGGCGCAGGGAGTGTGTGGGGTTTGTAGGGTCTGGCTCTGGGGGTGCCACCCCCTGGGGATCTGGGGGGGCACGGAGCTCATTTTCTTGCACCTACAAGGTGGCACAGATCCAGCCCTGCCTTGTGTACCAGTCCCAGCAGTTGTGCCCCCCCTACATCTCCCAGACCCCCCAGCAGCATTTTCATGCTCCCCCCACACCCCACACACCCCGAGCACCCCCACAGGGAGCCCCAGCTGGCGGCAGGCTCGTTACCTGGGCTTTATTAACACCACGGGGCACCGCGCGCATGCTTTATGGCTGCTATCATCACCAGCCGGCAAACACGCATTTCCATCTCCCCCAGCAAGCCTAAATCCTCCCTGCCAAGGGCCAGGGCTTGCTCTCCACATCTCGAGTGTGTGGAGAGAGCCGTATTTCTCCCAGGTCCTGCTGTTATTAAGCAGGAGCAGCAGGAGCCCGGTGCAGAGGGAAAATCCCCAGGCACCGAGACCCGGCCCCTGTCCGGCACAGCTCCGCTCCCCGTCCCCTCCCTGCGTCCGCTTCTGAAGCATCTCGCTCCTCTGCCTCTTTGCCAGATCTGATGGAAATCATGCATTAAATGGGCCTCAGACCCGTGGGGTAAGGGGATGAAAAAGCACAGTCCCCAAGACAAGGCACAGGGTCCCCAAGACAAGGCACAAGGTCCCCAAGAGAAGGCATGGGGTCCCCATAACAAGGCACAGGGTCCCCAAGATGAGGCACAGGGTCCCCAAAACAAGGCACAGGTTCCCCTGACAAGGCACAGGGTCCCCAAAATGAGGTACAGGGTCCCCATGATGACACACAGGGTCTCCATGACAAGGCACAGGGTCCCCAAGATGAGGCACAGGGTCCCCAAGACAAGGCATAGGGTCCCCAAAACGAGGCATAGGGTCCCCATGCTGAGGCACAGCCTGCGAAGGAGGCAATCAAACCCAGCCTGGAGGATGGGGAACAGGCAAGAAAATTCACACCTGAGAGCTGCGAGGGCGACCTCCCACACTTTGCCCCGGGTTTGTCCCCATGGAGGGGGGACGGGGACGGGGTGGACGCACGGGCACTGCCTGGGGATGCCCCTCGATCTCCGCGGCTCTCCCAGAGCATCCTGACGCTGCTCCGTCACCCGCGCGCCAGTGTTTGCTTTAATAATTGAATGCCAGTTTGGGGGACAATTATTTATTTAAAGGAAACAGCGTGTTAACAAGAACACAATCTAATCCCCCGTGACAGATGTCTGCTTTATTAGCACCTCTGTCCGAGAGCCGAGCCCGGGAGGCGAACAAACAAACACAACAAACAAAACCTCGTTAGGAGATGGAAGCACACTCCAGGAATTAGTGTGCGAAAGGGAAAAAAATAAAGAATAAACAGCGATGGCACCTCGGAAACACAACTGGTGTTTCCACCAGTGCTGGGGTGCTCAAGGTGAACTGCGAGGGGTGGAGAGAGGGTGAAGCTCAGAGCTGGGGCTGGCCCAGCCCTGGGGCGACGATGCCGGAGGCAGCATTTTGGCCATTTCCCTGGCATTTGGGGCAAATCCGTGGTTAGGCAGCACCCAGCCAGCCCCAGGGCTCCCGGCTCTGCTCTCGCTGGCCCTGGGGAGCTGCTGCTGAGCGGTTTGCTGATGGGGAAACCAAGGCAGCGAGCGGAGAAGCAGCTGGATCCCGAGGAAGCCCTGCTGAGATCCTTTATCCCCGTGACTTTGACCCGCTTGTGAAATTTGTTTTCAATCAGCCAAGGAGTTCAGAAGTTATTGGCAGGGAGCGGGAGCACGAGCGCATAAGCTGCGTTTCCTTAGGAAATCGAGCCTCCTGCAGCTCTTTGCAAATCACCATCCGCCGAGCAGGCAGGAGCCGGGCACGCAGCGCCCGCTGCCTCCCCTCCTGGAAGGCCGTTAATTACGGCGGAACGGAGGTCACGCTGGTGGGAGCACGGGAGTGCAGGCAAGGAGGCTGCCTCGTAATTGCTTTACAGAAATAATAATAATAAAGAGCCCTAACGCGGGGCTGCGGCGCCGGGGTAGACTTCTCCAGCCCGGCCGCTTATTGAATCGGGGAGGGAAATCCACCTCCTTTCCCCGCCGAGGTGCTTTTCGGAAGCTTTCAAATTATTTTTCTGCTCCCTGTTGTTCCATCCCGGTGAGCGGAAAGTGAAATCCCGTCCTCTCCATCACGCTGCGAGCGGGGCTGGCGGCACCGGGCAGGGCCCCCCGGGCATTGCAGCCCCCCAGGCACCTCCCCAGCCCTCACCAAAGCCACCAAAGGATAGCGGGGACCCTGGGCAGCCCCACACCGATGTCACCCAGCGCTGCGCCCACACGGGCCGGGGCCAGCTAACGAGCAGGTTCGTTAGCCATTCCGCTCCAGCGCGCCGCTCGTAATGAGCAAAGGCGAGCGGCTGCCTCCAAATGGGTTCTGGAAGCTGCTCGGAGACATTAGGCTCTGTATAAATATCATTATGATTGTTATTATTATTGGCACAGATGGGCTTTCATGGACCGCCGCGCACCACGGGAGTTCCCGTTCTGCCTCCGGCGCTCGGCGAGTGGGAGAAAACAAATCGCTGATGCCAGCTCCGGCCCCGCACGGGGTGCCGGGAGGTGTCGTGAGCCTGGTCCCCAGCTGCCCCCCTCCCGGCACCGCCGGCACCTTCCTGACTGCTCCTCAGCACCCTGCCGGATGGGACCACGGGGACCTCAAAGGGTGTCCCCAAGCCACGATGGCCCACGCTTGCCGCAAGGATGGATTCATTCATCCTGCCCCAGCTCTGGGGTCCATGGACTTGATGCTCATCCCTCCCTGATGCCCTGGTGGCTGGCACGTAGCAGGGGCCAGGGGGTCCTGCTCTGCTCCTTCCAGCCTTGGTTTTGGGGTGCCCCCAGCGCCAGCCCCATCCACAGCCATCCCTGCTCCTGAGTAGCGAACGTGGCAGCGAACGTGGCAGCTCCTCTGCTCTGCTCTGCTCTCCTCCCCTGTCAGCAAATTCCCCACCGCTCCCCCCTGACCTCTCTCTCCCTTTCCTTCGTGCCTGACAAACTCCCTCCTACTTATCTCCATCTCCTCTGCTCCACATTCCTCCGGGGGGAGGGCGGCATCCCCCTGGCCCCTCGCCCCAAGCTCCATCCCCGGGGGCAGAGCAGGGGGGCTTTGGCGAGCCGAGGGCAGGATTTGGCCGCTCAGGAGGGCAGGGGACACGGCGATGCCTCGTCCCCAGCTGGAACCGGGCGCCCTCGGCGCTCAGCATCTTTTATTGCCCGGGCGGCGGCACCAGGGGGCAGCGCGGAGCCGCCGGCAGCGGGGCCGGATCCTGCCTCGCCGAGCGGGGGGCAAAGGGCAGGGCAGGGCCGGGGCGAAGCTGCAGCCCCCAACCCCTTGCGAGGGACGAGGAAGAGGAGGAAGAGGAGGAGGAGGAGGAAGAGCCCCCGCAGCCCGCCGTGAGCCACCTCCTGCATGGCACGGGGGGCACCCGGCCACGCCAGAGCCCCGCGCGGAGTCCGGGGTGGGGGCAGCAGCTCCGACAAAAAGTAAAAATCAGAGCGAAGGCTCGAAAGCCCTGCTAGAAATCCCCACTGGAGCCAAGCGCTCGGCCTCCCCGCTCGCAGGCGGCCTCAGCTCCCTGCCCGTCGCCCCGCGCTCCTCCACCCTTGGCAAAGCTGCAGCCGCCGGCGGGCGCAGGAGATGCCTGCTGACTCAGGCAGGCAGCCGGCGCTGGTTCCCATTTGCAATGTTTTCTCTAAAACCCTCAGGGCTAGAAATTCTATTTAAAAAAAAAAAAAAAAAAAAAAAAAAAAAAAAAAAAGAAAGAAAGAAAGAAACCCAACAACAACAGCCAAGGAAAAAAAAAATAAAAACCCAACCATGAAAGCTGAAGCTTCTGCCTCTACCGAGGGCTTAGCCCGCTCCGCTCGACTTGGAAAGCTTCCCTTCCCCGGAGCCTGTAGGCAAGAGGATTTTTCGAGCCGCTGATATCCAGGGCCTTCAGTTGGGGCTTAGAAAGTTTTCAAAAGAGGAATAGAGAGAGGGGAGGATCAGCAAGCGTGCGGCGCGGGGGAGAGGCCGCCCGAACGGCGGCGGAGAGGTGAGGCAGGGCGAGGACGGGGGGCTCAGCCCGCAGCCCCCTGCCCCGGGTGGGTGCTGCGGGGTCCCGGGTGGGTGCTGCTCGTCCCGGGCAGCCCCACGCCTTGCACACCCGTCCAGCTGGCGTGCACGTGCCTGAGTGTGCACACGCAGGGGGACGCACGCCCCAGGACGCACGCGTGCGGCGTGACACGCGTGCACGGGCGTGCACACGCACGGGCACAGCGGCACAAAGCCCCCCCCCCCCCTCCCGGCGTGCTCACACGCGTGTTCGCCCCGCGTGCACGCGCCGACACGCATGCACGCGCACAAACACGCGTGCACGCGCCTGCACACGCATGCACACCCATGCACACGCACGCAGCCTCGTGCACACGCATGCACACCCGTGCACACGCGAGCAACTCCAAGGTCCCACGCGCGTCCAGGCGCAACCCTCGGGGGCGCAACCCCCCCCCCCGTCGTGCAAAAAGCCGCCCCCCCGAGCCCCCCCAAGGCCCGGGCCCCCTCTCGCCCCCCCGCCCCCGCTCCCCCCTCCCCACCTTTCCCGAGTTGCCGCCCCCGGCCCGGCCCCGCCCCGCCGGCAGCGCGCACTCCGGGGCGGCGCGGCACGGCTCGGCACGGCTCGGCACGGCTTTGCACGGCTCGGAGAGGCTCGGCACGGCTCGGAGCGGAGCCAGCGCAGCCCGCGGCCCTTCCCCGGCCCCTTCCCGGCCGGGCCATGCTCTAGCAGCGGCGGCGGGGTCGAGCGGGGCGGCGGGGCAGCGGCCCCCCCCCCGCGCCCCCTGCCCGCAGCGCGGCCGGGACGGGAGCATGCGGATCCTCTTCCTCTGCCTCCTGACTCTCGCTGACTCCTACGGGCAAGGTAAGAGCCGGGCAGCGGGGGCAGCGAGGAGCCTGGCACGGCTCGAGGGCACGGCCCGGCTCGGCACGGCTCTGCCCGGGGCTGGGACCCGGCTCCGGACCCGCGCGGTGCCGCCGCGCCCCGCTGGGATGCGCCCGGCTCCGGCCAAGGGAGCCCGCGGCTGGCTCTCGGGGGGGGCTCCCGAGGCTACGGGGGGGCCGGGCATGGTCTTGGGGGAGCCCCCCAGCGGGGGCTGGGATCCCCGGGTTTGTGCTCGTGGACCCCGGCTGGGGAGCCGCGTCCCCGGGTTGGGACCAAACGGACCCCCCCTTGCTGCGTCCTGATGCAGCCCGGGGTGGGCTCTGCTTCGGGGCAGGGCCCCCCCAGTTTCGGTCCCGCTGGATGCCCCCCGGTTGGGGCCGTGCCCCCCGCAGGGGTCCTGCCCGCCCCCCACCCCCGGTCCGGTCCCGCTGGAGCCGGGGTGAGGCCGGAGGAGATGGGGGCCGGGGGGGCCGCGGCGCTCGGACGCAGGAATTTGTCGGTGCTGGGGCAGGCGGGGGGGGACCCGGCAGCTCTGGGGACCCCCACAATAGGGGGGGACGTGTGTGGGGGACCCGGCCTGGACGTGGCGATGCTGGCCCAGCCGTCCGTCTGTCCGTCCAGCCAGGATATCTCGGTGAGAGGGGGCGAGCGCCGGGGGCAGCCGGGACCCCCAGCTCCCAGCCTGGGCAGCGCTCAGGAGCGGGGCTGGGGACAGCGTGGGGCACCCCCTTTCCCCCCCCAAATCGTTTTAGGGGCTTGCTGCAACCCAGGGGCTCGCCCGAGCCCCCCCACGTCCCTACATGACCCCCCCCAAATGACCACACGGAGCCATCGAGGGAAACTGAGGCACGAGGCACCGCGTGGCCAAGGTCACGCAGAGCGAGGGGTGAGGGGCTGGGGGCAGCCCCCGTGCCCCCCCCGGCCACCCCGACCACCAGCGGGGCCCCACAGCACGGGCACCGTGCGTGTCACCAAGCTGCTGGGGTCTCAGCTGGGGTGTCCCCCCCCCACCCTGTGTCCCCCCAAATGGCACGGGGGGGGGGGGTCGGTGCGTGGCCAGGGTCGGGCACTCGAGGGCATTGCCCTGCGCCGAGCCAGCCCCCCCCCCGCCTTGCACAGCCTCCGGGTCCTTCCCTGCTGCAAAATCCAATCTAATTTTTAATTAAGGGGGCGGCGTTGCTAAGATGCCAGGAACAAAAATGAGTCGAACCGGGGGGGGGGGTTTCAAAGGAGCAAGCAAAGCCTCTTAGAGGGCCGGGGCCGGGGCCGGGGCCGGGGGGGGGGTCGATCCCAGGCTCCCCCGCGCAGGGCTCGGGGAAGCGCCGCGGGGCTCCGCTGCCCTCCCAGGAACAAAAGCGCCCGCACGGTGCCATGTGCATCGCGCCGGCCTCGCCGCAGGGACGAGCTGGATGGGCTGCGAGGACGGGGATGGGGGGGGGGCAGCACCCCCCCCCCCCCCCCCCAGCATCCCCCAGTCCCCCCCGGTCTGAGCGGCCCCGTCCCGCCACCGTCCCCATCTGGCTCCTGCCACCGCCAAGTTTCGCTTCTGCCTCCCCGCGGCCCCGCTCCAAGGTGGGATGCTTGGGGGTTTAGGGGGGGGGTGGGAGGGGAGCAAAACCTGGTGGGCTCCCCCCCACACCCCGCAGCCAGGCGTGTGGGTGCCGGGGGGGGGGGGGGTCTGTGCCATTCATGGAGTTCCACCCGCTCGCACAAAGATGTTGAATGGGTTTCATCACTCTTCATTTCTCACTAAATAATTTTCTGTATCTTATCTAAATGAAACCCATTATTCTTCCCCCCGTTTCAATCACTCGCTGTGATTGCGCCTCAAATTGAAATATTTATTCATTTTCTGGGCGATTCTTCTTCTCCTTCTCTCTGTGGGTTGTTGTGTGTGGTGCTTTTTTTTTTTTTTTTTTCCCTCTTTCCCTCCCTTCTTCCCTCCCAAGGAAGAGCAGCGAAATTGAAACAGCGGAGAGATGGCGGCGGGGGCTCGTCCCGGGGCTCTGGTGCCGGTGGGGCTGAGCTGAGACCCCACGAGCTCCCTGCACGCCCCAGGGGAACGTGGCTGAGCCCCGCTGCCTTTGGAGCCCTCACCCCTGGGTGCATCCCTGCTGAAGGGGCAGGAGTGGCACCGGGCGCTCCGAGGTCAGGCCGGTCCCTCTGTCCCCCTTGCTGGTGCCTTTTTTTGGGTGGGGAGCGGCTGCAGGGCTCTGTTCCCACCACCCCGTGCCCCTACAGGCACCCTAGGGTGATGCCAACCACCCCGGTGCAGCACCAGCATCCCACAACCTGGGGCTGCCCCGGGTTTTTGGGGCAGGAGGGACGGTGCCGGGGCACGGGGCCACCCTTCTTGTGCCAGGGACGAGGTGGCTGGGTGGGGGCTGCACCCCAAATCTGGCTGCTGGGGACGGGTGGAGGCAAAGGGGTCTCGGTGGCCACGGGGGGCTGCTGGGGGTGGTGGCGGGCACCTGCCCGTGCTCCCCTCCCGGGGCCGTGGTGGCTCGGCTCCCCGCGTGCCGCGGTGGCGTGATGTGATTTGTGAGCTGACCGTCGTCTGCTGCAGGGTAATAAAAGCCCCCGGGAGAGCTCCCGAGCTGCAGCGTGGCGGCCGGGGAGGGTGGGAAGGTGGCCCCGGTCCCTGAGGCTGGGGGGAGCCAGCGCTTGGCGTTGCCCCCCTCCGTGGGCACAGGGGGAGGCTGGAGATGTTCGGGGAGCGAAGGAGCCGCCGGTGGCTTTGGGGCATCCCCAACGCCCGCTTCACCCACCCGCAAAGCCCCGTGCCACACTCGGCGTGATCCTACAGCGCTTGTGGACCCGTGCCAGCTGTCCCCAGGGTCCCCTCCGGGTCACCGTCATCGTCCCCGTCACCCTGCAGTCCCCAGAACACCTCGGAGGAGGAGATGGAGCCCCAAAGGGTCACCGCGCGTCCCCCCAGCCCCACAGCGAGGAGGACCTGGGGGTGGCACCCCCAGCCCCGCACTTTGCCACCTCCCCATTCCCCGCAGCGCCCTTCAGCGATCCCAGTTTGGCCAAACTGGGATCAGAGCAGCCTGGGATTAAGGTGCTTAAGCGCAGGGGGATGGGGCTGGCAGCATGGGGTGCCCGAGACCCCCGGGTGCTCCCCCGTGGGGCTCCAGCACCGGCACGGAGAGAGGACGGGGGCTACGTGGGGAGGGTCCCGACCTCCCCAGGAACCCCAAAGCTGCTTTGTGAGCGCCGGGGATGCCGCGGTTTTGTGCGGGGTCCTGCCCCGAGCCCGTGGCACATCCCTTACAGAAGGGGCCGGATCCTGCCCCGGCACACGGCGAGCCCCAGCTCAGCCCCACAGCGGGGCCAGGGCAGCTTTTGGGGCCGGCGGGGACGGATCCTGCCCCGGCAGCCACGGCCCCGTGCCGGGACTTGCCTGGGCCGCCCGTGCCAGGGCTGAATCGGCCGCTCCCCAGCTGGGGCCGTGGTTTAGTGCCGGGGAAGCATCCCCGGGGGGGACACAGCGGCCCCGTCCCGCTCCCCTCCTCGCAGCCTCCTGCCCGTTCCCTGCAGGGCCCCCACCTCCGGCCGTCCCCCCGCCTGCGGTGACCTCCTCTCCGAGGTGAGAGCAGGGTCGTCGGCCACCTCCGCCCCACCGACCCGAGCCGAGCAGCATTAATTACATCCCCAGCCTTTAATTCGAGCTTGATTTAATCCCGAGCCAGCTTTCCTCCTGCCCCACCTGGCCCTGAGCCCACCTGGGCTCTCTCGCCACCCCCCATTGGGCACCCATGGGTGCTCGCCCGCCCCGCTCACCCCATCCTTGGGACCACCAGCCCCAGCCCTGCAGCACCCACCTCGCCAGCCTGCGGGGATGGACGGGGACCACCACGGCCCCAAGAAGCCCCCCGCTGTCCCCTCGGTGTCCCCTGCACCTGCGGGACCCCGGTGGCCCCGTGGGGTGTCCGGCAGGGACACAGCCCCCCCAGCAGCGCGGGCGGCGGGGGGCTCGTGGCTAACTCCCCATAAAGGTTCCCCTAATTGCTTGCCTTACCTCAGGTTTTATCATCAAAGCATCCGTTATTCCCTCTCCAGCCTCCTTTTCTTTTTATTATCTCTTAATTAATCACTCCAGCTTTCACACTTAGCAGATAATTACAGTCTCCTGGGTGCACGGCTCATTTTCATAACCTCCTGCTCCCAGCCGGGGGTGGGCACGGCGCGGGAGGGCACCGGGGGGTGTGTGTGTGTGTGTGGAGGGGGGGGTGGACACCGAAGGGACCCGTCCTGCGCCCGCAGCGGGACCGCGGCACCCTTGGGTGCCCGCAGCCCCACCTGGAAATTGAACATCGGGGCTGAAAATTGGCAGCGAGGGGGGCAAAATCAGGCAAAAGCCATCGTGTGGAGTGCCGGGGGGGGGCCTAGGGTGCCAGGGGTCCGGGCGGGAGGAGGAGGAGGCTCGGGGCAGAGTTAAGGGGATGGAGGGAGCCGAGCGCGCAGCGGGGTCCGGGCGGGGGGCTCGGAGCAGGGTGGGGGGCTCGGAGCCAGCCAGGAGAGGACCCGGGGTTGGGGGACGGCTGGGGGGGGGCAGGAGGGGGTTCGAGGAGCCGAAACCCTCGGAAAAAGGCGCAGGGAAGGGAAAAGGGGGGGAGCGAGGCCTTTTTCTGCAAGGGCTGGAACATAATGGGCTGCCAGCGCTGCCATGGCAACGGGCGGATTATGATCCAAATGGAAATCAAAATAAGAGGTGGGGGGGGGGGGGGGGGGGAGAAGAAGAAGAAGAAGAAGGAAAAAAAAAAAAAAAAAAAAAAAGCGAAAAGAGTGGAGTAAAAAGGAGGAGGGGAGGAAAAACAACTTTTATTTCAAACCCGAGAGCGGCCGTGCGCCGTGCGGGGGTTGCCATGGGAACGGGGGAGGAAAAAAAAAAAAATAAAAAAAAAAAATTAAAAAAGGGAGCAAAAACCACGCAGGCGGGCGTGCGAGGGGGCGCGCGTGGGTGCACGAGGGCGCACGTGCCCGGCTGGGTGTGCGAGGGGCACGAGGGGACCCGCTGGTGGCACCGGGCCCCAGGCGGTGACACCCGGAGCATCCCCGGCCCCCGCTCCCTCGCCTCCTTGCGACGCCCCTCCTGGGGGATTTGGTGGGAAAAGGGGAGTTTTTGGGGGCGGCCGGGGAGGGTTCCCAGCCTCCTGCGGTGTTTTGGGTTGCACGAGGCTCGGCCCGGGGTTGGGGGGCGTCGTGGGGGCTTGGGGATGGGGTGGGGGGCGCGGCGGGTGGATGGGGGCTGGGGGTGACACAGGGAGGTGACAGGGGTTGGGGACAGCTTCTGCCAGGGATTTCTGGCAGAGATTTGGGGGAAACTGAGGCACGGGGCCTCGGCTGTCCCCGGGGAGGGCTGTGGGGCCAGGGCTCTGCACGCAGCGTGGCCATAGCAAACGGGGAGCAGCGGGGAGCACCCCAATAAATCCAAGGACACCCCAAAAAAGTGCCTGTGCCCCCCCCCTTTCCGCCCCGTGCCAGCCCCTGCCCGCTGCGGGATCGGGGCCGGGCGCGGGGAGCTGAGGGTTAAGCGCCGGGTTTCCTTTCTCTCCCTCTTCTTCCAGAGAGCCTTGGCAGGAAATTCCTCAAATTCCAGGCTTGTAGGATCATTGCTGGGCTCTGACCGCAGGAGCGCAGCCAGGGCTGCTCCAGCTTCTCCTTTGCGGGACTCGCAGGGGCCGGCGGCGAGGGGGGGGCTCCAGGGTGGCCCCCACGGTGATCCCAGCCCCGTCCCCGTCCCCCCATTGCCACCCCACAGGGACCCCGGCGCTGGGCTCGGCCCCATTTGGCCAAGCTGGCCTTGGTGGGCACAAAGCCCCACGGGACCCCCTCGTGTCACCGCCCCGGGGGTGCTGGCGGGGGGCGGGTGCCCTGCAGACCCCCCCCCACCCCACCCCATTCCCCACCCAGGACCCCAAATTTTTTGGTGGCGGGCACAGGATCGGGGCGGGCTGAGATTCCTGCCCCTATTTTCTGGAGCGGAGGGGGAAGGGAGCGAGGGGCCAGGAGGTGGGGGGGACAACAAGGGTGCCCCCCCAAAAAAAAACAAACAACTTGTGGTTTCGAAGGGGTCACCGCGCCCCACTCGAGGTTTCCACCAAACCCCCCCTTTGTGAGCCCAGCACCCCAAACCACGCTGGATTTATCCAGCACCAGGATAAATCCGGGGGGGGGTTCCTGCCCCGTGGCACCGAGGGGGGGTCCCATCCCCAGCCCTCGGCCCGGGGCTGCTCTGCCCCATCCTCTCGGGGCCCCGTATCGGAGGCTCGCGCTCCCAGCTGCTCGTCCCGATTCAATGTGAATGATAATCCCATTATTAAGAGATGTCTCATTAAGACATCTGTAACGAGAGCGCTTACCAGCAGCTCGGTGGAAGGGTGCCAGCCCCGTTTAAATATTTCTTTCCCCTCCATTAATGATTAGGGAATTTGGTTTTTCTTTTTTTTTTTTTTTTTTTTTTTCTTTTTTTTTTCCCCCTCTTTCCCAAAGAAGAAGTCCCCTCCCCCCGGCGCG